>NC_136658.1:55467059-56019559 GCF_903797595.1 Erithacus rubecula
GGTCCAGGGAAAAGCAGCTCTGAGGTAACTCAATATGGGGGTTTATGGTTATTCCAAGGATTGTCCCTCTGGCTACTAATCCAGGTCCAGTGCTTTCTGTGCTTTGATCCCTTGCAGCAGTTCTCTAGTGCTGTGACAAGCTGCCTGCTTGTCAGGCCTGGCCTAAGGAGGTGGCCTGGCTATCCTGCCTTTGTGGCCCAGCATTGAGTTACTGCCTCAGTGTCCCTCAGACCTACCAGGAAAAGCCATCTTCTTTATCTGAACGGTGGAGGGAGAAGCACAGCTGGCACTGGGGAAAACTTGTGTGTGGTTTGACAGCTGTGAGTGTGGTGAGAGAGGAGAGTGAAACTGGGATGTGAAACAAATGACGAGTATTTCTGGTTTTTTTCAGCTTTTCTCAGTAGAAAGCATTATCTCCTCCCTAAAGCTCTTAGGGGTTGTGTGGGTGCTGGTTTTCAGGGAAGCTAGGAAGACAAGTAGCGAAGCTACTGCTACATAATGCTCATGTGGCCATCGGGTGTTCGTTCTAGAGGCGAGCAGAAAGTGCTGGGGGAACCCAGGGACGGATGAGAAGAGTCCTGTCCCTTTCCCAAGTCACTCTCCCCTTGGTAGCATGCCTGGGAAAGCAGTACGGACCAGACACAGGGCTGGGTGACTCTGCGGCCGCCCGGATCTCACAGAAAACGGTGTCGGGGCTGCTTTTCATCCTGAACCACTTTAGAGCTGTCTCCAGATTTTGGGGGAGAGGAAGTGTTGGCGCTGGCTGCCAGTCAGGAAAGCGGCACGGAGCCCGTATGCCCTGCCCAGAGAGTGTAGTGGGGATGCGCCTTCCCCATCCCTTCCCGCCCGGGCTCGACCTCCACCTGCTCAGCCCTGGATTAACGGTCCCCGGCTCGGAAAAAAAGCCGGGGGAGGCCGAGTGTCCCCTGTCCGTGCCCGCGGGCTCGTCCCTCCCCCCGGTGCTGTCATCCCCGCCCCACACAAACCCTCATTGCGGCTTTTTTCCCCACCTTCACCGTTAACAGAACGCAGTGATTAGACTCGAAACTAACAAGAGTTTTTCTCTTCCACCTTAACCTTGCCACAATCCTTTAACAAATTAATTAATCCTAATGAATTAACACTTCATTTATTTAAACGCGCTACAGTTCATGAATTAAATTTTCATGCAGTGATTAAAAGGCTGTTAAATATGCATGATTTCGTTAAAATTTTATAATAAATCAGGGCAATGTGTTACATGACAAGGCAACTACTTCCCAGCCCCTCGGAAGGTGCTTTGATTCGGGCGGGGGGGCGGGGGGAGCCGAGCGCTGCGCTCCCCGCTCGGGCAGCCCAGCGGAGCCCGGAGCGCGGCTGGGGACCGACCCCTGCGCCCTCGGAGCGCTCCTCCTGTCTTCCTCGGGGGCGGAAAGCTGCGTGTTCGGCCACCCCATCGAAACGCGGCGTCCGCGCAGCGCCAGCCCCCGTGGCTGCGGCTGGCGAGAGCCAGCAGCCGGCTTGATCGCCCGCGGAGCGGGGCTGCAAGGGAGCGGGGCTCTGCGGTGTTTGCTGGAGGGGCTTCTCGGTGCCTTTTTAATTCCTCCGCATCACTGCAAAGAGAGAGAGAGAAACTTTACTACCAACAAGACCTGTAGTGTTTTCCACCGGACCTCTGCCTAGCTGCTCCGGTCTCCTTCCTTTCCCGAAAGGGGACGTTGTGAACTGCCTTGGGACTTAAATCACCATCAAGCGTTTCAATTTTTAATATGACAACATTCTACACTTTGGCTGCAAAAGCAATTATTGCGGCTTGTACATCAGTAATTAGCAGGTCTTTGCTGATGTAAGGAAAGTCCTCATTAGGACAAGGAAATACTTTTTGTGCATTCACCCAAAGGGTTGGTTGTGTTTTGTTGTGGGCTTTGGTTTTTTTTCTTCTGAAGGTTAATTTTTATCATTTAAAGGGAAAATAGCTTTTACTTTAAATGGGATATTGACTTTCTGTGAACTTCACCAAATAACACAAGTACCGTAGGTTTTGTCTCAGTGCTCCCAGGGACATTCAGGGTAGGACAAATACTGCTACTACAAAGTGTAAAGCTAACATTTGCTGAAATGAAAATATCCAGAGGGTTTAGAGTAAGAGGTGAGATCCACATTAGCTATTTTTTTTTTAAGTCGGGATACATAGCAAACTATGATCAGACGTTAATGGTTAATATTATAAGTTTTAGTATATTCATCTTTGGGGAATCTTAAAAAGAGAAATCAAATACAATGGGTTACAGTAATTAATTTATAAATCGTTTCACTGTGGGAATATAGGGTTACTTTATTGCTTTCTCGAGATAGGCAGTTCAGTCAATTAAGGAATTCTGCCTATTTCTTGCATTTGAAGCCGGAGAAAACTACGGGAGACAAGTAAATGTATGTATATATATATGTGCCTCCCTTGCTTTATTGAGCATTTCGGGCCGTAAACGTGGGGCTGTAGAATGGTCGAGTTGCCAATGGACTCGCTCCTCACAGCCTGCGAGTTTATTGCCATCAGTATTCATGAGGCTGGACGTACCCACGAGGAATAGAAATAACAGCGAACATTAAAATAAAATCTATCATCAGGTCCGCGCGTCGGCCCGGGTAGCTGGCAGTGTGTGGAGGGGAGAGGGGGCCACCGGGGGCTGGTGACAAGGGGTGCTGGTTCCCCGCGGCTCCCGGGGACCCCCGGGGCGGGCAGCCCCTGCACTCGGTGCGGCCAAGAAAGCAGCAGGACAGCGACGGCGCGGGGACCGGCTGCAGCACCTCGGTAGCGGGAGTTACGGTCAGGCTGCAATTCAATTTTTAGAGGTGCTTTAAAAGTTATTCTGAGGTTAGCGCTTTAGCTCCTAAAAAAAAGACCCAAGGACTGCTAAGAAAAGTTTTCTTCCGCCGGGACTCGGTAAGTGACAGACCAAACGGTGCTCCACAAAAACCTCTCTTGTCCTTCTCCTCTCCTCTCCTGAAAGATCAGACAGAGGGAATGCTTGGCTCCCTGGGGAGGCCTCTGCCTCCGGGGCAGAGGGGGAGCGGGCAGGGGCGACAGCAGCTCGCCTCCTCCCCGGGGTCGGGAGGCTTCCCTCCCCCGCCCTCGGGCGGCCGCGACCCGGGCGGTTCCAGTGATGGAGCGAGGAGCCTCTGACTGGGTGTGTGTCTCCAACTGAGTGGGACTGCTTCCCTCACGAGGAGAAAACAGTAGGGTGCACATCGCAAGCTGCAGAGACGGCGTGCCCACTCCCACCCCAGGGTCCGGAAGACACCTTGGAAGCGGGACCCTTAGAACTGCTAAAGGTCCTCACCTCCTCAGCCTCCGGCTAAGCGCTGGAGGCAGAGGTGGGAGAAGGACTGAATTCTCTGCCTTTCTGGCCTTAAAAAATAAGCCAGGGAACAGAAAGGGTCGTTTTCAAAGTACTAGTGGGGTTGATGTTCCTCCAGCCAAGGAGAAGGTGACGCCCAGCAGCACCTGCCATAGCCGTGTGTTCCCGTTCCTCTGGTGGCTGCCTGCCCTGGCTGGCTGCACTCCCTGCCTGCCCTCGCTGCTCCCATCCAGCCTGTCAGCCCAGAGGTTAAAGACCCGCCGCAGAGGCAAACCAAGTGCCCGTGGTGTGTGGGCAGGAAGGAAAGTCACAACTTAGGCTACAAACCCTCCACTCGGCTGCCTTTGCCTCCGCTTTCACAATTTTCCGTTAGGAAACCTGATGAACTTGCCCTGACAGCATCCTGGAGAGTGGGGTTCGCGCAGAGGCGCACTGATAAGCACCCATGCATCCCAAATGGAACAGCATCCTACGCTTTCCTCCACGGGACATGATCCCGGTAATCCACCTCTCTGCCCCATCGGGCTCAGCTCAGGAGCACCGCGGCTCTGGGCTGGATCTCGCCATGGTTGGGAGCGGCAGCCTGTTCGTCCCGGGCCTTGCTCCTGGAGCTGGGCACTTTTCAGCAACTTTGGCCAAAAACCGTGATGTCTCCCACTTCCTTACTCCTCCCCATTTCTTTCCTAGGAGGGTTTTCCTTTACATGTATGTAGCTGAGAAGTAGCTAGAACAACTCATAGAAAAAAAAAAAAAAAAAAAAAAAAAAAAGTCAATAAATACATAAAATATGATTAGTGGGTTCTGATACAATGATTTCGATAAATAAGGAGAGCCCAACCCCAGTTTCAAGTTCACCCCCTTCAGAGATGAAGTTGCATTTTGCCACCCCAAGGGACAAGGTAATGGATGGAGACCTGGCTCCCTCCCGCACAAGTAATTGGCAGACGTTCCCTCCTTCCTCCTGGACTGGCTAGGGAGCTTGGGGAAGGCTTATGAAGACAAATGTGGCTTCACTTGGGGTTGTGGTGTGCGCTGTTGTGTGCGCGTGTGTGTTTTCCTGCGTGACCTTTCGGCTGTGTTTATGCGCATAAATAAGAGGCGCTCAGGAGAAACAGAACAATTCCGATGTACTCCCAGGCTGTCACATCCCTGATCCAACACCCCGCTGCCTGCTTGCCTGCAGCCCTGCTGAAACAAACAAGGCAGCATCTGATCGGTCACCGAGGGATGACTCCAGCGTGCCCCAAGGGACAGGATTCACCTTGGGCCGTTCTCTAAGGATTCGTACTAATCTCACAGGCACAGTAGCAGATTCGCTCCTTCCATAGTTTTGCTTCCGATTTCATAAGCAGCTACAAGAAAAAATAGAATCTACACTAAAATGGGTCAGAAATAACGATTCACTCATAACACAAACAGTGGCGCTGCTTAAATGTTTGATTAAAAGTATTCTAAGGATAAACCACAGAAGAGAGAGGGAAAGAAAATAAGAGAGAAAGAAAGAGAGAAAGAGAGAGAGAAAGAGAGAGAAAGAGAGAAAGAGAGAAAGAAAGAGAGAGAAGAAAGAGAGAAAGAAAGAAAGAGAGGAAGAAAGAAAGAGAGGAAGAAAGAAAGAGAGGAAGAAAGAAAGAGAGAAAGAAAGAAAGAAAGAAAGAAAGAAAGAAAGAAAGAAAGAAAGAAAGAAAGAAAGAAAGAAAGAAAGAAAGAAAGAAAGAAAGAAAGAAAGAAAGAAAGAAAGAAAGAAAGAAAGAAAGAAAGAAAGAAAGAAAGAAAGAAAGAAAGAAAGAAAGAAAGAAAGAAAGAAAGAAAGAAAGAAAGAAAGAAAGAAAGACTGTGATCGTTTTCTGCTTCATGCCACGCCAGTGCAACTTGGGTTTTCCAGGGAGCAGGAGTTGGGGCTGGGCAGCAGGAGGAGATGCAGAGTCTCACCTCAGCGGCGCTGCCCTTGCAGAGCGCACACGCACACACGCGCCCCGCGTGGGCGCAGGGATGTCACCCGCGGCGCCTGGCACAGCAACCCGCGCAATAAAACTACACGGGGTGGGGGAAAATTAAATTACAGGGAAAACAATAGCCTCTGAGTGGTTCAAACAAATGTCGGTCTTCTCCGGGAGCCCGTGAACAATTCGCGGCAGGAGAATTGAGGGGAGCGGCCGGACGACGCCCCTTTCTTTGGCAGAGCTCCGCTGCGCGGTGGGGCAGCGCATCTTTGTGCTCCGGCGGCCAGGGCCGGGCCGGCTCCCCGCGCCGCTCCGAGGGCAGGGAAGGGGCGCCCAGCCCCGCAGCCCGCCCATCCCCGCCCCATCGGGGCGCCCCGGGCCGCGCTGGCGGCCGCGCAGAGCGCACGTGTGGCAGCCACAGGTGCCGCAGCCGCCCGGTGCTCGGTGCCGCTCGCTATAAGAGCGGCCCCGCCGCCGCCGCCCCGGCGAGACGGGCGAGGGCTGCGGGAGATGCAACAAGGCGCGGGGAGGCAAAGATCGGGGGCGGCGGGAGGAAAAGGAGGAGGAGGAGGAGGAGGAAAAGAAGGAGGAGGAGGAGGAAGGGGGGGAGACAGCTGATGTCTGTCAAAGCCGGAGCCGCCGCGCTCTCGCGAGAGCCCGCCCGGCGGTAGCCACGGGATGCGGGGCTCAGGTGCGGGCAGAGCGCAGCGCAGCGCGCCCGGCGCCGGGCAGCGGCAGGCAGAGAACTGAGTGAGGGAGGGACACGGCGGGGGCCGGAGGGAGCCTTGCCGCCCGCTCTCCCATCCAGCCCAGTCTCGGCCACCGCGGCAGCGGCGGCGGCGGGGGCAGGGTCCGCTGCGGCACCGCCGCCACCACCGGCTCCGCCACCCGCCGCTGGCAGCGGCTTCCCCCGGCGGGAGGAGAGAGCCCGGAGAGCACTTTCCCCCCGACTTTAGGAGTGTTTGTGGATTTACATGCCAAGCCTTCAAGATGATGTCCATGAACAGCAAACAGCCTCATTTTGCCATGCATCCCACCCTACCTGAGCACAAATACCCCTCTCTACACTCCAGCTCGGAAGCAATAAGAAGAGCATGTCTACCAACTCCACCGGTAAGGGACAGACTGCTGCAGCTCTCTTCTTTATTTTCCTCTCCCTTACACGCACACACTTTTCTTTCTTTCTCTCTCTCTCTTTTCTGTATACTGCATGTATGTGTATGTGCATTAATAAAAAAACCGCTGCAAGGCACATTTTGACAAGCGGCGCTTAATGTTTTTTTCATGTCTTCCTCTGCAATCATCTGAGCGCCTGTGATCTTTTTTGAAAGCGGTGTTCACACGAGTCTCCGACTTCATCCACTTTCTGTATTAATTTTTATGACTCGGCCTCTGAAAAGGAATGCGTTTTATGTGCTCTTGTGTTTGACACAATTCCCCAGCTGAGAGTTACAGATCCATTTCTTCTCCTCCTTTCTCTTCCCCTTTCGTTCCATTTCCCCCCTTTTAATTTATTAATTTTTTTGTTCCCTTCATTCCTTCCTTCTCTCCTCTTCCGATTCCTCCTTGCTTCTCTATGCTTCTTTTCCTGTTTTTTCTCCCTCTTCTCGCTTCTTGCCCCTCCCATCCCCCCATTATTCTACCCCATCCCCCTGTTTCCCCCCACTTCCCCGGGCTGTCGCCTGCAATACCACTCTTCCCCTAATCTCCTTCTCTTCCTCCCGATCCCATATTCACGCTGATCCTACTGCCGGCTCCCCGGCCGTCACCCCAACTTTACCCACCCCACTCTCCCCTCCCTCGACTTTCCCCCCTCCTTTTCCACGGCGCTCCCGCAACCCCACGCTGTCCCCCGTCCGTCCGCTTCCCCCTCCGCACTTTGCCCCCTCTCTGCCCCCTTGCCCTCCTCTCCCCGCACCCCGCTCTGTTTTGTGTCTCCTGCAGCTGCAGAGCAATATCTTCGCCAGCCTCGATGAGACCCTGCTGGCGCGGGCCGAGGCTCTGGCCGCCGTCGACATCGCCGTCTCGCAGGGCAAGAGCCACCCGTTCAAGCCCGACGCCACATACCACACCATGAACAGCGTGCCCTGTACCTCCACCTCCACCGTGCCCCTGGCGCACCACCACCACCACCACCACCACCATCACCAGGCGCTGGAGCCCGGCGACCTCCTGGACCACATCACCTCGCCCTCCCTCGCGCTCATGCCCGGCGGAGGCGGCGGCGGAGGCGGCGGCGGCGGCGGCCACGACGGGGCGGGCGGCGGCGGCGGCGGGGCCGGCGGCGGCGGGGGCGGCGGCGGCAGCGGCGGGGGCGGCGGCGGCCTCATCTCCACCTCGGCCCACCCGCACTCGCACATGCACGGCCTGGGCCACCTCTCGCACCCGGCCGCCATGAACATGCCGTCGGGGCTGCCGCACCCGGGGCTGGTGGCCGCGCACCACGGCGCCGCGGGGCAGGTGGCCTCGGCGGCGGCCGTGGTGGGGGCGGCCGGGCTGGCCTCCATCTGCGACTCGGACACGGACCCGCGGGAGCTGGAGGCCTTCGCCGAGCGCTTCAAGCAGCGCCGCATCAAGCTGGGGGTGACCCAGGCCGACGTGGGCTCGGCGCTGGCCAACCTGAAGATCCCGGGCGTGGGCTCCCTCAGCCAGAGCACCATCTGCCGCTTCGAGTCCCTCACCCTATCCCACAACAACATGATCGCCCTCAAGCCCATCCTGCAGGCCTGGCTGGAGGAGGCCGAGGGCGCCCAGCGGGAAAAAATGAACAAGCCCGAGCTCTTCAATGGGGGCGAGAAGAAGCGCAAGCGGACTTCCATCGCCGCCCCGGAGAAGCGCTCGCTGGAGGCGTACTTCGCCGTCCAGCCCCGGCCCTCCTCCGAGAAGATCGCCGCTATCGCCGAGAAATTGGACCTCAAAAAGAACGTGGTGCGGGTTTGGTTTTGCAACCAGAGACAGAAGCAGAAACGGATGAAATTTTCCGCCACCTACTAGGGGCGGGCGGGAGGGGCGGCCCCGGCACCGGGGGCACCGGGGGGGCCGGGCCGGGGCCGCGGGGGACGCCCACGCACCGCCACCGTCGCCTGAGACGCCGTGGGAGGCTCCTGGGGACCAAGGGACGATGTAGAAATTAAACGCGAACTACTCGGGAAGAGGGGGGCGTGCGTGTGGGGGGGGGGGCGCTATCAATTATTAAAACAAAAAAGACACCGGGACACCAACGAGAAGAAGGAGGAGAGAGGAGGTAAAAACGCTCTAGAAGCCCGGGGGGGGGTCATTTCTGCGGCCCTCTCCCCTCTCTGCTCCCCTACCCCCCGACAGAACGCGGGAGAAAGAGCAACTTAAAGCGTAAACACACACAGACACACACCAATAAATACCGTGACAGCAACAGCCACAAACCGAGAAACCTAAGTCAAAACTTTCCGAAGGAAAACAAAACCGACCAACAAACCCGGAAGGCGAAACTGTCGGTGATGATGATGCTACGTTTGGTTTGGGTCTCTTTTCATTACTTTCTGCTTTTCTTTCTTTTCCCTGACTTAGTAATGAATGAGGACAACGGTGGTTTGGTGACGGGGAACTTTTTCTTTGGTTGGCTTGGGTTTGGGGTTTTTGTTTGTTTTGATGTCTATTTTTCTTTGGGTTTTGGGATTTTTATTTCTTTCGGGTTTTTTTGTTTTGTTTTGTTTTGTTTTTTGTTTTTTTCCTGTTGTTGTCCCTCGAACGCGGTTATGCGTGAGGCTTTGGCGATGGGTCTTGTCTGTGTCTTCTTGGGGAGCGGTGAGAGCGGGACAAGGACCGGGAGCGGGAGCCGCCCCCCGGGGCTAGGGAGCAGTCCCTTTCCTCTCCGTTTGCCTCAATAATCCCAGCTAGCTCAAGGAAAATAAGGGGAAGAAAAAGTTACTTCACAACCCCTTTGTCTCTCCTCCCTCGCCTGCGTTGTTTGCGTTTCCAGCTGTGTCCAAAGACAGGTTCCTCTCTCTGCAGAGATGCGTCTGGAGGCAGATGCCAAACCTGCCAGAGCGGGGATGCTCTCCAAAAGATTATGTTCAGACTCATTAAGGCTCGTGGTTAGCTATGTCCTGTATCCCCCCTCCTTCCCCGCTGCTCCCAACAGTATGCCCCCCGGCATCCCCACCAAATCTGCTGGATTTAGGTTAGGGTCCTCCCTTGGTTTCATCCAAGGGCTGGAGGTTATTGCACCCGGTAGGCAGAAGAAATCACCGGTGATGGGTTTGAAATGACATTTGTTTCTGAGGGGTGTGCATGTTGGGAACAAACACACGACAAAAAAACCACTTGGGCTTAAAAGTCGTTTATTGTAAATCATAAACGTTATGAGGAAGGCTTTTGGGAGGGATGTGTGGGGTTCAATTTGCACTATCACAGTCTCCTGGATTGGAAGCGATGATGTTATTCTGTAATAACAATGCTGGTATTGCTAATAATTGTCAAGGTGCGTTACACGTCTCGCGGGTTGAAAACAAACAAAATTATCAGGGTTTGTTAGGTAAAAAGGAGAGCGACGTGCAGAAGTCATCTCTACTCTGTCTCTTGCCGAGACTCTGCTGAGGCTTTCGAATAAAACAGGATTTCTGAAAAGAAAATACCATTCCAATACAAAAGAAAATGAAAACAATCAATAGTCTGAAATTATGCATGACATGACCTGCAAAAAGAAAGAAAAAAAAAAAAAAAAAAAAGACAAAAAGAAAATTAAAGGAAAAGATAAGACGGGGGGGAAAAGGCATAGAAAGATCCGTGATAAAGTCTCGATATTATTTATTTATTTATTTATCTATTTATTTATCTATTTATTTTATTATTAATATTATTATTGTTATTTTGTGTATCATTGTTTGCAGCGCAAACATTCTATGCATTTTGAAACTGAGCACTAAATAGACTAGCTTCTGGTAGAATCTTTTGTGGATGGTGTAATTTCACAGTTTAACTGCCTGTTTTCACCTAAAACACAAACGTTCTTGTCACGTTCTTGTATTTAGATTTAAAAGAGGAAAAAAAAAAGAAAAAAAAAGAGGGGGAAAAAAGATAAGAAAGACGATTGTAAATATTTTCTTTAATGCACAAAACAACAACAACAACAACAAAAAGGTTATAAACTGCAACCACGTGTGGATCCTGAAATGTCTCACTGAATAATCTACCTGTTCATGTATGTTTGCTGAGCTTTCTCCTTGGTTGTGTCTTTACTCTATTACTTTAATTTCTATCAGAAATATTTCTGTATGCCAAAATACAACAGGGAGATGTGTCCCAGCATACTTACAAATAAAACAAACGTAAAAACAGAATAGTTATTATTATCGTTATTGGGTGCATTTAAAAAAACAAAAAAATATTTCCACGGCTGGTAAATTCAAGGTATGGCCGTTAGACGATAAGACTAATTCTACCAAAAAGAAAATAGTGAGAGATGTATTTTTCTGCTAAATCCAGAAATCATTACTTTGAGATAGCTCTTATGTGAAAATCGGTGCTCTGAATAAAATTAACTATATATTAGCTGCGTGTGTTTCTTGAAGTTTATTCTATAACTGCAGAATATAAATCAAAGTAAAATTTTAAGAAGGACTTCTGAAGTATTTCTTTTCAGTGTGCTGGAAAGGATTATGCACCTACAAAATATGTATAAAGAAGAAAAGCTTGGGTGGTTTCAGGTTTATATGTTGTTCTGACTGGCCTAATTGCACTTAATTATGTAACAAGATACTTTATTTTTATTTTGGGTTAATAAATATGAAAATCCTAAACTGATCTCTCCTTATGTTGTGAATGCAATTGTTCATTAGGAACGTATAGGATGCCACCTACTGCTTCAAGTGATCAAAGAACCTCTTTCTATTTTCTGATGACCTGTGACTAGATCAGATGCCAAATGTAAAAAGTTACTTAATAGCTGGGATTATTTCTTCTGTAGACACATTTTAGCCAAATCTTTTTAATTTTGCCGGTAAATCTGTGAAGCAAGACACGTGATGTTCAGAAAAGAATAATACGTTAAAAAAGCTGTGATTTTAAACAACTGTTGATGTTAAAAAAATAAGCACTAAAGGTATTTTTTAAAAAAACCCATAGATCTCGTCCACCGGAAATTTACTTGTTTTTGTTGTTATTAACTTGAAATGTCATCAGGATTTTTAATAAATGCATTTGTAAAAATATTATTTTATAGAAAATATTACCGAATATCATTTTTTGGAGAGTCAGGAATGAACAAATAAAAATAATTACAAATGTTGGATTTTCTTTTTCATCTGCCCCAAACAATTGAAATGTTGAAAGCGATACCACATTTGTATCATCGAGTAATGACCGATGTATGTATTGAAAAGTTGAGGAGTTTGTTTTGTAATAAGTACAATCCTTATCGAGTACAAAGAAAAAAAAATATGTTAATAAAACAGATGGTGAAAATAAAAGCTTTGCAGAGTTTCCTATTTTTCACGGTAGGAAACTGTGCAAAACCAAAACGTCCTTCTTTCTGTCAGATGAATCTGAGTAGTTCATAAAACCACAAGATTCTCCTAAGGCTTTTTTAATAAATGCCGCATAAGAAAGTTAGTTAGTTAGTTAGTTAGTTAGTTAGTTAGTTAGTTAGTTAGTTAGTTAGTTAGTTAGTTAGTTAGTTAGTTAGTTAGTTTAAAAGGTTTAACTTAAGGATTGTTAAAACTTTTGCATTCGAAAAAAAATAAGGTAAAAGACGAAGAGGCAGAACATGTGTTCGCATTTATTCCCCAGCAGTACGCAGATTCTCGAATAGAAAAGAGCTCTTTGTGACCCAAAAGATGCAGATATTCCCCCCACTCCCCAGTGTGCCAGGGGCCGAGGCCGCTCAGAGGTGGCGGCTCTGACTCCTCCTGCGCTCCAGGCTGCGCCCCTTGCCGATGAACGTTTCGGCACTGTCATCCCTTGAATGGCCTTTTTCTCCACCACCGAGATATCTCGCCGCTTTCCTAGTGTGATTTTCCAGTCCTAAATTCGCTAGACGCGATCTGGCTGCCGGAATTTCTGCGTAACACTTGCTCTCCTCTTGCTTTCAACTTAGATTAGGCCATCATAAGTGAGTAACAGACACCCACTGCCACGGTCGTATTGATTTTTACTCTCCTGTGATATTAAGACTAATTCGGTCCTGGTTCAACAAGTAAAAAGACTCCCCAGAAGGAGAATGAAGTGTCCTACAGCACTGACTTTATGGTTTATGTGCCTCCCTCCCCGCCTCCCTGCGTTCCCCCTTTCCTCCGAAGAGAAATAGATTTGTCGAAAGATAATTATTTTAACTCTGACGGACTCGAGCGCATAAAGCTTGATAGCGCCGGTGGTGCCCTGTGTTATTCTGGCATTTCCCAAACGATTTTAAATCCCTCCAGTTATTTATATCTCGCTTTTCAGCCGGCGCCTTTTTTTTTTTTTTTTTTTTTTTTTTTTTTTAAGCTTTATTATATTTACCTGCTGATTCCAAAGCGGAGGCAAGCCTAATTGATTTTTAAAAGATCGGCAGCAGAATTCGAATCCGCTTGGGAACCTGTTTCCACCTGCCAGACGAGGGTGTGATTACGGGTAATTATGTTATTTAAGAGTTGATGGAATAGCGGGCCCGGCGCTGCGCGGCCCCTTCCCCAGCCGGGGCGCGGAGGGGACCCGCGCCGGGAGAGGCGAGCGCGGCGGGGCCGCCGCCATCACGTGCGCCGCTGCAAACACAATTACGGGGCCGCCGTTAATAATTCATGGCCTGAGATTTGGAAAATTAATAAAATGAATTATAACAAGAGGCTAATTAAAAACTTTAGTAATTGTTGTCAAGACAGCTTGATGGGAGGCGTGCTGCACGACGCTTCCCCCCTCCCCCCCCCTTCCCTTCCTTCCCCTTCCGCTTTTGGAAAGCTTTTTCTTTTTCCTCCTTTGCAACCCCTTCGCACCTGAAGGAGGGTCGGTTTGAGAGAAAATCGGTGGATGAATATATAGGTCAGCTGATTATATAGGTCCCAGAGATGAGACCGAGGTGGTAAAACTGCAAGCAAGTCTCTTCGCATTGAAGCAAGATAGATAGGCAGGCAGCGGATGGGTGGGTGCGTGGATGGATGAATGAAACCCAGGGCTCAAAAGTTAATTTGAAATAAGATGTCACATATAAATCTTTGAAGAAGCAGCCGTAGCAGGAAGAGCGCCTGTACCGGAGGGCCCCAGCCCCGCCGGCGGGAGAACGGGCAGGGCAGGCAGGGCAGGCATTGCCCGCGGGCACGGGCGCGCACTTTCCGCCTTCTCTCCCGCAGCACCCGCGGCAGCGGCAGGCGGTGCGGGGCCCCTCCGCGCCTCCTGCTCCGCGGGGGCGGAGGCGCCGCAGGATGCTCGCCCTCCCCCGCCGAGTCCCTTTCCGCTGCTGGCTTCAGATGCAACTTCCAGGCGGACTGAGCGCGGTGTTCCCGCGGGCAGAGGGGGCCAGGGAGCCCGCTCTGTGCGCGGTTCCGGATTTATGGCCGTGTCGCCAGCCAAGCCCTGCTCGGGAGCTCGCCGTGGCTGGTCGTCCAGGGACAGCTGCACATGCAAAATCTGCTTCCCAAATTGGAGTCACAGCCCCTCTGGGAGTGCAGGCGTCCTCCTTTGAACTGCTTTTTAACTCCTTCAGCCTGCTTACCTAAGTCTACCTAAGCATCTCTAACTCTGGGAGAAAAGTGGTTAAACACTTTTTGTTTTAGGATAAAATTAAAATTTATCAGGCAGTCAGGGAGTAGGAGGAATTACTTTTAAAAAAGGGTGTCTTAAGACGTTAATCACTCTAAAGGCTGTACTATTAAAGTATGTACTTATTTAAAAGGCTTTATATAAAAATTAATATATTTTTTAAAGACACTCGGCCCTGGTACGTTGAAGATAAATTGTAACTTCTCGCTGATTTCCACATCGATCCATAAAAGACTCCGAAGTGCCTCCCTGGTGAGAATGCCGACCGACCCTGCTGCTCGCTCGGGCTGTAGCGCGGGGCGGGTCCCGGAGCGGGCACAAACCGCCCCGAGCCCGGGTCCAGCTGCGGGAGCGGACAGACGGCTCATGCTGGAAACACCGGCGTGCGAAGGGGGTTTTTCATCCCTTGTCCGGGTGAAAGAAATAAATTTAAAATTGTGAGGCAGAGCTAAAAGATGTAAGATCTGTGTGTGTGCTTTTGGTTTGATTTTTTTGTTGTTGTTGCTTTTTTACTTCATTTTTAAAAGGGTATTCCTTGACAAGAAGATAGCATGTCAACATGAACACATCTTTTTACGGGCTATGCGGAAAGGAGACGAGGAGCCGATATACATATCTTACCCCTTGATTGTGGTCATTATATAAACCGAATTACTAACAAAAGTTTGCTTGGTAACTAATTATAGCTCACTAAATCTCTGCCTCTCTTCACTTCAGCATAATGTATACAAACTTTTGTACACGCGGATCAGAATAAAACAAAGTGTTGACAGCATCCAGCAGTGGAAATTCACTTACACAAGACTTTTTTTTCACTGAAGTGTTGACAATAAACATTTAATGAAGGCAGAGACTTGGATGTCTCCAGACAGTGTCAGAATACTTTAAACAGACCATTAGCATGGCTTCTTCTACTTCAAACAGAGCACACTATACCATAACATTATAAAAATACAAAGTATGAAACAAATAATCTGTTTATACAGATATTTTAAGCTGTTTTCACCAGCTCTGACATCCCCTGTATTTAGTAACAGAAACTTACTCATTTCAGATTACTCGCGCTTAAAAAATGTTAAATACAGTTAATGCAATATTAATCGCCCTTTGGTGATATAAAATGCAATATTTTCAGGCAGCTATTGAGCTTTTCTAGAGGAAGAGCTGATGAAAACAGTCACAGCTGAATAGTGGAGAGAAAAAAGCTCTGTATTTATTGCTTTTGTTTGGCTTTTGGCTACAGAGACAGGAACATTCTAATGGGGTAAGGACATTTATTTTATCTGCAATCTATTGCTGCTAGAGCAGGAGTGGCAGATGGGGTTTGGTGTTATATTCACAGAGTAATTTAGAGCAAATCCTAATAACTAATAATGATTTATGTTAATTTCAATCACTTATGTGACTTTATTAAAGCACTGCTGTAAGAGGAATAGAAGGGGAGGGGGGAGAGGAGAGACTGGAGAGAGACAAGCTGTGTCTGTCTGAAACCAAACCGCATGCTTGAAAGGTTGCTGTGGTGGGCTCCAGCGAAATTTCTGACGCGAGCAAGCAGGTTTTGCTTTTGAGACTCTCTATCATCGGCGCTGATTTCTTAAAAGAAAAGCCCCGTGTAGAAACCCCAGCCACTGGCGAGAGGCAAAGCAGAATAGAGTGGGAGCAAGAGAAGAAGAGAGCGTGAGAGGGAGACTCGTGTTATGCAAAATGTATCGATTGTGTGTGAGGAATCTGCGATGCTGATGTGCCAGGCTCCCGAAAGAATAGAGGAGGCTACTGGCGAAATAGCTATGAAAGCCCCAAATGTACTTACAGGATACTAAACTTTTGTTCCGGGCTGCTTCAAGCGTGGTGGACATCTACAGTACTCTACTCACGTTGCACCAGCTTTACCCCTCACCGAAAATTTCTAGGAGGCTTTACCCCACGGGATTTTTGTACTCTTATTAGGGGGAAAAAAATAATTGTAATAAAAAAGCAGCTATGGCAATGACCCTTTCATATTTTTCCCCAGAACCTTCAGTTTCATTAGCAACTGCTAATACTGAAATGTGCAGGCACATAAACACAGGGGCACACATCGCCGTGTGTGCACTGAAAGAAGAGATATTTGTGAAAGCCAGGAAATCTCAAAACAGCTAGCGCTGCTCTGCAGAGGGTCGGTTTGATGTAAGACAGAGGAGTACTTACAGGATTTTGAAAGGGGGGGGGGGGTGTGCTCTTCGCTTCTGGCAATTTACTTTCCCAGGTACCTTTATGCGCTTTTCTGCCTTAAGGCATACAGTCTGGAAGTAAAACAACATCAAAGCTCCTTATTAACACTATTTTACTGAAATCAAAAGATAAAGCTACCTGAAACGTTTAATCTGGTATTAGCATTTATTTCCCAACAAAACAGCCAGAACAAAGTTGAAAAAGTCGGGGCAGCTATCTACAGGAGACTACAAGGCAAAGTGCGGGGGGGTGACTTATGTTTCAGTCAGAACTCTTGAAATGTATTAAAAAAACCTCATTTTTTGCTGCATTCTAAGCCACTATTTTATTTAGCAACATTCCTCCTTCCAAACACCACAGCTGGGAATAACCTCTCTCCCACACCGCCAGGTGCATTAGATGCGAGTTCCCTAACTTTTGAATCATTGGCATATTCTGCACTGCAAGTTGGCATTGCATTGTACATGCGACCGGATTCCACAGAAGGCAATTTTTGTGTGGTAAAGGAGTCATATACATAGCAACATATTTTTCTTTTTTTTTTTTTTTCTTTATATAGAATAGTACAAAAATAAAAAATTGAGAGAGGAAAAGACATCCCTAGATTATGTACAAGGAGTAACGCCGATGTTGCTTTCCTCCTCTTCGATTGAAAGCGGCGCAGGAGTTTCAAATCCGCCTGGGCGTGCACGCCTGCTGTTTGAACTCCAGCACGGCGGAGGCGCCGCGGGCGGGCTGCGCGCAGGCGGAGCGGAGCGGAGCGGAGCGGGGCTCTCAGCACCACGGAGAGCTCCGCCGGGCCGCGGCGGGCGGCGCGGGGCGAGGGCAGGCTGTCTGTCCGCCTGCCTGCCTCGCCCTCTGTCCGTCTGCGGCTGCACAGAAGCCTGTAATATGTTAATAGCCGTAGGGTATGCCCGAGGTACCATCTCAAGCTGCTTCGCACACCATATGTCAGGCCGTTAGCCACATGGATCTATTAATCAAAGGGGGAGAGAGAAGAGGGGAGAGGCGGGGAGGGGGGAAGGGAGCTTTTCATACCCCACCCTGTGTTGCTGTACACTTTCTCCTTTCATATCTCTCAGATATAAAGACTCGGAGTACCTCGAATAAGCAGCTGTAATTCTCTTTTGATCTGCCTCGGTGTAACCAGCCATAGTTAGTGGATGGCGATATTTGAGGCAGGAAGGGGGAATGCGTCCCGTTCTCCCCGGCAAAAGATTTGGTTTTAAAGTGCTGCTCAACTTCTGTGACAAAGGGGGTCTCTGTCCGCCCCTTCAGCCATCTCCTTGGGAGGGTGTGTCTGAGGAGAAGGCTTTTTCTAGCGAATCAAGCATCGTCTACCCCGCAGGCAGCCAGAGCTCTGGCCATCCCCACCACTTTTATATCTGCCCTATTGCCTACTGCCTTACATCGTTTCTTCAAGGAAGATTTGTCCCACGTGAGATCCACAAAAGGATTGGATCCACAAAATTACCGAGAGAAGGAGAAGCAGTCTGTGTAGGAGAGTGCTGTGAAAGCTCTTGTGTACGTGAATTTTTCATGCAGCCCTGAAAGAGTGCCCACATAAAATTGTGCCTTTCCGGCTCAGCGCCCGAGAAGATGCACGGGCTCTCAGGTCTGGTTTCTACTCTTTGCTTGGACGACACGGTTTTGGGGGGGACTTTGTCTTCAGGGTTAGAATGAACATGCTCGCACAGGCTCCTCCTGGACCTCGTTTGCCAGTCCGTAGGTGACGCGTTGGGGCACAGCCCCGGCAATTGACACTCCCGACCTAATTCCGAGGCCATTGGATTATTTGGTTTATTTTTTATATTTTTTCCCCCTTTCACGATGTCCTAGAGGGAACATCAAAGAGACTGACTTTTCGCTCAGGTACCTGCTGCATAAAGTTTTGAAACTCTAGATAATTATAAAAGGAGCAGCTCAGGCAAAAGGCTCAGGAAAGTTACTGAGTGGTGGAGGAGGGGAGGGCAGGATCATGTTGGTGTGCCGGGATCCTGCAGCAGGGACCGTGCCGATGGATGGGGCAGGTTCTCTACCCCTGATCTCCAGGTCAAGTGACACGCATATGTGTAATGCAAATGATGGAAAAACACTGCAAGAAGAGGAAGGATGCAGGCTACAGCTAACACAAGGATAAGCTCTGATGCTTTGCAGATTTATATAAAAAGCACAAGATCCCCTAGCTGGTTAAAATTCCCTCTGTTGTTACAGAGCATCACAGAGAAGCAAGTTAGAGGGAAGAGGCACTTGAGACTTTTTCTGCAATAGCAGACGTAGCATAGTAACCCTATTGATACGTATTATATGGTACAGTGCATAGGTTTTGTCGAGGTCAGTCTTTAAGACTTACTTTCGACATATTTTCTAACATTTTTCTTCTTTCTGTGGCTGGAAAAATAATGAGTGCATCTGTGATTAGATCTAAAGCTGGCACCCATCTTGCAGAACCTTTGCTTTAATAGATTGCATTAAAGCTGCAAAAATATGAGTGTCTTTCAAACCAATACTTTACATAAAGACAGAGGTAAATGTATGGGCTGAATGTCAGTTGATTCTGCATTTTCACCTAGCAAAGAGTCTCTTATTACCTTTAAATTTTGGTGCACACACCACCCATCATTTTTTTCCCTCTATTTAAAAGGTAACCCATATATCTGTCGTTTTAGGTTTCCAAAGACTCGTAACTTAATTCCTTCAGGCTATTCATCAGCACAGTAATTAAACTAGCAAATGGATGTAAATAAAGTGAAATTGGTTTCATGACAGATGAGCCAAAGAGGCCTCTGACATGAAACAAGCCAGGACAATAATTATTTCTGCACCGGGCTATATGAGGAACTCCATCTGGATTTATTAGGTGCTGCAAGTTATTTGCTGGGAGAAGGCAAGACAGGAGGACTCACTTTAATTTGACGGGATTTTTTCCCCTTTTTTGCATCCTAAGTAGGTTAGAGATACAAAAATCTGGAATTAACTTTGGCGATACTCTGAGATGCCTCCATCTCCGTGTAAAAACACGGCAGGAAAAATAGGTAGTACAGGAAAGGCTTATTAAACAACTTCTTCCCAAATGCTTAGTAGGAGAAAATCTACTTTAAAACACTCCTCTCGAGCCATCCCTTGGTAAAAACAATCCAGACCACCGTAGAGGCAATAGAAAGAAGGCAAAATTGGAGAGCTTGGGAATTCTGAAGAGCTCCTTTTAAAAAATAAATAAATTATAATCTCGGCTAAATGGTGTCTGTTAAGATCACCCTGCTCCCTCTTCTGTGCCAAGGAAAAGTTTATTGCTGCGGAGAAGAGAAAAGGGCTGTGAAAGGGAGGGTATGATTCTGCAAGGCTCAACTGTAATTGGAGCCATCAGGTCCAGCTTGGAGTGGAAGTAATATACAGAATAAATAAAAAAAGGGCTCTCACAGCAGGTGCAGATTAGTCCCTTTTCCCCTGAAAAGATTAGAAACTGACTGCTTTATGCTTAAACGTACTCTCAATTATTTAAGCGCCCCTTCGTGATTAGCAAGTAAAAGTAACGCTCCAAAGCGCTGGAGAAATGAAGCAAGAATAACACCGCTTTCGCCCGGCTCACGCAGGCTTTCCAGCACACGGCTTGCTCCCTGCCGGCTGGCAGCGCTCAGACCCGGGACTCACATGCACACACCTGTAGGGTGGGCGTGCGGGAGGGGGGAAGGAGAGAGGGAGGGGAAAAGGAGGGAGAGGGCAGGTTCAGCGTGGTAAAAATCCCGCTATAGAGGCAGTGCAGGCTACAGCCCAAATGGTTTCAGAGGCGATTGGGATCCGTGGACAGATTTTTACAGGAATGCTGAACCCTCAACATCTTTTCCACTGGGAAGCGGGGAAAAAAAATCCCCAATCTCGCACCAAAATCCCAAACACAACCCTTCCCCCCCCCACCCCCTCCCCAGGCATTCTCTTTGAATGGGCTGAAAATGAACCGCGGACGCCTGTGTTTGCATACTGCAGTTTGATCAGGGTTCACATCTTTCTGCAATCAAATCAGAGGCGTTTTCCTCCCTTCCTCATGGAAGGGACTATCATAGCTGCAAAGCCGAGGAACGATCCTAAAGGGACTGAAATCCCCTTATGTCTGAAGCTGTCCCTTTTAACACACACCAGACTAATTATTTTAAAGTTCTTGTAAAATTAGAAGACATAGCCCGGTCCTTTAATTAGAATACACTGTGAATAGGGGTAGCATATGGAGGGGAATGTCAAGAAGAGGGTGCCAGGGGCAGATCCTAGGAAATCTGTATTCATTTCTGCCTCCTATTTGTTCAGTAATCTCTACCATCATAACTAAATCTTGGAGCACTGATGTAGTTCGAGTTGTTGTTGACTCAACGTCAAAATTCAATCACTGGGGGTTTTGCATCAGCCGGGCCACTTATTTGTCTAATAAATCCGTCATTTTGTAAGAAAAATATTTGAGCAGCCGTACTTGACCTCTTGGTATCCACAAGCCACATTTATTTCTACCAGTTTACAAATGCAAAATGGAGATGATCATCTTAATGCCTCGAGGTACTGTGTTGTTTTCTGATTGGATTTTAGATGGAAATGTCTATTTTAAATACCCCGTGATTAAATTGTACATATAATAGAATTCATGCCACTTCAAACCAAATCGTGATTTGTGAACCCTGAATTTATTTTAAAGGAAATATTATTTAAGCAAAGATAGTTCCCTAAATGATTTGTGACACCCCCGGCGGTAAGATTTTATCATAGTCGGGCATCTTTCTCACTGGAAAACTTATTTTAACTCTGGAGGGTTCGTATGTGATGGAAGGGTGTCAGACGGGGTGGGGTGGAAGTATTCCAGTTTGAGAGTTCTGCCTGGCCCATGCCATCCCTCGCTGGATGATTTCCTTCCTGTTTATGTGCATATTTCTTCCGAAAAGGGGGCCGCGCTGCACAAGTTTAACTGAAACTGGGGGAAAATAACTTTCTCGAGAGCTTTTCTGTTGGGGGGAGGGAGATGGAGGCGGAAGGATGGGGAGGTAGGAGATCAGTTGCCAGAGAGGGGAGGTTTGGAGCCACTTCACACGGCCCAGGAGCGCCGGGAGCTGCCGGCACCCCCAGCCCGGACTGTCCCGCTCCCTCCCGTGCCCGGGTCCCGTTCCCTCCCGTGCCCGGGCTGTCCCGCTCCCTCCCGTGCCCGGGTCCCGTTCCCTCCCGTGCCTAAGTTCTATTCCCTCCCGTGCCGGGACTGTCCCGTTCCATCCGGTGCCCGGGCAGTCCCGCGGCCCCGGGACCTTTCCTCCCGGCCAGCGGGGAGCTCTGTGGGGCTTCGGGAAGGGTGCTGGAAGCTTGTCTCCTTCAGCAAACACCCCCCACCAACTCGCTTTTCTGGCTCCCACCCTTCGAGTTTTCCCCTTGGGCTGCTGCCGAGGTCTTTCCGTCTCCATGGAAATCGAAGGGGCGGCTGCCAGCGCGGGCAGCGGTCATTATTCCCGCACTAAAGCCAGCGATCGATTCTTTCCCCAGCACCCACTCGCGCTGGACCACCACGGGCCAGGCTCGGGGGCACCTGCCCGGGAGCATCCCCCGACAGCAACTCCCTGCGAGCTCCTGCAGGATGCCCGGTGCAAGGAAGGGGGGAAAGCGAAATATTTCAGCATATTGGAAATATTAATGTTGGCTTGTAGGAATTAATGTAATGGGTCATGGTTATTAACAACTTATAAAGGCTTAAATCAATATAAATTAATTTAATTATGATTTCTAATTGCATTATGCATGATCAATTTGAAACACTACATTAAAGATAATTAGAGCAGGGTGCTAGTCACTAATCACTTCCCTAATAGCTTAATGAAAAGGAATGCCATGTATTACCTGTGGGGTGGACCCATGAAATAATATAAATGCTTGTTTTCCTATGGAAAAGAATTGTACCTTTGAATAGACGTTTTAATCACTTTATTGTAAGCACAGAACGGGTTTGGACGTTTTACATGGCCTTGGTTAAATTTTACTGGTGTTGATTGAAGTGCTGATGTATTACGAGTCCACCTATTGATGACCCAAAGGAAGACTAACTTTCATGTAAAAGTGTCATGCTGTCCTCAGAAGTTAGTGCCAAGAGGTCACAGTAGATGGAGGTCCTAGCTTAGCATAATGGGTTTAACATTTCCATGACATCATCAGGGAATCTGAAAAGGAGTCTAAGGATAATCAGAGTGGTCATTCAGAAGCAGAGTAAATATTTTATGAGGATATATAGAAGACAGGAAAGAAGGCTGTCAGAAAGGTGAAGCTCTACTTCTTCATGCTCTATGAAGAAGGTTTTTCACTTGGTACCAATTTTGATTGAAAACTTGTGTATTGTTAATATTAAAAAAAAGGCAGATCATAACTGTTGGAGAGGTGAATTCTCTTTTAGTGGATGATCAAAATAAATTTGTATTCATGGTTGTCTTGAGGGGTTGCAGGTTATTTCTCTCTTACTTTTTATATAAATACATCCTTAATTGAATATTTGCCCTGCATATTGGCACTTACTCAGGGATCTGTTCCTACATTGACAATAAAAGTTCATTTATTGCTAAAATTAAAAGCAACCAACATAAATTAATGCCTTGTACGTGGACACAGTATGGCAGATTAATTGAAAATGCTTTCCTTGTGATTAGCTTTATTTTCTTATCTTTACTTGATAACTGAAGCAGTACATGCAGCACATATCTTGATTTGACTTACTATATAATTCATAGTTTTCAGAGAAGTAATGTGTAATTAGGGAAACTGAGATTTGAGAAGAACAGTAAAGAACAGTACCATATAATACTCACATATGTCACAGCAAGCCCTGTTTGAAGAATTTTCCTTCTTTTAAGGCCTGATTGAGACCCAGAAGCTTTGGGACTCGTGAGGATGACACTATATGAATAAAAAGAAGTGAAAAAGATCTTCAATGTCACCCAAGGAGTGTAGCCCTTTAAGGATAAGTTATTAGGAACATACTGATTTTAGTACTGAACCATGACTGCAGACAACTGTGTGGATGGAAGGATTCCAGGGATATAGCACTGTTCTTTTTCAAAAAGATTCCAGTCTAAAAGTGCATAGGAGATAAGCTGTCCCCCCAATCCACCATGTCCTGCAGAGGCAAGGTAGAGGAAGAAATTAGCTTACTTTGCATAAGAATTTCTAAGTATTTCAGTGAAATGGGACAAACTGCAGGATTAATCTGGTCATTCCCTCTGTTGTTCACAGTTTGAAATGATGTGGCCTCATAATGCCAAGATTCAGGGGCAAGATGTGAGAGCAGTTTATGAAAAGGTTTTAAAAAGCACTGGTCTCCAGTCTCAAACTTGCTGCTTTTCTTAACAACAACAGCAACAAAAACAACAAATGCTTTGCAGAGGCCCTTGGCTCTTGAAAGGAATGCTCTTATATATGGAAGTAGAAATAAATATGTATGGCATCTAACACCATAAACTAAGGATGGGATATCAACATGGCTTAAAATATCCAGATGAAAAACCTGATAAATACCAGTGGAAACACATTCTTGTGGCTTTTGTATCCTTTCAGCTACAGTATCTATTCCAGCTGTTGTGACTTTCTTGCATCCTGACCCCTGCTCTAAATAAAATGATTTCCATTACTTAATCTTATGTCACAAGTGAGGAGTCCCCAAGCATGAGTCTTCAGTAGCCAAAGAGCTCACAAGAAGAAAAATAGTCCCCTGGATTTCATAAAAAGCCCAAGGACTAAAGCTTGTATGTGAACTCATGCTGAGATATGCCTTAATCTTCTCTGCCTTGAATAAATATTGCACCAGTCTATGTTTTTCCTTTCTGCACCAAAGCTGGGGAAGTCTTATCTACCAAAAGGTGCAAGTGAGATATCAGCTTATACATCTGCTTCTGAGAACATTGATTTTTTTTTTTTTTTTTGTTTTTTTTGTTTTTTTTTTTTTGTTTTGTTTTGTTTTGTTTTGTTTTGATTTGATTTAAGGTAGGAGCATGAAGAAAATCTTTGCTTTTGCAGGGGATGCTTGGTTAGAAAAGCCTCACCTCTAGGTTGTTGAGTGGCTAAGTTGAGAACTATGTGAAGTCTGTGTTTTATGCTGTTTTTCATATAGCAATTGATTTTAAATAGCATTGCAAACCAAGGAGGGGGCACAAGTGCTGTTTGTATGCCTGGGAAAGGAATGAAAATAACTCTGTGAAATATAATGACAACTGAAACGGATATATTGTTTTGTAGCTACAGAACTATCCTGTGTGTCTCTGTCTAAATAAATCCAATTGTTAATAAGACAAATACCTTAGTGGTTCAAACACATCTTTGCATGGTTTTGGAGACCTTTTGGCTGTTTGGCATATGTGCAACAGTGGCAATTCACCAGAGCCTTATGATTAGTTTTTGTAAATTTTTGCTCAGGTTTTTTTGTTGCATACAGAATTGATTTTTTTACTCACCTGAAATTAAATAAAAGGACAATTTAAATTTTGATAGCTATTTTTATAGTTATTTAAATAGTCTATGCTTTTAAAAAAATACATTTGCTGCCTGGCATTTCAAGACTTCCTCTTTTCTGATTGATGGAGTTTTTTGCAAAATTCACCAACAGCCACTGGCAAATATGTTAGCAGAAACTTTAAAAATGTCTTCATTTTTTAAAGCCCCAAAACTAAACCTGGAGACTTTAGTTTGCAATAATAGAACTAAGTACATTTTTATCAGTAGCTGTTTTAGTGCAATGCAGTAAGATAATTGTGTCTGACCAGGCTGTCACTGTGATCTTGATAATGATCTGTCACACTTAGTGTTAATATTTTGGGTTGCAATGCTATAGTAAAAAAACAAACAAACAAACAATTCAAAGACTGTATCACAGTATCAGCTAATCGGACACTGGGTACCATGATTTTTTGAAAATACCAAGGGTCGTGCTAGAGAAGTTTCTAAGGAATATGAAATAAGGGAAGGTCTTTTCAGCATCCATGGGAGACTAAAGAGGATGATGCTCTTAGCATGTAATTAAATATTAATAATAGGGAGAGGTTGTACTTATTTTTATTCTCTAAAACATTGTTAATTAGTCTCAGTCTGGCATTGAAAACATTAGGCACATTACTGTGTGTCTCACCTTTTTAACCTTGTTTGCATGTTTAAGTAAACATATTTAAGGTTTTCTTGTGATTAGTGGCAAATACAATATGTATGTTAAATCACTGCTGGCTTGGGAGAGGAGCACATTCTGGCTCAAATTCATCTGTCACAAACTGAGTAAATCATGGTAGCCACCAACAATTTTATCTGTATTTGAACTGCACATGGTTTGGTTGTCTATAATAAAGGACAAGAAAGTGGAGTTTAAAGTTATCCACAAAAAAAAAAAAAAAAAAAAAAAAAAAGTAGAAACATTAAAAAAATAAACTGGATTAGGAAACAGATGAATATAATGACCTTCCTTACTCTCAATCATATGCTGCCAGATAAGTGTTTGAGTCTGAAAAATTGCACTAATGAAGCTATTTGAAGGCTTTTGTGGACAACTGCTTACTCTTTGAAGATTAAATGAATGATGTTGATGTGATTAATCTTAGTACAGGGAGTGATGCAGCAGCCAGAAAATACCTTGGTGATTTTCATAATTAAACTGAATCAACATTTCAAAGAAATGCCAGTGTTATCACTTGTATATTAGAATTACATTCATTAGACAGAAGAAACAAATAATTTGAGCAAACAAGATTTTCCTTTTGGTGTACTGAGACTTCTGTCATGTCTCAGAGTATCTTACTATAAATCATCATTACTGCTTAATTTTATCCTTGCTTTTTCAGTTACTTTTTTCTGTTATTTTTTCTTAACCATCTTAATGATTCACTGTTGCTTGCTTCCTAATTATTTATTTTACTATCAAACAGCCTTTCCTGTTTTTCCAGTTTCCTGTACCCTGTAGGGTTTCAAATCATTGACACTGGAAAATAATGTGAGTAGTTGCTGGTTTATGTGGATAAGGGACTCAGGCATCCCAATGATCTTTAGCTTTACAAGGGCTCATCTATAAAGGATAGGACAAACTATAGTATACAGGAGTGACAATAAACTGCATAAGACTAAGAACAAAAATGGTTGTTTATAATGATCTGTGGAAATAACAGTTTGGATCAGATTCTGCATGACTAACTCTTTTCCTAAGAATCTTACATATTTCAGTAGGACTGCCCAAAGTAATATTCCTTAACAGCTTCTAAATTGGCAGAATCTGGATTCACATAGTTGAGTCACCTTAAGTGGTCTTTAAGAGTGCATGTTTAAAATATTGAATAATATATGCACTCTATTTTGTAACATAAGGAACTCAGGATATTATGTATCTCCCAACAAACATTCACAGACACATAGGTGGACACACATATGCACATATATTCTCAAAGACAGCAAACCTGGCGACCTGCTAAACTGTTTTGGTAGAAGCAATGAGCATAAAAATACAGTCAGCTGCTTCTTTTATGCAAATCCAAGTGAAGGTGTAGGGTTAATGGTTTCTGCATCAATACAAAGTCACTTTGTTACTTCTTCTATCACCATTTCAGATTATTGGAAAGGTTGCTCTGTGACTTTTGGTAACCTTGATATTTACAGTGTACTTCCAATTGTTGCAGAATCTTTCACAGTTGCTTAATGTATATTAAAAAAACCAAACTTCTTTAGTATAGTGGATAAAAACCTAGCTTTTCACCTAGAGGATATCAGTTTTAGCTCATTCCACAATCAGAAGTAGAATGAACTTGATGGTTCCCACACAGTCTTTAATGGGAAATGATCACCACAATCACCAACAGTAGTTTTCTTCCATATTAATTTTCAAAGCTTCCATGGACATGGAATTCCCACTGATCCCAAGGAAGAGGTTCCTGTGTTACTGTTGAGATATGATATAAAGAAAATTCTCCCTCTCCCCATTTGACCTTCAATTCTTTCTCTCAGCCCTGTCTTTCTGCATGGCATACTCCTTTTACCTGAGCTAATTTTTCCCACCCTACCTCTCATTTCTTCATACAAGAAACATTGTATTTTCTGTTTTCTATACATCCTTTGTCTGTACCTTTTCCCATTCATCTTTATTCTGTGCTGTGCTCATTAGGTTTGGCAATACTTGGCACTGTGCTTTGGGTGTGGCTTAGTAGGTGTTCCTTACTCTCAAATAAATGTGATTAACACCAGTACCAAGGCACCTGCAGGAGGCAGATTCCAAGGTACCTGCTGTAATTAATGGTCTGAAAGTGAATCTGATGAAATTCATGTGTTGGCTGACTTCATATGCACATCTGTCATGCTGGGTGGCATCTCTGTATTTATCAGTCATCAGAGTGAACCTTGTGACCAAAGAAAATGGTTAGTGGGCTGTAGGTTCATCTCACCTACTTTTAACCATAAAAGAGACAAATTGCCTAGTCTAAGCTAATAGTTAGGCTTCTGCTATTGCTCAGGAATAGACAGTTAGGCATTTCTGGATGGAGATTTATTTCACCTGAGGACAGCTGACTGTGACAGCTGAGCTGAATAGTTCTCTGGAGGTGCCTATCAGACACCTCAGTTTTTGTGGCCCAGGTCTGCATGAATTTCGGGTGGGTCTGGAAAAGAGATATGGGAAAACAGGGAGACTGTTCATTCAGGAATTTGTTGTGGCTGCAGATGTGTGAGCATAAGAATGATTCCCTAGTCATTCATGTGGAAGGAGCAACAGAAGGTTGGTTGGGCTAGAAACTTCCCTTGCCTTCTCAGAGACCCAACTTGGTTTCTTTGCCTTAAGTGGGATAGAGGAGAGGACAGAGGATAAAAAGAGGAAGTGTCCTCTACTCCAAGGGTCAGTAGCAAAATGTATTTTGTATGACTGTATATTTAGCTGTTTTTAAATTTCTGTTACTTGCCTCTACTCTTAAAAATTAATGCAGTGGGCATCCCTCATGGTATCTCAGATATTTTAAATACAGCCTTCCTTTTTTTCCTCTCCCCCTTCTCATCCCTGAAGTTTACCAGCAGAAGGCCCAGGTAAGATCAGTGGCTGAGCTCAATGCAGTGCATGTGCTGCCAACATGAGGCATGCCAACATGTGAGGGCACTGGTCCTGCTCAGGATGATGCTGCATCATTGGGCCTGAGAGCTTAGGGTGATTATCTGGCACAGGTATAGTCAGGAAAGGAAAAGTAGCTGAGATATTGAGCTGTTGACAAGCAGGTCCCACAAAGAGGTGTCAAGCAAGCAACAACAGAGGGTGGATGTAAGAGCAGTATTACTCTTCAGTTATACCATGCTAGCTACATGGATATCATCAATTCCTTTTGCATAGATACAGCAATACTGATTTCTTCCTTTGGGACAGAACAATTAATTAGGATGAGATTCCCTTCAGCTGGCTTTAGACATTCAAAAAACAGGCATTGAACCTGAACTGTTTGTTCAAGGTCTCTTTGGAGTCAATGTAAAGATACAGCACCTCATGGGAATTCAATCCACCTCTGAACAAGTATCTCATGCAGGATAGATGAATCACTCCTTGGAGGTACCTATTTCTATTCGTTTTTAAAGGGTTACAGCTAGGGAGAATCAATCCTTTTCCTTCTGTAAAATATTTATGTGATTTCAATAGTCATCTGACCATAAAAAAGGCAGGCAGGAGCACATTGTACAGCACAGATGGTGTTGCATGCACACACCAATATACATACGTGTGCATTCATGGAGCCACAAGCAGTACAGGGTCTCAATTCATTTAGGGAAGCAGCACTATGGAACAGCTCCAGTGAAGAAAATTGAAAGGCAAAACCTGCTTTTTCTGTTGGAGTTTTCCAGTTCATTAACCCTGCTGGACACATTCTCAGATTTTTGAGTAAAAGACAGATTGGAGAGGGTGGTAGTTAAGGTGAGCCTTTATTAACCCCTGACATTCTGCTGTTGTAAACAGGAGTAATAATGACCACTGGTTGAACCAGACCATACTTTTTATAAAAAAAATATTTAATAAGTATGGATAGAAGGAGCTTCAGCAATGAAAGCAATGAAAATATCTTCAGAAATAAACACTTTAAAAGAGACTTAAAGTTTAAAAATATGTTCATACCCATCATACATAAAAACAAGGAAAAGGGCATCAAGGAGTACCTTTTATTTTTCTTTCCCTGTATAATGAACATTCATATTAATCAAGAGAGATACAGCTTATAAACCTTAATTTCGAGCTAGTTATTCCTGAGGTTCCTTTATAGATCACTTTAATATATAATATACATTTTTACTTCCACCTATTTTTAAAGGTATGAACAAATAATGTACCCAAAGAGATATTGTTTTATAACTGGTTAGTGATAGAATATTTATAGTAGTTGTTTATCCATAATAATGTTGTATATTTAACACAAAGATGGAAAAAGTACTACATTGTTGGCTTAAGACAAAAATATGTGTTTCTGTGGTTTACATTTCAGTATTAATAATTAATGAGTATACAGATGATTTTGTTTCCCCTTTAAAGGAGCATTCTAGGATGGTTACATTTCAAAATGATGAGTTTTTAGTAATTTAGTTTTTAGGTGTTTAACTGAATAGTGGTTTGTGATGAAATACAGATTGCTTCATTTTTATAAGAATGGTCCTTAGTCACATTAAGTGGTACTACTAAATTTTTTTCTATTCCAGATCTTCAGATGCCTTTCATAGGTGATGATGTGGAGAGACTAGTGAAATGTGATTCTGCTGATTGCATCAGGAGACTCAAAGATCTTGGTTATGTTTCTTGTTGAGGTGCCAAGTGCCACTGGAGAGGTTGTAGGGTAATTAATATATCTATATTATGTTTTGGAATGACAAGCCAGGACTGGCAAATCTTCATACAAACCAGGACCTATACACTTGACTTATCTGGAATGGCACTAGATGCTATGTTCAGGAAAAAAGAGTCCCTCACTGACCTAAGGAGACACTGATTTTATGGAGACATGACTGGTTTTGTAGAAGATAAAGGAAATCTAGAGTGCCTTGTCCAGCCATGGGCATTTAAACCATAAAAGTAAAGTTAGGTGAGCTGAATTTTAGTTTTGAGATCCAAGTCCAAAGCCTACTGCTCTAATCTTCTGTTCAGCAGCCAATTCATCCTGGGAGGCTCATAAGATATTTAAGTTTCTAATTTCTATTCTTCCCCTGAATTTCATAGAAAAGCTGGGTAACAAAGTTAGCATTTAGGACCATAAATTGTTAGATGTCTAGCTCCAAAGTGTATTGATGTCATACCATGGAAATAAGGAGCCTCAATGCCTTACAGCTGTTAAGTATGCCTGTTAAAATACAACTGGAATTGATCCTGTTGTTTTCTCTAAGTCTTATAATTAGGATACTTGTTTAAGAATTGGGTTCAGGACTTGTTTCAACTTGAGGTTTAATTCAGTTGTTCATGAATAAGCCCCTAGTGCTATTTCAAACATCCCAGGTTTATCTGTCTGCAGAGCTGGTGGAATAACACAGGAGCTAAGTAGACCTGGGGTGTCAACTAAAGGGCAGCTGGAGGTCTACCCTGCACATATTTACAACTCCAGATGCCTATATATAGGCAACTGGATGAATCTCTGAACATCAATGTATTAGCTTCAGAGGGAGGCAATGGTATAGCCAAATCCTGTGGATGATCTGTACATGAGTCTGCTCCTGGTAGGAACTCTCTGGACTGCTCTTTGGTGCAGTTCACTCCCCTAATCAATTAGGAGGCCTAAACACCCAATTTAGGCAGTCTGTGACTGCCTAATTAATGTCCTTAATTTTCCTAACTCCTAAAAGGGAATTAGGAGATGATATAGCTCTTTGAGACTGTGACCATGCAGCAAGCACTTCATTATTGAAATTATCCAAGAGTCAAAAACCTGCTTCTGGACAACCAGCTAACTACCTAAATCCTGATCCTCCAGATATGTATCACACAGCTATACAATCCTTGGATTTTGTTATTTTATCCAACACATTTATTGTATGTGTAACACTGTAAGAATAGGTTTAACTCCTGATGTACCTTGCCAAGTTCTGTGGCCCTGTAAATGAGTGGGGGATGCCAAACCCTTCAGGATTTGTTTCATGAAGGTAGAATGGAGCATATGCTTTAAGTTTAGTGTGAACTTGTTTTCATTTAAAGATAGAAAATTCTGATTCATTCTATTTTGTTAAGGATTTGAAGCAGCATCTCTCACCAAAATGTTCTAAGCATCAGGCTAGTAGATTTTCTGGGGTTGGCTGCTCACAGCCTCTCCTTGCAAGATGTGATGTTCCACTTCACAGAGAGAGATTAAATATTCATTAAGCTAGTGAAAGAACAAGCTTCTCAGAAGACAGAAAGAGTCTGGTACTTAAGGCAGTCACCTGGGAAAAAGGGAGATCTGGATTCCAGTCACTGCTGTAATGATTACTTAGTATTAAATACATACACTGGTTCACGAACTGGAACCCAGTTCCTTTTTTCTCGTGGGGAGAGGGGTTGACGATCAAGTACTTCACACTTTCTGTCTGTTCCAGTGATTACTTAATTATCCAGGAAGGCTGTGGCTGGGGAGAACAAGCACTTCTCTAGGAGGTGGGAGGTTGTAGTTCCATGTGGCAAAGAAAACTAAGTGTACATCTTTTAGGCCCTTTTATCATCCAACAGAACAGAGGAACAGAACACCCTTTCATTAGGGAGTACATGTTGTAATTCAGGACTTTAGAATCACGAAATTCCAAGAGGAAGACAGCATCTCCTCTAGTTCAAAAGTAAGTTGCAGCACAGGGAGAAGGTTTAAGGTGTATCCTTAATATTGACATTTCCTGAAGTGTTTCCTTGCCTAGCATGTCTTTGTGGATTCTGTCTTTTCAGTACAATCTGTAAGGAAACAGACATCTAACTTAGGACTACAGATTCTGCTGCAAAATTATGTCTGTGGGGTAGGTGCTATGATATTTAACTAAAATTCCTTGCAGATCTATCCTTTAAGGTAAAATTATCAAAGATATTTTGTGTTGTTTTCATAACTCCTCTTGAAGTCAAACTAGATTTTACCACGAACTTAAGAAGAGGGAGATCTTTTATGCCTAATTTTCCCCATGCATTTCCAAAAGAAAAAGAACATATATCCTGTTAAACATATGTTTGCATAATAATTTAATTATTGATACAAAGATAATAGACATTTATTTGATTTTTTTAAACATGTATATTTCTGTGCAGACAAATATAAAGTTATGTACATTGATGTGAATAATTTGAACTTCTAATATGCCTGATGGAGACATGGCTCTCACTTATCAACAAATAGCCTGGGAAATTTCAGGGTTGTGCTGTATAAGGTGAATCTGAGAATTAAGTTATGTCTATGAACTTGGTAATTCAGGACCTGAATAACAAATACCTGCCCCAAAAACCACCTATTGGATGTTGAAAAATTCTGGCATTAGGCAGTGAGAGAAAGAAAAGAAAAATAAATATTGACTTGTTTGTAGAACACATTGAAAAAGAATTTAAAAAACCAACCAGATAAATCTTTGCCATGTCACAATGTGAACCAGAGATAAATTTTCACCTGGAAAGATAAGCAACTGGTTTTCCTTGCCTCAGAAAGAAGATGGAAGAAGCTATTCAAGAAAAAGAGGGGACTAGATTGATTTTTGCATAAAGATAAATCAAAGTAGACCTTAAATAACCCCTTCTCATGTTTTGTATTTTCTCTTTCCTCTCTCTCCTTTTCTCTCTCCTTCCTGCCAACCATTAATCCTTTACTGTTTTCTCTTTGATTTTTTTTTCCTTCACTTCTGCTATTTTGCTTCCTTCCTGCACTCTTATCCCTCTATCCAACTATGGGTATTCCTGACTCACTTGCAGAGAATAATCATCAAAATCAGCCTTAAATGGAGGATTTGGCTGCAAATTCATTCATAGCTGCTTCTTTCTGTCCCAATAGAACAAAATATTTATCCAGAAAGGCATGATAGGAAAGCTAGGATCTTCTGTCTCTGAAAATAGAGCCTTTGAACTTTTCAGCCAGAGGAAGTTTTCTGTTGGCTATCACTTATGAAAAACTGTTGGCTTTGTTCATTTTTTGTTCTTATTCACTAAAGTTCAACAAGCTAAAAGAAATATCTGGGCCTTGATCCTTGAATCTATTGAAAGCACAAAGGAGAAAAAGGGGACTAGAAAGGAAAACTATTAGGTTACACTAAGCTAGTGTGTGCTCTTCCAGACTGAAAGAGAGCAAGATTAAGGATGAGATGTGGATAGGATGAGGCAAGAGATAGGGAAATTCTCCCTGAAGGCTCCGTACTTGTCTGCTGTTAATAACCTCTTTTAGCTTCAACATGCTGGCAGCTTTCTGCACTACCTGCCTTTCTAAAAAATAAAAGGAGAGGAGACATTTTAAATAATTTCAAATTCAGTCGTGCTATGAAAAAAGGAAAAAAGTGAAGAAATGAGAAGCAAGCAACTGGGTTCCTTGGTGTGGCTCAGAAGTGCTGGAGCAGGTGGCTCACCCTGGGGGTCAGCCAGCACTATGTTGGCCAGGGTTTCACTCCTGCCCTGGCATCTGAAATTCATGTTCCAATTAGCCTTTAAACTGGGAAATACTCAGGCATGCTGCTAGGACACATTTTAATTAAAATTCAGAAGATTCTTGGAACACTTTGGGAAGCTCATAAAATAATTTTACTTGTAGCTGTTTTACTGTTGTCCCTATTCCTCTTCACTTAACCTCTCTCTTCTAACTAGGGGATCAGAGACAAGTCTCCCACATTGCACAGCAAAGTAAAGCCTGGTCTCCACCACATGACATGCTGATGGTAATTTTAAAGGAATCACTCTAAATTAGTTTATTAATGTCAGATTGTTCCTGTGTGTGTGCAGCCAATGCAATTGTACGGAAGAAAAATCCATCATGAACTTTAAAGTGCCAGAGATACCACTTCTGTTTATGCCTTTCTGTATCAGTTTCTGGCACTCAGTCTAGCATCAGAAGAAATGCTACTGATCATCTGCAGTATCACTAGCACAGGCAGTCAATAAAGTCTGTCTGTCAAAAAAAGGAGCTTGACTGTCAGCAGGACAGGTAAGGTGTCCTGCTCTGGCATACAGAATGTCCAAAGAAAAATAATTAGATGCTTATTTAGGGATTCATGAGAGACTTCATGCTGATTTCTGTGATGTCAACGACAATCAGTAGGCAAGGGGCAACAAGGGGCAATTATGTATCTGATTGCTTTCCCTTAAGTACTTATCTGATCCTCAAACAGCAAAAAAACTGGGTGTTTAGCTTTTCACAAAGAAGTAAGGCAAGTATTCCACAGCCTTCTCAGTCTCTGGGTAAGAACTTATAGATGCCCTAATTGTGCCCTTTGGACCAGCTTCAGGAGGAAAGGTGTGAACACACACACTGAATGTACACTTACAGAGGGGATGATCTTCTCAGGGTGAGACCACAGGCAGGTGTACACATAGAACCTGGCTGCTCCACACCTGAGTGGAGGACCAGAATTATTGTATAACCTGGCTAAGTGTTTTAACTACGAGTTAACTACTAGTGTGTAATAGTTGGGAATCACAGGGATATCATACTCAGCAAAACCTGAATGATTAAAGGTCAGACTAAACAGGTCTAGCAAATTAGGTTCTTCTGGGGACTTCTCTCTCCTATTAGCATTCTGAAGTGCTGATAGATACAAAACTGCATTCTGAAAAGTCATCCCAGTTGCAAAAAAACCCAAATAAAAACAACAAAAGAACCCAACCAACCAGCTAACCAAAAAAAAATAAAAAAAAAAAAAAAGCCACTCAAAACCCCAAAGCGAAACAAAAAAACCCAGTAAAGAAGGTGGCTTAGTACACCTAGCAGTGTTATACTGCTCTACTGCTATATTATCTTATAGGCATTTAAAAAACCCATACATTGTTATTTCTAAACAATCTAAATCTAAACAGTTAAAATCTATGAGGCCTGTCTTGCTGCTGCACAAAATTTATTTTTCTTCTGGTAATTTTCTTAATAGCACTTAAGGCATTTGTCACTATAGCCTAGTCAGAGCTTCTGATACTCTGACAACACTCCTGAAATACTGAAAAATTCCAAACAGTTTTTATGGCAGAAAAAAAAATGGACTACACAACTGTAGTTTTACAGACCATTTTTAATAAAACTCTCAAATCAGGAGGGAAAAGAGCACAAACTATTCAGTTTATTTATTTTTGTTTTCACACGTCATACCTTGAAAAGTACTGAAGTGATGTTATACCTCTGATTGCAACTGTCTCCATGGCTTGGGGAATACAGTTATTTTGAAGGAAACTATCTTTGCTTGCTTGTTGCATTTTTCTCTTGATTTTCTTTGTCACCCCCTCTTCCCCCCGCCCCATTCTCTTCTGACTAACTGGAAATTGATTTTTTTTAAAGTAGGATGGTTATTTCTGGGTTCTTTAGCTAAGTATTTAATTTGATACTTGATTTTAAAAAGAAATCCTCCTGTTATTGGTTTGTCTTTACTATGTATTGCTTTAATGATTCTTGGTAGGCTTACTATGCATTGATTAATACAAATAAATAAAACGTCAGTATTTATGGTAAGAAGGAACACATATACGTATATTTCCTGTATATTAGTAATCTGACTCTTTTGTTCTCTTTCTCCCTCTAAATGCAATTACATCACAAAATTGATTTTGTTCCTTTCCAAAGCAGAGCTGCAATGAAACAAAAAACCCCAAACTCTACAATTAATGGGAATCCTAATTACTTCTTACAGGTGAGAAACATTTAGAAGGAAAAATTAATTTTTTTGGGTCTGCACAGCATGAGTATTATGTACCATAAATCTAATAACTGATCTTGCCACTTGTAATTAAAAAATAATTATTTGTGAAAAACTGAAGAAAAGTTCAAACCCATTATTTGGAGGGAAACCAGTTGAAATATTTTCTCATTTCATTTATGAAGAACTCTGTTTTGCTACCGAGAATATAATAGATATCTAAAGTAAAGAGCAGCAAGACACAATATCTCATCAACTGAAATGAAAAATCTCATTTATTTAATCACACACTCCTATTGTATTTGCATTATACCAAAGTGCATCAGTTCATCTAATGTAAGACTGGGGGAAGGGAATAAAAAAATTTGATGGATGAAAAAATGTTATTAATTTAATTCCCTTGCCAGACAAGTTTTTAAGATGCCGTCGTATGCTGTGAGAATAACCAGAGTGCAAAGCCAGCTCCAGCATGGGTGGAATGGGATATCTCCACTTTGACTTATCTCCTGTGGGCACTACAGAAGCTACTGCCTCATCCAGAATAGATTTTCTGGAAGACTGCACATTAGGCCATAATCATGACCAAAACTCAGCTGGCTGATAGTTATCTTTGCAAAACCCTGTATCAAGACACAATACCCCTTTTCCAGGTATTTATAAAATTACTGACAATTCAGATGAATTTGTGACTTCTGTGTTGGGGTACCTGCTGTCCTCAGAGTTCCAAAATAACTGGCAATGGCTGCCAATACCATCATTTTCTGCTACTTTCACTTTGGGTTCTCTTTTAAATATCCAGGAGCACTTGGTAGTGCTGGCTTTACCCACCAAGATACTCCTTTCTTTTAATTAAAATATCTGCTTCAACATATAATCTCTCAAATAGCTGCATTGGTCAGTGTTAGAGAAAGGTATGGAAGGAAGAGAGTAAGAAAATAGAGACCAATATTTACTAGAAAATTCCAGTTAATGAACGTTTGGAACCAGACTTTAAGAATTCACACTAAAAATACAGCTGCTATTTGTAGTACTAAAAAAAAATCTATCTGTAGATCTGGTTGCACAATTAAGTTTCTGTATCACAGGAATTTTCACCTTTCAAAATGCATTTGTCTTTAAAATGTGTGAAATGCTGAAATCTCAAATTATTTCCTGCCATAGAAAGCCTGCAACATTTTTTATTCAGCAGCTTCAAATAATCTTATTACAAATAATTACTTTGATAAAGCCAAAATGTTTTATTTATGAAAAGCATAATATTATCATCTGAAATGGGTATAACAATGTATAAAATTCCACTTTGATTTTGATCTACTCAGAATCATCTAGTGGGTCACAAAAGAAATATTTTAATGAACAGCACCCTCAAAAATATTTAGAGCCCCTTTTAATTGACACTGTATATGCAGGAATTGAATGAGGGGAGATGCAATGTCCTACATCCACAGCTCTATGAATTGTGTGTTTCAGATACCCCTCCATGGCAGTACTCACAATCCAGCAGAGCTAGCAATATAAATCACAGGGCATAATGTAATGGAAAGGCAACTTGATAGAAAAACACCCTGCAATTTTAGCAAACAGCATGTGCACAGTGTTGGTTTACAGCATAGAGGGTGTTCAGTAAAAGCTGATTAGCTTCTACACAAGCTGCAGAAGCCTACTGAGTTGCACATGACATTTCTCCAGAGCCACAAGTGCTGCTTCAGAGGACTTTGGCAGCAAGCAATATCCAATCTTAGCTGTCATATTATGTACTGGTATGGACTGGGCCAGTTGATAATCTGGCTAATAAGTGCTTAGATTTGGTTTAGGCAGTGAATCTTGCTAAATGGTTCCTAGAGGAGGGCATGGGAGGGTTCTCCAATGGCCATTGTATCCAAACTGATATCTGTTTGACAGTCCCAATAGTGAACTCTCACACACCTCATTTCTCTTTCCTTCTAAAGTTTTTCTCAAATTCTCATGTTATGCTAATTTATCAGGCACTGCTGAAGTTGTCACAACAGTAAAAATAGGGACAGGCTGTTAATGAAACTCAGCAAAGGAACTGCATTTCCCCACAGGCACTGTGATGAGGCTTTAGGGAATGCAGTGGATGACTGTGCTGTTCACAGTGTGATATCCTCTACTGGCAGCCAATAGAGAAATTTAAAGAATATTTTAATAAGTTTCAGTGCAAAGATTTTATCTTCCCGTGGGCTTCTAGGCTTCCTCTCCCAGGCTGAAATAGCATGTGATGATGACATTCTAGCTGAAACCTTTGCATGAAAAGTGACACAGAAAAGAGAGGTCATTCTACTCAGTAGTAGATTGTGGTATCTTCCCTGAAGCTGTGGATTCAAATTCTTTTAAGCAACAGAAGGACTTAATCTCACTTGAACAACATGGGTTGCACATCCACTTCACTGAGATTCACCATCATTCATTATTCTGCCAAGCATTTTTTAGGGCCCCTAACCTTTTAAATATGTTAGGTATGAAACATGCTGCCCAGCACTGAGATGCTTCTGGAATGGGAAAAAGAAGTAAGTTAGTGTTCTTGGGCAGCCTTGAATGACAGCAGCTAGGAGCATGATGACTGCCAAGGGCATTTGGGATCAACTGGGTTTTAAACAGAGATCCTAAAGAAATAGCTTCTTGATTTATAGAATAGTAGGCAAACACTTCAATGTAATTTAAATCCATTTGTGGACCTCTCTTCTACTCCCTCTATCATTTCTAGTTCACACATGTCATTGTGACTGGATTTAAATATCAGTATTCTGCATTAAAGAGATCACAGTATGCACACTTTTGAGGACACTTACCTGTCTTTTGTCCATAATGTCTGTGCTCCTCAGTCACAGTTTGAGTTTTTCAATAGTGAAGCTGTACAACAGACCACCAATAGCAGATTTCTGTCCTATGCCACCCTTCAAAGTCAGGCATTTGGTCTGCATTGCTCAATACTGCTTTCAACTTCGTTCACTTTAAGGTTGTCTTTGCCACGCTTTTCTGAATAAATTGACCATTGAATGAAAAAAAAAAAAAAAAGGAAAATAAGGAAAATAAAAGGAAAACACTTGAAATAATTCACAGGTGTGCTGATTTTGAGTGCTAGTGACAAAATTCAAAATTACAGTTATTCTTGCTGCAGACCTTGTTTGGAATTAATAACAAGAGTTTGTGACCAGCTTCAGTGCTTGAAGTATTTAATAAAAACAACTGGAAATTTTCATACCTAGATTTGAGTAGAGCTAGTCCTTGATGGCTGCAATCAGAATTGTGTGTTTAATCTGAATATGTTTCAGGTCACTGCTCAAAGTTGCCCTTTGTAAGAATACCACTTCCAGTTTCCCCTTTCTAATATCTATAGAATTTTTTTCTAGTGTCTGGAAACATATGATCTCTCAGGCAGCTTCTGAGTAAATAACCTTTTCTATGTCAGCTTCTCTGCCCAATTTAGTTCTCCAGTGAACTCCACAATTTTTATATAGATTTTGTTAATGGTTTTTTGTCTGAAAAGATTATCTTTCCCCCTCAAAAGCTTTCCAGTTCTATTTTGCTTCACTTTGGATTTCAAGTGAGTAATTTATAGAATGATTTGCATTTTGTAGGATTAGTCTTGACACACCTTTCTGATAGATTTTTCCTCAGACAAGAGAGTTCTTATGGAAATGACACTTGGCTTTATGCACTTTCCATTTCTTACCCCTGACAGTCTGTTTGACTCATACAAGCCGGCACGTTCTCAATCTGTGGCGCCCAACTGAGATTATCATCTTTGTACAACTTGTTAATGCCAGTGACATTTAGAAGTCTCTGCACTGAGCTATGAAATAATTCAGATGCAGAAAGAATCCCCCAAAAAGGCATTTGAAAAGAGCGCCTGCAGACAAAAAATTATTAAACATCCACTATCATGAGCCTTCCCATTTAAGAGGATTTTGCCAAAGAGATCTGAAGCTCCCCGAATAAGAGTAGGGGCATTGGCCAGCTCTCCTGGTCTGGATGGGTTAGCTAAGATAGCATAATACTTCCAGCATGATGTCAGTTCTTAATTCCAGATACTTTACCCTTGATCACAGAAAATAAATTTAATCCCTCCCTTCCCATACCCTTTAAAAAGCGTATGTTCATTATGTAGTTCATCAGTTTTCTACTTGCTAAGCTTGATGTGATACACTGCCTCTTATTCTTTGGCCTTATTCTATCCTGGTGGTTCTCCAAAAGATGTCCATTTGTTGTAAACCAGGCTTTGCTCTATGAAAAGAAAGGGGGCCTTAACTCTGTTCCACTTTACCCCTTTTATGATATTCAAGATGTGAAAACTCAGAAGAGATTTGTAGGATATGGAAGTTGTTTTCTCAAGGAAAGGCAGCTTCAAGTATTTTTTAAATTATTTTGTTTTGTTTTGTTTTGTTTCTTTTCTCCCCCCCATCACTGGTGTGTTTAGTCCTACTGGAGAACCTGCTTTTGTAAATTCAACTTTTTACCTTAAGCCAGGACATAGAATCACAACCTACATTCACTTTGCACTAAATTTTGAAGCTGGTATAACAGTGCTTGAAATTGGAGGGTGATAATTTAATTCCACAGCTACTTCAAATACTTAAGAGAAAATATGTATTGGCAAGTGTACAAAATGCCTTAAAATTTTGTAGCTGGTTTCTTGTAGAATGTAAGGTGCTGCTCTATGTACCTTATCACCCTGAACAGTGGGTGTGTGATGGCTGCACAAGTATTTCAAAGTGCTCACCCAATTGTCTCCTCTGGTTGGTGTGTGGCTTTGGGGTTATACTCAGCTCCGTTTGTGACCATGAAGTATAGACAATATTAAATAAGATCATGCTTCAAAAATTGCCTTTTCCATTCTTGCAACATACCCAACATGAATATTAGGCATATTACAAAGTATTTTCTCTTGTTTCAAGACTGACTGACTAGTGTTTTTCCTGAAACAGCATTATGTCAATTGATACTGTCTAATATCAGAAACCTTCACATAAACCTTGAAATTTCTTGAGGTATAGGTGCATTAGGCAATCAGATTTATCTGACTGCCACTAATTGCAGCTGTTACTGCTGAGTGAGGCAGTACTATGCACAACAAATACAAGCTTTAGTCCTGGAAACAATATACCCATATTACAGCACTATGGCACTTTAAACAAGAAATCTTTCTCCTCTCAGGGCTAATTAGCTCAGTTCAGGATTGCATTCCTGTGATCACAGTGTTTCATGTCATAGGGCTATCAAGTGTTATGTGCTGGTCTCTATACTGTAAACATAAGCAGTCAATAACTAAGCTATTATTTATTAACAAGGTACAGAGTACTAAATTCAAGGAGATTTCTTGTCAGGTTCAGCTCTATTTTTGGATTTTAAATTGTTGGAAGTACTTTTCACTTGAGTTTTTACTGCTTGGGCTGTGTTTCAGTGGGATTTTGGAGTGTGTTGTGGGATAAGCTCCCTGCTGTGGTTAAGTCCTATTCTTTCTGGTCCTACCTGGGCAATGCTGTTGCACACCACTGTAAATGCTTAGTGGGTTCTCAGTGATCCAATTAATTTCATTAGTCCTTTGAAAACTATCCTGTCTTTACAACAATGACATCAACAAGTATTTAGCTTCTGGTAGGTCACCAAACTGAATCAGTCTGATGAGTGCCAGGTTAGTGAGAAGGAGAGAGGGCCATTTAGCTGCTAACTGGGGAGAATAAAGGCAAAGCCAGCAAGGGATGACTGGGAACTTCTCCCCCTTTTTAGAGGCAACTGATAAATAAGGAAAATTTCTGGAGAAACCATGACTCTGTAGGTAAATTAGGTGAATCCCAGACTAAAAATATCCATAATTGGGCAATGTCTACATCACAAAGGCCATGGTCCATACCACTGTTCTTTCTCTTTTGTGGTAAGCAGAGGCAAATTCATCTTAGAAAGATTCAACCAGCCCTTCTGGAATTCAAAGCTTCTGAGTTATGAGTGCATGAATTCAAGTTTTCGGATGATCCATTTAAAAGAAAATAAGTATAAATGTCACACAGATTTTTAAATAAATGGATAAAAATTTCCATACTGTATGAGCAACTGAAAAGTTACTATGTGGGAAATCCACATAGTTTCATAGAATCATGGAATGATTTAGGTTGCAAAAGACCTCTAAGATCATCAAGTCCAACCATTAACCTGGCACTGTCAGGCCCACCACTAAACCATGTCCCTAAGCACCATACCTACGTGTCTTTGAACACTTCCAGGACAGTGACTCCCTTGATTGGTCAGTCATTGCTTGATAATCTTTATAGTGAACAATTTTTTCCTAGTATCTGAACTAAACATCCCCTGATGCAACTTGAGATAATTTCGTCTTGTCCTATCACTTGTTTCATGGGAGAAAGACTGACAGACATGGTGTCCTTACCATGGAAAGGAAAGGAAAAGGATGAGATGCAACTGTGGACAACTTTTCTAGCATAAGAAGTGTATTTTTGAGACAAGGTCTGAAGATTTGGGGAATTTATCAAAGACTAACCTCTATACATTAAATGGAAGCCTTGTCTAAAAAGCTGTATTTTTATCCCTGACTGTGAGAAACTGTAGTATTTAGTGTATATAAATATTTGATGATTAACTTTGGTTAAGAGCTATGCTATCTCTGTTCATATCACAAATTCAAGCTCTGAAGCAATAGCTTGGACAAAACACTGAGGACTCAATTGTGCCTTGAAGGCACGGCACCACACTGGGGATAATGCAGAGGCATGTCACCTTGCCAGGAGCTCTGGGATGGGCTGTGCCTCAGGCATGCACTCTGCCTCCTGCAGCTCCTGGGAATGCAGCTAATGCACTCCACTTACATGGGCTGCAGCATGTGCTCCAAAGGCAGGAGACTCTCCTGGCCTCAGAAGACCTGGAGCTTGAGACCCTTCAGCCTCGTGAACCTGCCTTGCTTTCTGTGAAACAGCTGCATAGAAGGTCTTGGCAGCAATTTTGGAGCAACCATGAAGTCAAAGAGTTGTCTCTCCTCTGTACTTAACATATTTGAGTGGTGTTTGAGTCAGCTCATTAGAAATCGAGCTGGAAGACAGAAGAGGTGTCTCAAAAGCACATTTCCACTCTGTTGAAGGAGGTTCACCACTCTGTACCTCATGTGACAACTATCCTGTCTAGTGTTGATGATGTTCCTTAAGAGTGTGCTGGTCTGCACCATGTCCCAGCATGTCAGCTTAGGTGCAGTATAGAGGCTGATGGAAATACTGTCCACCAAGAAGAGTAAAAGGACTACAATGAAATCTGCTCCTCACCAGGAAAGTTGTTAGCAGAGAGGTTCATGCTCTTCTATTCTGCAGGCCTGAGCACATAGACTCACTCTACATCTCTGAAAATAGCTTGCAATATTCATAAACTTATGCTATGTTATATAGAGGGGACTAGACTTTAAAATTATATTTTTAAGGGATCAACCATTTGCATGCAAAGGGAATTTCATAATTTTTGTAATACAATAAGACACAGGCAAATGTAAGAAATAATCTGCCTGATGGATAAAATTGGAACTCATTATTTGCTTGCTGTTAAAAATGTGCTCAGGATGTGAGACATTCCATTTTTGCCTCTGTTCACAGTGTGCTTCCTCTAAGTCCTTTTTCTGTGAGCTCTTCATACATGCATGGGGTTCCTATATGCTGCTGCAAATTTGTGTGCTGACAGTGTGATCTGGCTATGGGTGTGAGACTCCAGTGGATTACAGTGGTTTCATTATCCTGACAGGTAATTGCATAGCTCACTCTTAAATCCATCCCCCTCCCAGTCTATCAATTCTTTGTTTCTTATCCTTGTTTCTAGAAGGTGACTGATGTCTGAGTTGAACTAATGGTAACAACCTAAACCCTTTCTTTTTCCACTGAATGCTACAGAGAACAGATTATTCCCTTTAAGACTGTTTTACCATTTGTAAAAATACTGAGAACATCAACACACCCCCCTCTCAGGACTTCTCTAGTCTGAACAACCTGATTATGTCAATCTTCTCCTGCAGTCCCTGTTTTCTCGCACTCTCATTGTTGTTGTGCTTTGAGCTCCTTCAAGATGTTTTGCATTTTCACTGACCTGCACTGACCACCATAATACAGCTGAAGAGCCACCAATGCTGAATTAACTGGATTGACTTGGGCTGTTCATATTCTATCATCATACTCCTCTTTATTGTGCAATTCATTATTACCTCTCTAGGATCTGGTGTGGTAGATAAGGCTGTAGAAAGAACAGCACTTTTAGATAGCAACCCAACTAGTATGGGAAGACTCATTGAAAATCTGATGATGGAATAAAAGTTTGTGTGAAAGGGATCACAGGCTCATCATGCTGAGAACAGGAAGGAGGGAGAAGAGCAGAGTAGGCATAATGGACTTCAGAAAAGCACTCTTCAACAGCTGAGGAAACTGGTAAGTAGAGTCCCTTGGGAAGATAATATAGAGGATAAAGGAATTCAGGAGACCTGGCAGTTATTGAAAGAGACTGTATTAAAGGCATAAAGCAAAGTATTCTGATGTGAAGGAGAGCCTGGAAGAGACAATGCGGCTGAATCAGGAACTCTTTAAGGAGTAAAGAATGGAAAAAAAAAAGGAGATATATTAAAAGAGGAAACAAGGACAGCTGAATAAGGATGTGCATGGAGGATAATAGCACAAGCATGTAGGGATGAACTCAGAAAGGCTGAAATGCAAAATGACTTACAACTAGCAAGGGAGATGAAAGGCAAGCAGACACGGTTCTAGAAATACATTAGGGAGGGAATAGACGGGAAAGCAACAAAAAGTATCATATCAGTACTGAAGAGGGAAGGGAAGTAAATAACAGAAGGCACAGAGAAAGGACACTATAGTCTTTTTATCCTGCTTTCAAATTAACATAACTAAATGAAGAGGTGTTAGAATAACATGAAAAAAAGCGCCCTCAAATTCACAGGATGTTAGCTGAAAAAGCTGCAGAGCTATCACTTTTTGGAGTTCATGGATGCTTAATGAAGAGTGGAAGAAGCACACTTAGGCTAAGACTGCAGCAGGTAGTGCAGCACAGCAGGAGGGGCTATGGAGAGACAGAGTTGGTATGGAGACCTTAATTACACACAGTGCCTTTCTTCAAAGTGACTTTCATTTGGTCCCTTGCAGCATGTTTAGTGGGCTTTTGATGGGTGGTCCCCACTTTAGTTTAATCCAGGAAGAACTCATGAGACTGAGTGTGAACTAAAGCAGGAGAGCTATTGGGAGATTTATTTCATAGGCGTGTATTTGATTTGAATTGAAATGGTAATGTTGGTGTAGCCATTTAGGAATAAACTGGGGGAAAAGGAAGAAACCAGAGATAAATGTGCCTGTCTTCAACAGCAAGCCATTCTAACCTCATTTTTAATTGAAAAAGAGAGAAAAAAGTAGTGTTCGATGTAATGAAAGGTTGTAAGTATGTGACATAATTTAACTTTGGATCAGTCTAAAAATTCTCATGTAGGACTATCAGAAAAACATTTCAATAAAATCAGTTACATTTGTATATGACAGGTGGAACACTTTGCTGAAGATAATATATAAACTTTACTGTGAGGAGAACATTTCAAAAAGGATCCTGAAGAAGTGTGTACTGAGCAGGATATGGATTAATGAATTGGGTTGTGCAAGTGAAACTGCATTTGTATGTATTGACACTTAACTTAGGAATTTTGTAAGTGAGAAGAGAAACAGGACCTAATTGCATTAGATCAGAATTCAAAATGTTCTTCCTATATTAAAGATATATTTGTCCCCTAATAAATGCGATGGATTTGAGTAAGAATCTCAGAAATAAAAAAAAAAAAGAGCTCAGGAGCACACAAGCAGCATGGGGAATACCTAGTCAGGCAGTAGCACTGCAGAAACAAAGCAGGAGCAGTGATCAGCTCTGGTGAAAAAGAGGCAAATGTCATCCTGAGGTGTGTGAATGGGAGTGCCATATATAAGATAGGGAAATCACCATTTTGCATTGCATGTGAGTCCTCAGAGGAAGCCTGTTCTTAGTTTGGGTTTCACACTTGAGCAAAGATGTTGACAAAATTCAAGAGTCCAGCAGAGCACAAGAGCGATATAACATTTCAGAAACTTAAGATCTAAAGAAAAGTTGTGCTTAGGAGGAAAAAAAAAAAAAAAAAAAAAAAAAAAAAAAAAAAAGAGAAGACAAAGGAAGTACATAAAAACATGGGTAAGTTGCCTCTTTGTGATTATCTACCCAGAAAAATTCCAGGACAGTGGGATTAATTTTGAATATATCTCTTTAATCTGATACTTAAAAATGCCAAACTAGCAGCTGTAGCTTGCCTTAAGGTAAAAGGTTTTTTAGCTAAGCAACCTAAATAGGAAAAAAAGGTTTAGTCTAAAAACAAAGAAGGCCACAGAATTACAAAATTAGAATTATGTGTCAGCCCTGTATGAATGTCTTGGAATTCTATTTGGAATATCAGTTAGCATTAGCTAGCACCTATATTTGGGAATCTAAACTGACACCTGAAAATCTATGGTTTTACTGTCATGTGAAGTGTTACAGAAAATGGATTTGATAAAATTTTTAGAGCAGTGATTCTGGCCACAGAATGAAACACATCTTGAACAGGCACACAGAATGGGCAGTCAACATATGACTAGTCCCTATTATTTAATGTATTATTTTCTTGTTCTTTTTGTTGAAACATCATCTTCAAACACCTTAGAGGGAAATCCACTTTGTTTATCACAGGCACATTTTTGTGGGGACAAGGGATTTGACTCAGTGCACTGCAAAAAATGAGTTTTAAGGTGAGAGCTTGTGAAAATAATGTTGATGAAGCAGGCAATATGGAGTTTGTTGAGCTTAAATATGGTATATACCCTTATATGTGATGCACTATCAAATGGACAGAAGAGAAGAAGGGTTCAGAAAGGGAGGAATGACAAAATCAATGGGGAAAAAATGTGCACATGTGCTGAAGAAAAGCAGAGAAACAGGCAACATATGTGAAAGTTACATATCTTACACGACCTTAAGAATGGACTTTATATGTAAAATTGTTAGTCATCCTCTAACAAAGCTTGAACCCTTGTGTTCTGTAACCTCCTGTTCAGAGAAATACAAGCCCAAATATTTGAGTGGTTCTGTGATTTTGTGAACCAGCATCATGCTTATTCTTGTTTTCCTTTTATAGGCACCCTTATACACTGTTTTAAACAACTGTGCAAAAATAAACAAAAATTCTATGTAAGTGCCTTATTATTTTTTTTAAAACCAGTATGTAGGAGAAAGTAAGGAGACGCATTTGATCTGATTATCAAGCATATTACTAAAATGGTTGTAAGGTTTTATTAATAAATGTCATTTAAAAATGATTTCAGATGAGTATAAATGTCTATGAAATTACTGTTTTCACTAAGTGTCTTTTGGTATTAATAAAAGAGAATATTAACAAAAGAAAAATGTGATAGTTCTCTGAGTAGTAGAAGAAGTTTGGTAATTTCCCAACTTTTCGGTAAATGATACTAAATTGGAAGTCTGGTGTTGCTTACCTTAATGTACTTCTACATATTTTATTTAAGGTTTTACCAAGAAATAAGACTCACATGAGGTGAAAAAAAAATCTAGCTCTCCAAATTCAACATAAGTAGTACCCCTTACTCGATGAAATATATCAATCCTGAAAGTCAGCTTCCACTAATGTGCTCATTGCAACATTATTGGTGGTAATATACTTAATTAGTGAATTTTATATAAGATTTATTTTATTCACAGAAGCTTGGTTTGATAAAATCCTTCACTGCAATTCGTTTAATAGGTAGACTATAGAAACTACATTAATATTACATCCATGAGCAAAGAGATAATCCTACAGTTAATGACTCCCTTGGGTTGCCCTTTTCCGACAAAGGCATAAAGCCAAAAAAATTCAATTTTTTCCTTCTTTCTGAAATAAAGAAATGTTGCCATGTGAAAAACCAAATGTTGGCTTTTTTAATAACATCTAGGTTGTGAAAAAAAAGAGTAGTGGCACAATAAACTAAGTCTGAAACAAACATCACTCTGCTTTGTACTGACAAAAAACTGTTTAGGGTAAAAAAAATACTCCAAAGGCTGTTGATATTTCTGCCAAATGACTCACAAAACATCTAGATGTGATGAGGTCAGAAGAAGAATAATTCAGCATCTTAAAGGCTTCTACAAGGAAAATTTTTAAGTCAAACAGTGGTGTCTCTTGGTACTCCTTGTGGGCATGAAAACAGTGACAGCTGAACACCAGTGTTCCAATGATTCCCACAACTTGTGGTTCAGAAGATCTCATGTTTGTTTGCTTTGCTTCTGCCTTTGCTTCACAAGGGCTGGAGTGTCACACAAGCCACACCTGCTGTGACAGCACAACTTTCTTAAACTAACACCTTTGTGGGGCAGAAGGAGGCAATCTGGGATCACTGCCTGCTGCTGATCTACACCAGCAGCTGGACATGAATCCTGCAGAGGGAAAAGGGAGCAGCAGTGTGGAAAGAGTGCACTTCCAGAAAGGCTTGAAGTATTGTCTCTTCCAGCCACATTATTTCAGGCAGGGAGATAAACACTGTTGAGTGCAATAAAAGATTTCAGTTGAAAAGAAGAAATGTGAACTATACAGGTCTTGGGCATCTTCCTACTTTTATGGATATCGAAACAAAAGCACACAAGGATGATGTCATAACAAGAGACCAACAGGCATTTTTTTGCTATCAGAAGACAATTCATGAATTCCTTTCTGCAAGTACCTATTGTCGTTCACTCATCATGGAGATGGGTTAAACAAATTATCTATTATCAAATTTAATAAGAAAAAAACATGGCCTTGGAGTCTGAGAACGTCTTTTGTCCTGACAAGAAGTATATATTGAAAATATTCAATGTTCAATCTCTTTGAATTTGTTTCCTTTGCTTTCCAGTTCCCAGGTCTGCCCAAGGCAGATTTTTATTTTTGCTGGCTCGGCTTATCCTTACAAACCCAGCAAGGCCCAGGCCCAGACTTGAGGAGTGATACTGGTTATCCCTGTCAGCCATGGCTGTGCACTTGCCCTGTGCTGGTCTGTTCTTCTTTGTCAATGCCTGGGCATGGTTGGGGGCTGTGGGCACAAGTTTCTCCCTTGAAATTCACATGGCAGCCTGGATGGAAGTCTGAATGCAAACTGTGTTATACCAAAACCAGGGTCTGTCCTGGTTTTAATTAGCTTTATACAGTACAATTTCTGAACCACATTACTTCCCTCTTGCTGGAAAAAAGGATAACAGGCACTTAGCTATTTTCTACAGAAAAAAATAACAGTACCTTTTTTTATTTCCTTCTGTTTCATATTTTATCTCATAGACTAACACCAAAAAACTCCCATTGCTTTATAATAGATTCTTAATAAGTGGCTTTTGTGACTGATTAAGCACCTCAGTTTCTCTCCAGTGTTAATAAATTGCAGCACATGGTTATTTCTTCATGTACTGCTGCAATGAAGTGGATCTTTTACCATATAAAAGCTCCATCCCAACTGAGTCTGCTGCTCTGGTTCTAGACATCAGCTCCTCTGATGGTCGTGTTTTCCATAAGTGTGGATCAAGAATCGTAACATGTTTTGAGGTCATGGGAATAAGGAAAATGGGAGAAAAATGCATAGTGACCTACTTCTAAGAAAATAATTGGAGCATATCACATATGTTTGTAACATAGAAAGCATATTAATATTTATGAGCAAGTACCTTTACTTTTGAGATAAATTTTAAAAAATATTTAGATTTTTTTCATGGACCGTATCTCTGATTTAAAAATAAAGTAAGTAAATTCTAATTATCTATTTCCAGTTTAAATTTTTTCTTCAGATAAGCTGAAATATATTTAAAGGAGAGTTAAGAGTCTCATATAATTTATTCCAAAATATTTTGATGAAAAGCAAAAAATTAAAGAAACTAGGAGGTATCAAAAATTGTACTCTCCATAATTTTTCATTTTAATGCCTTCAAAACCTTTAAAATAGTGATGAATTGAGTTCCATAGTCAAAATATTTCCTTTGTAAAGAAACATTAATCCGAATATAATTTTTAAGCTTAACCATGTTTATATGCATAAGTGATTATTGCATAAGGAGATTAATAATAAATCACAGAGAGATTTATAAATAAGTTATCCATGGGAAACTGAGCTAGTTCTGCCAATTTACTCCTTTGCTTTGTACACATTGGATTGTCATTAAACTATTTAGTTATAAGCTATTTAGTGTTTAATTCCATATATTGACATTTTATGATTTTAGGTAATAGTTATGGTGAGCTGCACAGCCACTGCTCACTGGTCTGCATGGCAATAGTTGTGCTCAGGACACTCTCTGAATATGTTCACCTCAGCAGTGATACATCTATATCTATCTATATGCATATCTATATCTATTATATCTATCTAATCTATCTATCTATCTATCTATCTATCTATCTATCTATCTATCTATCTATCTATCTATCTATCTTCTCTGTGTGTACACAGCTGATTGCTTATTTTAAATCAGACTCTTGCTCTGACTTGGGCTGAAGTTGCAACAACCCTCAGGTCCATAGCTGCACTGATTAGGACCACCATTTGTCAGCTGCTATTGGCAACTTCATTAGATTTCCACACTGAAAAAGTACTTTTTTTTCCACTATAAATTGAATGTGATGTGCCTTGATTATGTGGATGGATGTGGGGATTACTAAAGTGGTCATACGCGATCTCTAGCTAAAGGTGTTATCCATCAGCATCAGGTTGAAACCAAAATAATATTTCTGTCTGGTTTTGTGAGTGTTTTTTGGCAAAGTGCTCATTCTGCTCATTTCTTTGAAGGTACTTTTTATTAGGAAAGCGAAAAAAAGAGAAAAAAATTAAAATGAAGATATTAAGTGCCATGCAAATCATACCACACAGATGCTTTATGATCCTATCACTTTGAAAAAGAGGCAGAGAGGCTCTTTTGAATCTAATCTTACATAGTCCATCTGCTGCAGCATATGACAAGAAGTCAAGCATCTGAACTTTTAGGAGCCATTATGGATCCTTGACATGGATCTGGCTCTCATGGTGCAGCCAGTGTTGATACTTCCACTGATTGCACTGATTGACTGTTGTGTCATATTATCCTTGGCCTTTCCGACTCCCTCACTTCGGGGGATATCAACACTAGTAATCGTCAGGCAGGGCTCAATTGATTATTTTCAGAATTTTCTCTGGCTATTGACCATAATGGAAAAAAATTGTGCCTCTGAATTATTCAAAATGAAAACATACACAGAAGAAATCAATAAGGCACATCTGATATTAAAGACAAATTAAAGCAGGCAGTATAATGTGTCTTGGGGCACCTGCTACAGACAAAGAAGAAAGCATTTTAGAGGTAAAGGAGACTCTTTTCCTCATTTTCTCCCATTCTTTTGCAATTTATATATTTTTGCTGTCAAAATTAACATCTTTATGAATTATGATGTTAAGGGTTTCTTTTCAACTTATCCTTTGCAAACGTTGGAATTAAACTTCAGACTCTAGCACAATAATTCCTTCTTTGTATCCCCACAGTCTTTTTAACTTAAATGTAACATGCCATGCTGGAGGGATGAAATTATAGAAAAATGTTCAGGTCAGAAAAATCACGTTAATAAATATCTAGAGTTAGGCAGTAAGCCTCTGCAGACTTTGAAAGTGCTAGGGATTAAACTAGTGAAGAAAAATGTGCGAAATATGGGACATGTTAGCATTAGGAAAATGTCCCCTATATGAATCACAGATAGGATTTTTAAAAATCTCTGAAAGAGGGATGGCTTCATTTTTGGGCAGCAGTTTTACTGGAGAGTCATGTAAGTTTTTACTCTGAGTTTCTTACTCAAGACAGACTACATGTAGGATGGTGATATAGATGTCATGTAGCATCTCTGATTTTCCATTGGTAAGAGTCAGGTTTTGGAATCATTAGAATATTCTCTGATTGCAATTCTGCTATGAATGTGGTAAATTTCTCAGCAAGGGCTGCAGAAAAACGTTCCATGTCTGTGGGTTGAAGCAGTCAAGAGAAAACAACACTGCACTTGTGTAACAATGGGCAGCATTAATACTTTGAATATTTCTAGAACTCATCTGGAAATCTTCATTAGGATTTGATTCCTTGCTTCATGGAATGATAATTTTGTTTCCAGTATTATCCAACTGTCTTCTTTACAGTAAATTTTTATCTATATTGAATTGAAATATCAAAAAAATATACAAAGAAAATATCAGTAATGTAATAATAATTTCTAAGGAAATGAAACTCTTTCCTAAAAGTCTGAAAGAGAGTTAGTCACTGCTATAACAATTAATGCTCACAGGAAAGACAGTCATACCCAGGATGATGCAACAATCCCTAGGAATGAGAGCATTGATGGCTGAGTGGTCTTTCAAAAACTCACACTGGAATTTGTTTCCACTCTTCATTGAAATTCATACAGGCAGTTGAACTCTATAAAACTAAATGGGTTTTTATTGAGGCTTTTGGGGGATGGAGTAAAATATGTAAGGACACAAAGCTGCTGTGTAAAAGGAGAAACCTGAATGATTTCTTCTATTAGTTTGTCTTTTACTGGAAAATATGAATAGGCTTAAGCTGTTAATACCAGTACATTTTTACTGCAAGAGGTAGGATTTCCAAAAATATAAATTATTGAGAGATGCAGATAAAATATTTAAAGCTACTTAATGTGTTAGGTGCCCAGGTTCTCTTGATCTCAACGGAAAATAGGCACATAAGCTGCTTAGCAGTTTAGAAAAATTATTCTGGTATCCCATCCTCCCATGTAAACACCTAAATACAGCTTAAATTCTGGATAAAGATGCACAGTGTGCTGTGGAAGGACTATACACTATGGCTGGTGTTCTTCTTGTGTAATTTTACACGCTAGCCAGAAATTTAGGAATATTTTTAAAGCAGAAGTCTTTGGTGCTTTCAGAAATATAAGATATGCAGGAAAGCTCCACAGAATTATCAGATATGATATAGGATTCCTTCTATAAAACTTATTTCAACCTAGAACTGTCAGTTGAGTGTAAAAGGAAGAGTCGGTGTTGCTTCAAATGGGACCAGATGTGCATATTCAGCATGGGAGTCTTAATTCAAATTATATGACTCAGCTCACATTTTGCAGGTCAGAGAGTACTTCTGAGGTCCAGAATGTGGTGGTGACCATATGGTGTGGCATTTCCTCCTGGCTGAGGTTTGACAAGGAAACCTGTGACCACTGGATGAGCTGGAGCCATGGAGAACTACCACAGGTGAGTCTGAGAATGGCCCAGGGCACTTGACTAAATCTCTTCACTGGCACATCTCAAAACTGTCAACTGAGATAGATAAAAAGTGTGAAACATGAGATTAAATATGGCTTGAAAAGGTGGACTGAGTTTCACACTTTCGTTGCAAAGGCTGAGTTTTGCACCAACGCAGAGTTTACTGAAACCACAAACTGTAATAGGGGCTGATGTTGAACAATGGCTAAAAAAGAGTTCAGAAGAGTTCTGCTGATTCACAAAATGGAATTGTGCATTGACAATGTGTGGTTTCCAGGTCAGTCTTCATGTTGCTTGAAACAACCTCTTTTGCTTGTTACTTTGTCAAAATGTAGTCCTGTATCCATGACATGGCATCCTGTGACAAACTGCTTAAAATCTGTGCTACTATAATTAACATACACTCCAGAAAATGTGTCTCTGTTTTCAGCCTTGCTCAACACTTTGGATATTGTTTTTCAATTTGGATTAAACTCTTTACTTATTAAAATGAGGAAAAAAATCACATCACCCTGGCTTCACTCGTTGAGAAGGAATTACTAAAATTCTTGTTGCTATAAATGAGAATTCTGCTTGTTGAACCAAGCAAAATATGGTCAGCTTTACAGAGTCTGTGAAATTAGTGAGAACTGCTTAGCAAAATTTCTTTTGAAAATATTTAATACAGTTTCAACAAACAGATTTTATTTCTGTTCAATTCTGCTGGCAATTTTATTTTGCTTGGGTAGATCGATATAAGCACACTAAGGATGAATTTCTGTAAAGAAAATTGTATTGTCCCTGTGACTACTAAGGCACTATTATCCTTGGAAGCACCAGACTCAAGATTTAGATTATTGGACTGGTATGAAGGCTTTCTGCATCACAAACCCAGTGATGTACATGTATAAAATGTATCTGCATTCTCTGTATCAAAAATTGCTGTTTGAGAGGTCCCATGAAAAGGTTTTTTTCTCACAAATCTTCTCAGGAAACAGTAAGACACGAATAAAGCTACAGAAATATTTACAAGGAGTTTCAAGCATTGGAAAAAGGAAATAAATGAGAAAGAATGTAGAAGACCAATAGCCCTGAGTAAAAGGGCTAAGGGACTGGATGCTTGGCTACTCATGATTCCAGTTTATGCTGTTGTCAAAGCATGGAGGTGTTAAAAAGGTGCTCTTTAATCCGTGGTGGAAGGATATGGAAACAAGTGAAAAGATGTCAAAGCAGAAGGAGGATATGGCAGGAGCAATCTCAGCAATTTAAAACACTTTCTTTGCTCTCAAATAACCACAGTACCACCTTGGTTTGATACAGGCGTCTCTGCCAGAGTGACCAATGAGATCTTGTTGAAACAAATAGATCTAGTTGACTTTGTTTGGCAACACAGATAAGGCTATATGCAGATTTGGTTGCCTCTGGCCTACACAGTCCTCCAACACTAGTGCAACTGGCTTTGTATCCTCAGGCACCTCAAGTTCTATCCAAGGAATGCAACCGATAGTTCCATGTCATTCTATGAAAAAATTAAGTGGAAAGTGGATTTAAATTTCATAGAAAAAGCTTGGGATCCTCTTATCTTGTTTCCCAAATGAGGATTAAATTATACAGTATAAAAGAATCAACATCTCTCCTTTTTTATTCTTCAGAATAAAAACTCTATCTAGGAACCTATACTCAGTGCTGGCTTCAGAATTTATGAATGTCAAACAGATGTTTGTATCCCTTCTAGTCTGAACATATGCACTTAATATAAAAGATAAGGTTACCTCCTTCTCCATGGCATTTCTTGTTTAATGACCTGACTTGGTGAACTGTTGTACATGTGCAGGCTTTTAGGGGCATCTTTCTAACTGTGGATTAGATAAGCAGCAAGACTGCTAGAAGTTATAACTGTAATGATAATCTTATACTGTGTTTGTGATTTTAACCTGTAAGTTTGCTATTAAACTATTTTGAAAGCGTGAGGCTCATAAATTTTAGACTGCAAAAATAGATTAGATAATAGACTGGACAACTGTCAGAGGCAAAGTAGGGTAGGGACAAACGAGGATGTTTTGTCTGAAGTAAAGCAGACATTGTAAATGCTCCTTATAGACCCACAGAACTGTAAAACCATGAAGTATCAAAAAAAAACTAGTATAAAAGAAACCGCTATACCTCTGGGATATTATTGCTGTGAGAAGTACAGTGGTAATCTTTCCAGTCTGAGTTCTTACATTGGCACTCTGCACCATCCTCTCTTTCACAGAAGTATACCACACAGGCATTTGATACCAGTTAATAGACTTGTCTTCGGTGTTTTACCAAGTTAAAATCTCATTCTATTAATTTCAGTCGAAGTTTATTGCAAGTGATTTCTCAGGAAGCCATAAAAAATATATTACATGGAACAGGAGGGATGGAACATTTTAAAGACATTGACTCAAAATGCTTTCAGAACTGACTGCAATGCTTTAGAAAGATGTTGGACTAATATTACATAGAGATTTTCCTGTTAAATGGGAAGTGATGTTGGACAGCTGCTTTAACATGGTACTATAGACAACATCTAGTTACAAAGCAGGCATACATCAAGAGCAAAACCTGCATGTTTGAAACCTATAAGTGAGGTGCTTGAAGAGGAGAGGTGAACTCAAAACTTATTTACTATTTGCCATGAAAAGTCTCATTTAGCAATCTGTAATTGCTGAAAAGTTTTTGTCAAACAAAATAACTGAGGAAAAAATGAACTAAACTGAAGAAACCAATGATACTTCTGTCTTTAACAGACAGTTTAAACAGTCCAGAGTGAAGGAAACCTCCTACCCCAAACAGTTCCCAATTATATTGGTTAAATTTCAAAAGCAGATGAGAAGTAAAATTGATCTTGGAAAGAAACCAAAGAATGACATCATCAGTTTGGTGATTCCAATTCACAGTCTAATGTGGAAATACTAAGAAGAATTATACAAGCACAAAAGCAGAAGTGGTTGCAATAAAGACAAAAAAGTAACAAGAAATTTCCTGAATTTGAAATGGTTTAACTTCATATGCCATTATCTTTGTTTATGACTTTTTTCCTTACACCAGAGAAAATGAATGCATGTAACTGCATCTTATTATTTTCCATTCCAACATTCACATTCTTCTGTACACTGAAATTCATCAATGCCAGGTTCCAGAGTTCCTCTAAAAAAATTGAGCTAGGCAATGTATCTACTAATTCAAAACCCACCAGTTCACTAAAATAAATAGTTTTAAATGAACACTATGCTTATGTGGCTCTTCATGACATCCTTCAAAGCAGCATATAAAAGTTTATATTATGAACTAACTCCTCTCTGTCCTGTGATTAAAGGACACATGATGACCTCATGAACCACCCTTTAGACTTCCAGTGCTTCTGGCTTTAATATTCTGTGCTAGATTCACAGAGCTCTTCTACAGATGCTAAGCGTTCAATCCTGAAGGCTCCACTTCATCATCAGGTAATTAGTATTTTCATTAACTTGCTTATTGTCAAGGAAAATGAGCCTTGATCATCTAATTTTTCCTCAATGAGTTGAATATTGTAATATATCTATAATTAATGTGTTTTATGCCACAAACGTGTAATGGAGTGGAAATCTGAGCCTGCTCCCAGCAGTCACTGTCAGTAAATGTTTGATGAATAAACAGAGACTTTCTAATGGGAAATGGTGGCGACTTTTATAAGCAGACACAATAAAGACTTTATTAACATACTTAAGAAGCATTCTGGGAAATAGAATTGAATGCATTATTACTGTAGGCTCCTTTTGTGAAAAGTAAATTTTACTGTCCCCATAACAAATGTTTGCTTGTTTGATGTAACTTGTAGTGTCATTCTTTTATGGTGCATCTTTCAGTGTAAATCTGTGATACATTTTAAAGCTACATATTCCCTATAGGTCTATGATCTTAAAAAAAATCCCTCTGAAATTTATATAAACTAATCACTTATATACCTACCTGTGATGGAAAAAGAAAGGAAAAAGAAACAACACTGAGCAGATATCTGAAAACTCAAATTAAGGTGAAAATCTTTTTAAAATAAAAATTTATTGTAGGTGTTCAGAGAATGAAGGGAAGCTGAGGTGGAAAGAAAAATCATTTGCAATGCCACATCTGCTATAAATAAGACTTAATATGTCTTTAAAATGTATTAATTAACAGCTCCAGACATAATATCAAATGCTGTAACAAAGGCACAGGAGTGTCTCTGAACTAGTCAGAAACACATTTAGCTTTTTGACTGGCTCCAGAATGGAAACTAAAACTGTACTGGCTCAGTTTTCAGAGGTGTGGTGTACACAGCCTGTGCTGCAGTCTGTGGTGACTACAGATTACAAAAACATGGCCTTCAGGGAGAAGAAAAGCCTTTCCCTTTTAAGTTGTTTTTTTTCCCTTTTTTTTTCCCTACAAGCTGGCATGGCATTTGTCTTCCCAGAACACATTGTATCTAGGGATCAGCAACTTACCTAAGCAAGAAAGACACTTGAATTGCATCTACTGCTTTTACTCAGCTAAGTGCAAATTCTGTGTCCTGATTTGCATGAAATTCAGAAGCTTTCTGGGGCATTGATGCAATGTGATGGAGAGGGCAGCAATAAAAAGGGTGGAAGAGAGATCAAGAAAGGATAGAGAGTAGGAAGCAAAGAGAATCTTCTCCAGAAAGAAAATCAGAGAGGACAATTGTGAGAGTAAGCAGAATGGCCTGTGGTTATTGCCTGGCTCTACATCCATGTCATGGGGGCTTCAAGTACTCCCCAGTTTGAGCCAAGAGCATCAACCTCCAATGCTTCCAGTGAATGGCACTGATACTGAAAGCCCTTTCCTGTGTGACTGGTGAGGCACAAGGACAGGCTGGGAAAAGTTGCCATGTTGCCTGTCCTGCCAGGAGGGACCCAGAGTCAGCTGGCAGGGTCAAACTGTGGGACAGGAGCCATAGGTGTAGCCCTGGGGATTTACCTGGATGGGAACTGGTGCCCTGCATCTCATGCAGAAGACTCAGTGGGCTGAGGCTGTGATGCATCTGTCCTACGTTAGATGCCTACCATGAGTTTTCTGAAGAAAGATGTTATGAGTTATTTCCACTTCTTTCTTTGATATTTAAGTCAGAAGTTCTAATTTTATGTTCTATTAACAAATGTAAGGTATAATGGTAAAATTGCACATCAATTAGAGAAAAAATGTGATAAGCCACAAGTCATTATTATTCAAGAAATTTGTTTCCATATGGAAACTCAGTGCTTTACCTTTTCATTCCTGTTTAATGGACTGAACATCAGAATTGGCTTTGGAGCAACTTTTTCATTTCCAATTTTCTCTAGTAGCAAAACCCAGAAAACTCAAGTTTTAATAAAAGTAAATCCCAAAATGGATTAATTTTATAAATGCATTCATAATTCAGAAAAGAAAAATCTTTTGTGCCTGCTTGTGTGTTGAAACCATCCTAATGTAGATGATTGGATGACTGTTACATTTGCATTTAAAGTTAAACTCCCAGAACCACCAAAGAGGAGACAATGTCACTTACAGATGATTTAGGATGATTTATCTCATCCTAATGTAAATCTCAAGAACAAGCCAGATGAATCTCAGTCTTAAAGTATGTACTTCTTGTCACCTCTCTGCTAAGCAATATGACTCACTCAGTTGTTGAAGTTTACTTAATAGATGCTTAGACTTAAATAAATCTTGCTTTGAAAATAAACTGATCAAAACATTAAGAATCTGACCATAGAGAGTAATTTAGAATGTCAGAGGATGAAGATGTGAGACTAAATTTGATTTGTTGCTGTTGTTATTTTTGGTTAGATGTGCTCTTGATGTACTACAACATAAGAATTTCATTAGGAGTGTTCTGTAGGGGCAAGACTGAGAGGAACTTAAGCAGGGAGTTTTAAATATGACCTACAATTCTTTTTCAAGTAGCCAGGTTCTTTATCTCTCCTGCAAAAAGGAATTTATTTAAATCAAGTTGTAGAACATAATGATAAGAAAATTAAGAAATGTGGTTGAAAGCAGTATTCATTCCACCTTAATTTAAGCACCTAGATAGGTGCCCAAAATGATCTGTATAGTCAGCATAGCTTCATATGAGGAAAGACCAACATTTTTATATTCAGTTGTCTCATGTGGTGTATTTGCCTCAGCTCCTACTTACTCCACTAAAAATGGAAATATCCTGAGTTGTGAAGGTTGATAACTGTCACATCTGACAAGTGTAATTTGGTATAAAGGTCACAAAATAAATCTTACTTTATCTGAAGCTCGCAGGTTTAATTTTTTTTTTTTTTTTTTGGGGGGGGGGTGTGATTAAGTCAATATCAACATAGAAACTTTCAATGTATATTTTCTGTACTCACTGTCTACTGCAAATATCCAGATGAATGATATGCTTGACAACAGATGATAAAACTCGATGCCAAAATAATCAAATCAATAAATCTCTCGTAAATCAATATATAAGATGTATTTTAGTGTTCCCTGGTATCATCAACAAGCTAAACTAATTTCTGATTTAAACAGTGGTCTGACTTCCAGGATGCTGGAGAAAAAAAAGCTATGAAAAAATGTATGAAAACCAGTTAAGTAAGGTTTTTGTGATATTCCTGTCTTCAAGTTGGTGTCTTGAGTGGAAACTGGATTGTTTTGAAAATGCAGGGAGTTCTGGCAGCATTCTCCAGTGCAGCCAGGATTATATTTGCTTTCTCCATTTTTGTAAATGTCAGCATACTGGACAGTACAAGAAATATTTTAGAATTCTCCCTGTGCTTCCCTTAACTAAGAGATTACTATTTTGTATCTGAAATGCAGGAAGGTAAGAAAGTATTTTGGCAGGGCAGAGTTCACTATTACCGTAACAGGCAAAGTTCAGGTATGTCCTTTTATTTTCCCTCGAGAGGTACCCAAATTGAAGACAACAGACCATTGAACATCAGCAGCACAAAGTGGGAGCACAGTGCTTTTCTCCATTATGCTGCTATTGATCTCAATATCTACACCTTTTTTTCTAGTTTGCACTATCATTAAAAAAATAATATTTGATCTGATCTTCTAATAAGAGATACACATATTTCTACAGACTTCATTGATCTTACATATATTTCTGGAACTACCTGATATTTGGTAAGATTTATCTTTGGATAAGTTATTTGAATCTTTACAAAAAGAGATTATTGAAAGTGCAAGTTAATGCCTTTTATGAAAAATATTAATTATAAATAGATGAAACAAACATGGCAATGAAAAAGCAAAGTAATATGCTGTTTTCTATCTCACTACAAAAGAATAAAGAAGAAAAAGAGTTTGGCAAAATAATGCATATAAAGGCCAGATATTCATGTCCTGAGGCCATCAGACACTTTCCTAATGGACTACAGAATGTGTAAAATAATTAATCATGTGGAGAAGGTATTGCCAGGGTTAGAGATGGGGTCTTGAGCTTTTAATGGAAATGCTCTGTGACTGAGCTCAGAAAAAAACTTCTGTAGTTAGAAAAGGAGGGCATCTGTCATACTTAATTCATAATGGTTTAGTAGCACAATAAAATACAAGACATGGTTCAGCACTCCTATTTTGTGGGGTATTAAAACTATATATAATACAGGAATGGTACAAATATGGAGTGAACCACTCTTCATGGTAGTGTTCACAAATATCAGTAGGAGGAATGCTTAAAAGGTTAAACTCAGGCTCTCTGGGGTCAGATTTGTTCTCTCACTAGAGATACATCTACCTCCTTCACTAATCTTTCTGTATATACTTTAAAAAGGACTCACTACCTTTACCACCTGCCTGTTTCATAGGTTGCTGAGACAGAATGAAAATGGGTAATTTTATTTATTTTTTTGTTAGAGGACTGAACACAAGGGTCTACCTTAGAATAAAGAAATAATCAAATAAATATTAGACAGTACTAGTATTAACATGCTGGTTTTACAGATAAATAATGGCATCACAACCAAGAACTTCAAAGGGAAGCACAGTTTATCTTACTTATGCACATGCAATCTATCTTTCCCTCTGGTGGAGACACCTTATGGTTCAGTCTTTAGTAGTATGAACTGTAACCGAATTTTTTGTTCTACAGAATGTCATCCTCATTTATTGTATGGTGTAAACAGTGTTAATTATCTGACCATTTCCTTTAAATTTTCTTGTTTCCTAATATCTCAAGAAGGGAATCTAACTCTTTACTTCTTCCATGTTACTTCAATCACACTTCCAGTAATTTGGGAGTCCATCATCTATGTTTTATTCAGAGCTTGAACATTGTGTAATATGAAGGGATGCTACTCTGTCCTCTCAAAAATTGGACTGAGAAGCTTCAAATTGGATGATCAGGAAATGAGAGTATAAACCACTGAAAATCAGTTTGAGATTCTTAGACAACAAAAAATGCTAAGTAGCCAACAGGCTACAAAAACCAAAGATATTTAACTGTGCAGGGATTTGTTAGAGAGAGCATAGGAAACTTTTAAACGTTCTCATTTAAGTTCCTTGGTACATATACTGTAAAGGAAAATTAGTTTAAACTGAAAATAGTGATACAGAGAGAAGGAGTTAGCTACATGTCTCAATTATTTTTGCACTTTCTATATTTGGAATCAGTAATATAAGGACTGAAGTGTGCTCCAAGAGAAATTTTTGGGGTTAACCAATAATCAAATAACTATTCCAATAGTCAATAAATGTTTGATATTTTCAGTACAACTAATCCAATCTATTAGATTCTGTATATCCAATTATATATTAAAACAATCTAAAGTATGTCAGTATTCATAATTTTTGAGGATTTTTATTGAAGAATTAGTGGCTTAATTCCAGTCATGAAAAGTAAATTTTACTTTAGGCAGCTAGAGAAAACTAATTAACTGGGAAAACATCAGTATATTAGCATGTGTCTATTAATCATATAAACATAGAAAGGCTTGGGTTGGATGGGACACTAAAGACCATCCAGTTCTCCTCTTCTCTGCCAGGGGCAGAAATGCCACCAATTAGACCAGGTGGCTCATGACCCCATCCAACCTGGCCTTGGAGACTTCCAGGGGTGGGACATCCACAACTTCTCTGGGCAACCTGGTCCTGTACCTCACTATTGAGTTTCCTCGCCAGGAGAAGAAAAAACATTCCCATGTTGCCAAATTTAGTGTCAAGTGGCACCAATTAGACCAAAAGGACATGTGAGAGGAGCTGACAATAGACACAAAAGTATTGTTAACTTTGCTTTCTAGCAATTTTTCCATCAGCAAACACCTCAGCCTAAGAGGCTGTACATTTCTCAGTTCTGCTGACTTCAAATGACCTCTGTATGGAAGAAGGGATGGACAGTCAGCCACAAAAGAGGCATCTGGAAGATCCTGTGAGGATTATGCTGGGAGGAAAAAGGAGATGAAAAATAGAAAGGATTTGTATCTGACAGGGATTGAACACTAATAGAAAGTTAGAAGGGCTGGACTTCTGCCCACGCCAGTTAATGGGAGCTTTGACATTCATTTCAGGTGCTGAAGTGTCAGGCTCCTGTGAATTAGCAAAGGCTGGAGCAGAGGAGAGAAGTAAATAGGCTGCCCAGAGCAGTAAAACTGTGCCTAAGGGCATGGCTGTGCTGTGATTTGGTGTGTGTATACATATTCACACTCCCTTTAATCTTGAGTGAATGGATACTACGCAGGGTGACTAAGGCTGTGACAGCAAGTACTCCAACGTGGGCTGGGCAAGCCAACAGATCACCCAGGCACTTTCTCAAGGACACGCCATCCCCTGAAGCCTGTGCTGCTGCAGCTTTACCCAAACCTAGCTGTATCTCCTCCGACCATCAATCCCTCGAGCACTGCAGGCATGATGTAAGAATTTGGAGGGGCTTTAGGTGCAGGTTGTTTCAAAGTCTCTACCATATGGCTGCAGAGAAGGCAGCTGATTTTAGAGCATGAAGCCTGTGCCACCATGCTCAGTTTCCAATACATTGGTGATTTAGATGCAACTAAACAGTGTTGTAACAAAACACCTAGGTGTGAGTGTACCTGCAGCTGTTTGCTTGAGCTCTTAACAACATAAATACATAAAGGAGAAGCTAAAAGTACATGAAAAAACCGACACCCCTTAAGTGAAATGAGTTAAGGGGGAGGAGGCTGGGTGTCTGAACGTCACAGCTGTGGCCCAGTGATAGACAGGCTGAGGCAGTGGAGCCGAGGAGAATGGTCATATGATGGTAGTTGAAGTGTCAAGGGGGTACAATTTATTGAAAAGCAGATCACAAAAAGGAAAATCCTTCTTGCATATTATTAGGGGTATTGATTGATTTATATAGTGCATTTCTTAAGCAAAGCTCTTTACAGAATTACAAACTATTAAAGCTGAGTGAATAACTCACAATGAATAATTTATCCCATGAATTTAACCTTTCTTTCTGCTCATGAAATAGCCACAAAGAGATCACTATTTCCTTCATTATTCAGTGAATTTTCTAATGAACTTTTGAACACTACGAACCCATCACTAAGAATGTTCTCATAATGCAAGACATCCAGTGATTCTTTTGGTGATTGTTTAGAAACAAATAAACTTGTGGCTAGAAAAAACATGTTCAATATCCTGTAAAAATCTGGTGGCTTGCAGTTTGTGCCTACTGCACAGCTCAGTGTTTTGCAGCAGCAGCTGAGTGAGTGCTCTTTGAATAGGCATAGTTTTAGGACAAAAAGCAGGTGGGCTGTGGCAATGTGGAACTAAAACCTGCTCTCCATCCCTAAGCAGAGAGAGTCACAACATGGCACAAGACACCCTGCAATTGGTTGTGGGTGCTGACAAGTGTGTGTGTACAGAGCTCCAGGACCTTGTTGAAATGTGGGAGCCCTCTGGAGTGCCGCCACAGAGGTGTGCAGCTCAGGAGCACCTGGAGATGCTTCCTGTACATCCCAAGCCAGCTGGTTATGCACCTGACTACCTTTTTTTTTTTTTTTTAATTTTAAATTGAAGCCTGAATTAATTGTGATTCAACACAATATTTTTTCCCTGACAGAACAAGTATGTAAAGCTCTGAATTTCAAAGCTGTGCTACCCTCAAGTTCCTCTTCCATGAATATTTAGGTAAGCACCATGCAAGTCTATTCTTTGATATATTTTTGCCAGGATGCATTAAATCCATAAATATTGGCAGAAAGTGAACACAAAAGAAAGGACTACAAACTATGATAAAATAGGCAGAGTAGCTGTGCACTGAGCACTTGAATCCCAAAACAAATCCCTTGGAATTTTTCTGTTTCATTATATTAAACATCGGTCATTCCTGAGGATAAATGGAACCAGGCAGCAATAAGAGTAGCAGAAACACTATCAAATGGTTTGAAAAGAGGAGTATTCTTCTGAAAAAGAAGTGAGAACTGAAGTTTGATTAGGAAATATGAGGAGGACTAACTAGCAGCTTTTTCTAACCTATCATATCTAATGCAGCCATCACGCTTGGAGGCTAAGGGCAGATTCTAAAGTTATGTGCAAAACTCTCCATCCCACACTTTAGCTCATTTCCTTTCAGGTTATACCACAGGACTTTCTAAAGCTGTTTCACAATTAAAGTTTCATGCTGCACAGATGGAGAAAAATGAACTTCCAGCATAGCTCTGTGTTCTGGCAATGGACAGTCCTTTTTTTAATTACAGAACAAACTTTGGGATATTTTATCTACTGCTGTATCTAAGGCAGTAGCAAACAAGGCTGAGGAGCAATGCATTTTGCAGCTTCTACTTAGTACTGCACAGTGTTAATAAACCACAATGTGGAAGCAAAATTAATAATTCACCTACGAAAACAAACTGTGGTCTTTAAATGAAGAAATTTAAACCAAAATAGAAAAAAATATCTATATGTTTAAATTTTTTTAAAAGACCATCTTGGTTTGGCATAAGAAAATACAAAATACTGCTTTCAGATCTCTCCTGAGCTTCCAGATGGAGAGCAGACTGTTTGAGCCTGTATTGACTCTTTTTGGATTTGGGAGTATAATTTTACTGAAAGATGTCATTAATTACTCTGAGTCCTGGTTTCTGTCAGCCCCTTTGCCACACTCAGGGGAGTTCTTTTGGAGTGATTTCAAGTGGTTAGATCCATGTCCCAAAGCAGCCATGGGGCATGCACATGAGATTCTTCCAGAGGCAAGAAACCCAGAGTAGCTCTTGTATTGTACATCCCAGGACCAATGCAAGCCCCTTTCCCACGGTGAATATGAGGTGAATTTCAGGTTCTCAGCAAGAATTGTTTTGATCTCTAAATCCATTCCTATTTGTCCACACTAATCTATAAGGTAGATATAGGTTCAGTTAAGGGAAGGTCAATTACCTAACAACTTCAGTTCAAGGCAATCTGGATGTCCAAACTGAAAATATGCAGAGATAGAACACTGTTCTGACTTTGTGATGAGTTTAAACCTCTTGTGTCAGATTGCTGTTAACTTTTAAGAAAGTAACTATGTCATGCAATTTTTCCAAACCACTAAATGTTAATTATGATAATGTGTCATTCTCAGCAAGTTAAACAATCTCTCTACCTTTGTAATATTTAAATATTGTTAGATCATTCTGGATAGATGATCACTGTGCACTTCAGAAGTTCAACAAATATTATGAGCATAAGTGTGCATCTCAAATGTATATTTATATTGTCGTGCATAGAGTAATGTGTCTTCTGGGTCCTATTGTAAACAAGCTGTCAAGCTTAACTGGGTTAGCCTATAAAAATATCTTTCCATAAATAAATGGAAAAAACCCTAACCCAACCTAACAGTCAAAAGGCCTCTTCTAATGGGCTTGATCAGAAAATAAGGAGAAAAAATATAATAACACTAGGATGTAATCCTGTGCAGATAACTTCTCAAAATATCAGTATTTCTAACTCTGGGACATAGATAGTTTTTGGCTACTTTTCTTTGTTCTCCGCTTGCTGGTGTGGAAAATTCCATATTCAATTATGTCCAGTCACTCCCAGTTTGTTATTCATCTGTTCTAGTTCACTCATGTCCTGCCAACTTAGATATGACTAAAATTATCCTCAGATCAAGAATGCATTTGCCTGCAACACATTCAGTGCTGCAGCAGCAGAACAGAATGATGACAGCCTCAGACAGAAGTGGCTTTTACAGACAGCCCAGTACCTGAGGAGGATTAGAAGTAATACACAAGAGCCAGAGATTATTCGTGGTGAAATTATAACAGTGTTAACAGAGATCAAATATAGTTTATTTTGGCTCCATTTCTAAGCATGAAATCTCTGTTGTTGTGGTTGTTTGTCTCTTCCCTGTCACCCTCTTTGATCTACTTTGTTTTCTCATACAAATACTGTATGTAATTATGACATTTATGCCAACCTTTGAAATAAAATCACTCCTGTTTTGTGGAGGGTTACATAGTAGTACTACCAGACTTCTCAGAAACCCAAAGTAAAATGCACTGACATTCTAATAGATGAAAAAATAATTGATTTTATAAAACTTATTCTAGAACTTGCTAATTAAGATAATGAACTGCTTGCATTAAGAAGTCTAGTTTAGCTATTCATTCTTTTAAGGAGTGAAATTATCTGGGTTTTAATAATTGGGATGAAAATTCTTTTTTTTCTTAAAGAAAAAAATATTTTGTTTTCTGGAAGTTGCTGATGAGAATGCCGGTGTAAAAGAGAGAGTTGCCTTTTATTGCTTCTCAAAAGGGATTTAAAATTGAGTGAATAGTGTCAAAAAATTTTAAAATCCCTGCAGTAGACACAGCCTTCAATGATGATGGGCATTTGAAAACTTACTTATTTGTAATGCCACTATTCCAACTTAGTTGACCCCTCTAAAGGAAAGATGCATAAATTTGGGTCATTGTAGGAAAGAACTAGAGGGACTCAGCTATTTTGGTAACAAACAATGAATGATAACCAAAAAATACATGAAAGAAGGAGACTGAGGTTTTCCCAGCCATCTGTGTATTGTTGACAAACTTGAATGCTGAAAACTGCTGCTGCTTTATTTAAAAGAACAAAGTTACTTAATGATGTAAAATCACACTTCTTCCAAGTTCATAATATTATGGCTTAAAAGTTCTGTACAGAATAAGAGGCTTCAAGAAAAACATTATTTTCCCTCTGGCATTGGCTAGGATTCAACACCTAACTCCACAAGTTACACTGAAGAAGCTTTACTTTGGACTAGTGCTATTCTGGAAGATTTCTGCAGACATCAGCAGCCCAATTTTTACCAAAGTGGTGGTGTTTTGCATTGCTGTATAGTATTTCACTTTAGAATTAATTCTAAATAATTTCATGCCACTTTTGTAGTCCATTCTTAACCCTGGCTCCCCAAAAAGTAGTCAACAATTAATAAAATCTTCCCTGTTATTCCCTAAGAATGAACAAGTGTTTGGAAAATAAAAATCTTGAATAGTACAACTTTGATAAATGCAGATACAAAGCTCTTATTTATTTCATTAGTAAAATACAATTTTTTTCTGCCAGTTCAACATATCAGTTATGCCCTGATGTACTAATGTAATTTGACCTCTTTAACTTGGTAGCTGAAAGAAGAATTAATCTGCAGTGCAGAGACTCATGAAACACTAGGACAATGTCTCCACTCTGGTTGCTGGTCTTTAGATGTTTCCAAAATACAAGTGGTAGACCTTTTTCTGCCAACCACTTGCCCTGTGCCTCCAGCTTGCATTACCCCCTCTAAGTAAGCAATCCTTTCCGTCTTTCCTGCTTTTAAGTTCTGGCTGAAGACTTCACTCACTGCCAGTTCTACAATGAATGTGTCTCTATCCAGGTGACCTAGTACAGGCAGGCTGGGAAACTCTGCTGTCTTCTCTCTTTCTTTCTAAGTGATTTCTTGGTGCAAATTTTGAAGGGTACAGCTACAAGCATATTTTGTCTGTTAACACTTCTGATGCAAGTACCTTTGTATTTCTCCACCTCACATACATCTCCCTGCCAACAATATATTGGTAATGCATATGGGTGCAAAAAGGGATTACTACTAGGATAAAAACCTTCCCTGGTGGTTTCTTTTTTTCCTGTTGCCATTTGCAGTCTTTACCTGACATGCTCATAATATATTTCATCAGCATTGATAAAATTTCACTATTTCCTTTTGCTGTTTCTGCATCTTGTTTCCTTGTCCTGGGTTTACATCTGATAAAGCACATACTGCTCCACATGGAATCTGCTGCTTTTGTTGCAGAACACTAGGGACATGATCTTAAAATTAAGTCTGGAAACAGTGGAACAAACTAAAACTGGTTGGAGAAGGAGGGTTCCAGACTATTACAGAGCAATTCATACTGACTAGCACTGGAGCCATGCTGACATATTAACAATAAAAGGGAATCATCTGTGGAGGCAAGGATGGTAAGTCACAGAGGGCATATATAAGTGCAGCCTCAGAGCTATAAAAGCCAGACTGACATTTATCACTCTGTGAATATTGGAGCTGTCATGTTGGTCCTCAGATGATCGTGTTACTACCTTCAAGACATTTTTTTAGATATGAAGCAAAGATTAGAGAGGGAATGAGAGAGAGGTTTGCTAATAAGTATTGTGTGAAAGCCATGAAAAGGAATTAGCATTTATATTATTTATTGTCCCTTTTTCATCAACCATACCCCCCTTCTTACTAATTTTTTTCCTCCCTTTTATTTTTCACCTTGCACTAGAAAATCTTTATACATTAAACCTAGTTCAGAACGGATTAAAATCAGTTTGAATAAATACTATGTTCAGTGAACAACAAATTGTACAGCTTCACGTTATTCTTTGTGCTAAAAGCTATTATGTAAATATATTGGCTTATATAAGCTCAAGTAGGATGGCACAGGAAGGCAAAGATAGGGCACACATAGAGATCTATTGAAATGATACTCTGTGAGCATCCCCTCTAATAGAAAACTGCGTATTCTCACTCAGAGGGCAGAAAAGAACCATATGTCTATTTTAGTGGTCATGTCCTCAAATGATGCACTTATTCCTTTTATAATATTTTGAAATAAATACATATGGGACCGGTCAGATGTCAACAGTAGCACTGAAAGGAGTATGAATTAGTCACACTGGCACACAGGGCCCTGGAACAATGAACACTGCTCTGGAAGACCCTTGAATGCAAGCCTATTTGCCTCTTAATCCAAATGAATAATTAATGATAATTATCATGCTGCAGTTATTATCTGTGATAATAATATATCCGTAAGGTGAATAAATTCAATCTGCTACTATGCAGAAATGGCAACTCATAATATTCTTAAGAAATACAGATATAATTATCAGTATTAACGGTCAAGGAAAAAAATGGATAGTTTTATATAAAGAATTATAGCAAAAGGTCTAAAGTTTAGTGAGAATGAATTAGATTGCATTATGTTTATTCTTTAGCTGTCATTTCTGTGGTACCACTTGGCAGTCTGTTAACATTCTTTTTTCCTAAGACCCATTTATTAACAGCTGAAATGTGCATTTTTCATTGCAATCCATCAATAGCTTTTCTATCAGTCCACTGATAGAGAAGATCAGGCTGTGGATTGCAAAAGCATCCATATGTAAATTGGTCCATTTGTGTAGTTAACCATGCTGGCAATTTTCCTCAGCTAAAAACTTTAAAGTATTAAAGGAAAAATCAACAAAACCAAATAAAACATTAAAAGGTCAAATATGCATTTGAAGCTTGTACAAACCCAGCCACAACATTTATTTTTGAAAGCACCATAGGTGAGCTGTCAGCTAGGCAGAATAGTGGGCAATCATATTTAATCTGATCTCCCTCATTGGGTTTGTTGTGACAAAGGAAAATGGAAGGGGGATGGGTGCACAGGAGCAAGAGGCAGCAACTCCCCTCCCCTTCTTTTTGAAATTGTTTCCACATTTTTTTTATTCTGGTTATTGAGATTTTCAGTCATCTAATTTCAAGACTTTAAAGTCTACTTAAGTTGAACTAAATTAATGATTGAGAAAAAGCTTTGAAATTCAAAGTTCATGCAGACCTTTAACTCACACCAGGAAGGCCTGGTTTTTCCCTCCTTCTTTTCATCCTATGATTTGAGAACTGTTTCACTCAGGGGAATGATAATGAGATGTTGAATTTCTCACCTCTAGGTCATTGCTTCAAATCTGGCACAGGTTGGTAGGAACCAAATTTCATTATCTTCTACTTATGGTTCAGCAGCCTATGTGAAATGGGTTGTTGGTCTTTTGGTCTAGTTTTCAACAGGCAAATGTCCATGCAGTAATATGCCCTAATTAGTACTGGAATAAGGCTGAAAGTTGTATTTCTAACATAATATTTGGGAATTATTTTGACAATCCCTCAAAACTCTGGCAACTTATGGGACTACTTTCCAGGAGAGGGGGTTAATTTTTCCATGACTGTCACTATGAGTCACCCATTCTTAGTTTCTTTTCGAAAGAAATGGGCAAAAGAAATTGCTTTCTTTCCCCCACTCCCTTTTTCATCAGAAAACAACAGATTTCCTCAAAGTGGATCCTGACAGGTGACAAGAATAATAACGTGTAAGAGTCAGTAAAAGAATGCATTATTAATCACCCTGGGTTTCATTTAGGCCGTCAGCTCAGTGGGTGAGCTCTGTAGAAAGAACAGTGGAGATATTATCATTATTATTTACTTGTCCACGTAGGAGTCATGAACCAGGACATCATTGTATTAAGCAATGTGCAAACACACAGGAGAAAGCTGGTCCCTGCTCTAAAAAGAACACAATTTTACCATAAAACAGAGGAAACAGTGTATATTTACTGTAGATGGACATAGATGGAGGAAAACAGCTATGTCTGCCAAGTTAATGCTTATTTTCAACAACAGCATGGTATTTATAGTAATAAAGTGCTAAAATACCTTCTCAAACCTTTTTTTTTCACAGATTAGAGATGAAATCTGGAATGGAGTATCAGCAAAGGAAAAGATGTATTTGCAGATGTTAAGGCAACCATGAAGGGCAGCTTTGGGGAAAAAAGCTCATTTGAAATTGGAACAAAAGGACAAGTCCTGATACTGGCTGTGCAATCATTAATCAATAGAAAATTGAAAAAAGCAAAATATGGAAGGAGTGAAGAGTGTTTGCAGGTTACTATTACATCTACTATGTCAAGCAAAAGAGACAAGAGGAGAAGGAAAGAAAATATTATGAAAACACTGAGCAGGCAGATGGTCTTTGCTACAGCAATCCTACAGCAACAACAGTGTTTATTAATGGTGGGGAAAATAGCACTACAGTAAGCTAGATAGAAGGTGATGAAGGACTTTATCTGCTTGTATTTGTGTGCATGAAAGGAATAATTGAGTGACAGGATGCAGATGAATACATCTTTAAAAGGCTTTACTAAAAGTCTTAGAAAACTCAAACAATGTCTGGACTGGGTTTACAATATATATGTTATTGATTTATTTCTTTATAATATGCTTCAGATGAATGAAGATGAAAATGTGATCCAGTGATCCAGAAAAGTGTTGTTAGGAAGTATTTGTTAGAAAACAATGAAGGGCCTTGCTTAGTGTTTTTGATTTACTAAGAAGCTAGGGGTCCACAAACAAGTAGAAGTCCATCCAGTAGAGTTTCTTGTGAGGTGAAAAAGGTGGTCTAAGCTAAAGAAGGTGTTTGAACACCTGCAATTCATTTTCTTATATGAATAATACAAATCTAAAGGAAGAAGAGCCATAAGTAATAAGAAGAGTCATACATCCTTCCTGTGTGGGGAAGAAATTTGATTTGATTTATACAGGATGTGACAAAAGCATGATGAAGAAGGAGTACTAGTAGAAGACAATATCATGAGAAGGGAGCAGGTTGTCTTATATAAAGAAAAGGCCAGATAACTGCATAAGAGATGGTAGACATGCCAAAGAGAGTAAACAAGAATGGGCAGGAAGAGGTTTTGAGAGTGCCTGGCAAGAACAGTTTCCACGCAGGGCGAGGGGAAAGGCTATGCTGGAGAGGGCATGGGTTGAAAAGCGAGGAGAAGAATTACCAATTCTCATTGTAAACAAGTTATTTGATGAATTTACCATGAAATAGAGCAGGGAGTTAAGGCTGCACTTGGAGAGGAACGAAAGGTCAAAGGTGGCATCTTCTAAGATGAAAGCATCTAAAGCATATTGTACCGTGAGGTGAAAGTCAAAACAGGGTGTGAAGGTAAGGAGAAGAGTAATAGAGGGGCTGTCTGTGGGAACAAAGGATGTGAGGAGCTGGAATAGAACAGGGGCACGAGGATGGAATTTGGAGGAGATAGCAAAAGAGACACGTTGATGTCTATGACAGAACAGAGCACAACCTCTGTAAAAGGAGAAGGAGAATGGAAATACACGCCAAGGTGAGGAATGAAGGTCATGGATTTTATTGCCTAAGATTTCCTGGAAGCAGAGCAAAATTCTAGCAGAAACAGAAGTGAAGACAGTAAAATGAGAATTTTTGAGATATAAATTAAAACTGGTGAAAAGTAATGTGGGACCATGGACTGGGGATTGAGTTAAGGTAGAGCAAGGTCTCTAGGAAGGCATCAAAGAGAAAAGAAGGAATTTGCAGTGGAGCTTTACAAGACACATTCAATATGGTTCAAGAAAAAAAAAGGATAATGTGTGTGCTGGTGGTGAGCCAGGAAAAGAAAATGGATTAATGGAACTTGAACTGAAAAAGAGGAGCCAAAAGCACCAAAGTGGAGCAAAGAAGAACAAATCCTGTAGGGAAGAAGGCCTGCTGTTGGACATGCAACCTCAGCACAGCCATACACAGTTAGAGCAACCATCTTGCTTGGTGTTAACTGAAGAAGACAAAAGGTGGAGTTTGATTTCTTAGGCTTTAAAATTACTTTGCTAGACCGGGGAAAAGGCAGATGAAGAAAGCCTCACTTGTTCACTTTGCTGGTGATGCAAACATACGTACTGCAGGACACCTTCTACCTCAGTATCAGACCAAACAAATCCCTTGTCAAATCAGTTGCCACACAGATGAGAGTGCTAACCCCAGAGTACAACACAAACTATATATCTTGATTATTTTGTTATAGTCTGTACTGCAAACCAGACAGTAAATATATGCCTTTTTATTTACTTTTTTTAAAGTAATTAAAATATCTTCTACAGGTGTTTATAAAATGTAATATATTAAATCAATCAGGATAGCAGTTTTAGACTTGTACATCACTTTTTGAATATGCATAGTAGATTCAGCCTTAGCAACTATTTAAACAGATCTTTTTTGCCCCAATAATTCTTTCCTCTTAAGTCTATCACAGTTTTAAACTATCTTTCAGGCTAATCCTGAATATATGCAATCCCCTTATGAGGGATATCTTAATTTTTTATTTAATGACTTATTTTTGTTAAAAAAAGATTGTTTATCTATACTTAAAAGTACATTTGCACTTATGTTTGTCTGTAATGAGAACTAACTCACTGTCCATGCAAGGGGTGATGCAATAGAGCGTGAGAGAGTCTTCACGTAATACCAAGTGAGGAGGAAACAATCAAGACTGATGCACCTATTGATTTAGTAGGCACGTGTCAGTGGTTAATTTTAGTGATTAATTCTAAAACTGAGTCATGTCAGGAGTCCTCTGGAGAATCAGGGTGAGCTCATCTAACTAAGTCTTCTAGGCAACTTTTCCAGTTTTCAGTGGGACAGTATTTATCTGCATCACATTTGTTTTATTCAAGCTTTGTACTGTCATGACCAAAAAAGCAATATAAGTTTCATTTTTGTGGAAGTAACTAAAAAATGAATAGTTTCTATAAGCAACTTTTTAGTCTGATACCTTTAAATAAATACAGCACCCTAACAGTCTTATGTCCTAGTGGCCTTCCAGTCCTGATAAGTTTTTTATCTCCTACTGCTGCTATGCTACTTATTGATTTAGTGACAAACAGTTAAAAAGCAACATGTTAATGGCTAACAATAAAGAAGGGACAATATCTGTGCTACAAAGAGATTCCAGTCAAAGCCCTCTGAAGTCTGGGAGGGGTCTGCTCAGCTAGGATTTGACCAGTTTGGTCTACTCAGTCACCACCCTAACCATCCCAGCACTGTGCTGCATTCCCTGGGTCAAGAGGGAAGAGCTGTGGTGTGTGTACGAGGAATGTGGGTGCAAAACTGTGAGAGCAGAGGCTGTAAACAGGGAAACAGAAAGCTTGAGAAAGTAAAATGGATGATGGGGAAATGTGGGAAGGAAGTAAGGATTAGTTTTAGGAAAGAAGAGGTATAGGAAAACCTGCAGGAAGCCAAATTTAGCACTTGTATAATATGTGAAAAAAAATCATGTTATTTCTCTCCTCTTACCTTGCAGAACTTTCTGAATGCATATTTTTTCACTCTAGATACCTAGATCCCAAACTAGCTAAGCACTTCAGCCTGTGCTTGACTTGGCAAGTGAGTTGCATGCAATTCTTAATTGACTGAGAGTCTAAATTCATCTCAAGATATGCTTAATATTAAACCTATGCACATATGCTTCACATATGTGAAGGGCTCTGCCATGCAGAGAGATGTAAGACATCCACAGAGTATGAAATGTTAGCTGTTTACACAGACACTGCCTTTGAGACCATGCTATGATACACTCATTTCTTGTTACTGGTAGAAATATTCAATAGAATCACTGAATCATAGAAAGGCTTGGGTTGGAAGGCATCTTAAAGAAAATCTAGTTCAAACCCCTCCCTGCTATGAGCAGGTATGCCACCCACTAGATCAGGCTGCTCAGTGCTACATCCAGCCAGGTCTTGAACACTCCCAGAAATGCAGCATCCAGAACTTCTCTGGGAAACCTGTTCCAGCGCCTCACCACCCTCTGATTAAAGAACTTTGTTCTCACATCTAATCTAAAATTCTTCTTGTTTAGTTTAAAATCATTCCCTTCTTTCTAGTCACTATCTGCCCATGTTATACGTTGCTGTACCTATTTTTTACAAATTGCCTTTTAAATACTGGAAGGCCAAAATGGAGTTTCCCTTCATTTCTGAGAAGCACACAATACATGGACTTGCATTTTTCTCATGGAAACATAGCTATTCCAAAGTGATTTAGCAGTAGCTTCAGTAAACTACTGAGAGAAAATCTTGATATTGCCTCCTTCAAAAGTATATTTTCTATAATACTGTACTTACAGGAACTAGTTGTTTTCACACAGTCAAACACTAGGATTAATTGGTATGGTATTTTTACAAAACACAACTGATGGAAATGCCTATTCAAATTGAAATATCAAGAATAACCCTGAATCCAATGTTCTGTTCATTCCCAAGAAAAGATATACAGCATCTTTCCTTGAAAACCCATGTTTGTATTCAGCAAATGAAATTCACCTGTGAGAATGTGTAATGACCCAGACCCTCCATCTACCTCTGCCCTGACTTCTGCTTCAAAAGGAAAAAGGGCTTAAAATATATTAAAAATATATTGTTATGTACTTTTAAATTTTACACCTGTTTGCACTGGAACATGCCACTTCCTAGATTTGTTTCTGAAACCCACAATATGAACAGTATTTCTCATGAGAAAAGTGGCCTTTTAATTCATTACTTGTATCTCCATGACAATAAGTGCTGATGTGATCATGCTGGGGAATGAAAGTGTTCTTCTTTATGCATAAGTATCCACAATGCTTATCAGCCTAGCAAAATTTCTCAGCTAGGACCTGAGGAAAACAGCTTGTCTCATGAGAGATTGGTTCTGTCTTTGTGGCATGTCTGCCCTTAGTCTATATCTCCAGCAAAGAAGGATTACTCTGCATCTTCAATAACAAGTTTTCAGTATCTCACATCAGCATTTTGAGAGTTTTTATATTTGTTGAGCATTGCATTATACTTTGGCACATAGATGACTATTACAGACAAATGATTTCCTGTCCAATACAGAATCACCTGTTCAAAAGTCTAGGCATTTAGATGAATAAACAACTACTTCACATGTTATTTCCAAAATTGGAAGTGCTTATTTCTTTGAAATTAATACTTTTGTTTCATTAGAACAAGTTAGAAAGTGTATTCCATGGTGAATTAGATATAACTATCAAGAGGAGTTCGGGCAGAAATGGTTTTAATAATTTTCATTCACCCCAGCCAGTGAGGCCAATTGTTATGCATTTATGTGATTTTCAGTTGTTGCTTCTGACGAGGATTCCTTCAGCAGCTGTCATTATCCCATGCCAACTGCCCTCTTCATTTGTCTACTGACAACCAGTTTCCTTTCCTAAAATGTTTGGAATCATTTGAACAGTTTTCTGGAGTTTAGGGCTTTCCTGTGCCCATCCAAACACAAGTGAGATAGTCAAAAAAACAGCGCACAGAAAAGTATCATTAACCTCAAAATATTGAAATAAATTCAAATTTCTGGTCTCACGAGACTGCATTCAAGATTGTGCCTGCTGATCTGTGTTGTAATGTAAAAATATAGCAGTCTGTATTGTGATAACATCAGAAACCTGCGCACTGAAATTTGTAAGCATTTTCCAAAGTAGCAAAAATATCCTTTTGGTTGAATTATGTCTATCTGTAAACAGAAACATTTGACATGACATATTTCAAAATTACTATGTTTTGTGTTTGTGCACATATCTGTGTCAATGGTTTAAATGCTAATGAACATCTAAAATTAGAGGAGAGATAGATGAAATATGAAATGCTCATATGAAATGCTGTACAGCTATTTTTAAATTAATGCTAGTGTAGGACCTGAGAGTGCTTTCCCTCCCCCCCCCACCCCAGATACTCATTCTCAGTGAATCAGTCTGCAAATCTGTAAATCATTAAAGAGAGGGAGGGCAACTACCCATACACTTTACCACTTTGGTCCCTTCCTTAGTTATAAAGACTCTTCCAGCTTTACAAGACTAATCTCATGTGGCTAAACACTGAGAAAAAATGAATGCATTTTTCATAGCTACAGGTTGTTCTCATAAAACAACTCAAAATGCCCCTGAATGTTAACTCAGAGCATTTTCCCAATAATTTTGTGATTTTCATAATCTACTATCATCCCTCTGTCTAACTTAACTTCTCTGATGCTTTGGTGAAATCCTAACTTGTACAGATGAGTAAATGCACAAATATTATATTCTGGGTCATTCCCAAGTATGTGCAGTATTGAATAAAGACATGCTTCCTGCAAGGCTCAGAACAAATGAACATCCATGACCCATTTGCATACTCAACATTTCATTTCTTCCAGCTAAATGCCACTTCCTCAGTCCCAGCAGTTTTACTGCTGAATATCTAGCAGATACGAATTCCTTAGTGGGAGAAATTGTGTACCTTGATAAAGAACATTTGCAAATGAAATACCTTTGTTAAATTATAGCATCAGAATAACATATCTTTTAATACAGAAATTGCCTCAGAATATAGGATTTAAAACTATAGTAATTGTCACAAATCAAAGAGATATCTCAGTGTTATAAAAAGTCTCTTTCAATAAAGAATAAACATAAATCTATCCTCTTATATTCTCAGAGTATGATTCATCTCACTTTATTAGCTCTCATAATGTAGGCATTTAGTCTTATGTGGGCTACATCTGCATTTGGTGAATTGAATGTAGAGTTTGCTAGAGGGTGACCTGATCCTTCCTCAGGTAGGTGTCTAGGGTAAACAGCATGAATTACTAGATGCTGTCTCTCTCTGCTGACTACTGATGGATGTTATAACATTAGCTTACACTAAACATCTTTTTTAGTGGTTTCAGTTAGAAGGAAAGAATTTCACACTACACTTATTACGAATCTCAGACATTTCAATTATTTTATCCAAGATGCTTAATGAAGGTCAAGCTTTAAACTTTCACAAAGCAGTTACACTCCCTCGCTGGAGACTGAAACAAAATGTGTAATTGATGATGAAACTAAACATTGCCAGCAGTTTTTGTAAACCTCTCATGAGTCAGATGGGTCTTTAAAGATACAGTTTAAGGGTTTCTGATTGGGGTGATATAATCTACTTTGGTGCTTTGGGTTTGTGTACTATGGGATTGATAGAACTGATACCACTACAGTAGCATAAATGATTCCTATCTGTTTCAATGAACTATTATCAGTTGCTAAAAAATTCATCAAATTCTAACGGTGGCCTGAAATCCTCAGGACAAAATTCTGGGATACAACTCATATAAAACTGTCCAGCTGCTTCTAGAAGTGTAAACTCATATATAAAGCAAACAATCAGTAATATATGTCTGCTAGAAAATAAATACTTGTGGCCTACTCCTTTACAAGTTCCAGTGGTGCCATGGCTTTAGAACATGAAGTCTTGCCAGCTCTGCCAGGGAGAGGAGCTGGGCAGAGTTCAGGTAATTGCAACCTGCTTAGCCCAGGGGTGCATTGACTTGTGCTGGCAAGATATGGAAACTAATCAGGAAATTGTGGAAATGAGCTAATACTGAAAGGAGATTTCATGGGGGTGGGGTTAAACCTGACAATTTGCACAGACAATGGGGCTGGATCAACAACTCAGGAGAGGAAATTTTGTCCGAAGTGGGTTGAACAAAAACACAGCAAAGAAAAGACTGAGTAATTAAGATCAGGGAGCTAGAATTACCTATGGAAAGAGAATGGGATTGAAAAGGAGTGTTGGATTACAACTGTGATAGCCACATGATATGACTGTGGCTCACAGAGCAAAAAGATGAGGGTGACAATTCAGAGAAAAGAAGACAGACAGAGAAGGGACAAGACTGGTTTGTAATGAACACACCTTTTCAAAATTCTGAGCCAAATCCTCTTTTTCTCTACCAGAAAACCAACCACAGAAAAGCGCTCTGGGTACACTCACTGAGCAGAAATTCACTTTAAAGGGAGTGTACAACTCAAGGAGACTTGTATTTCCAGCTGATCAAAGAGAAGATTAAAAGAATCTGAAGACAGACAAATTCAGATGCAGCATCCAGTATACATTTTTAACACAAAGTTAATATCCATTATAATTTATAAAGAGATATGGCAAATTATCTATCAGGGAAGAATTTTCAGATAAAATCATCAATATTTTTAAAGTTTCAAAAAGATATAGTTGGAAAAATTCCTATGGAATATGTTATCTTATGAAGCAGGTATTCTTTTTTAATCTGTAAATGCCCCCTCCAGACCCCCATTCTAATCCATATAGAAAAGAACAAATTCCTGGCATTATTGATTGGTTACTTAAAGTTTTTAAGGGATCCTGATTGATTATTGGGCTGTTTATAAGGAATAATTTTCAGAGAAAACTCTACAACAATTTAATGAAATCACATTACTCCCACATAGGGAGTTGAAACATGGCTTCTCAGTCATTAGTCATAAATTCATTTTATTAACTGTCCAATCAAATTTGCTTATTAGTGCTTCAAAATAATTTTTTTTCAGCAATATAGATACATATTATATATTTATGTTGCACAAAACATGGAAAAAGAAATTCCTCTGGCTAAGTAGATTTGACCTGTTTTGATAAAAGAAATTGTACTTTTTCTATTTTTCATACTGTTTGTTGTTTTTCATTCTGTGTTGTACTTTATATTGTTCTAGGATTCTTTTTTACTGATGGAGGAAAAAAAACTGTAGAATAAATAAACCAATTTTTTACAATGATAGAACTAAAAAAGGAAATACATATTTTACCTACTATTTTCAGCTCTAAATATTAGAGAGAAAATATTTTATCTAACCCAGCTGATGCATGTATAAAGTATAAGGTAATATTTTAAGGGTTGAAATGCATTCACATATATGAGTAGGCAAGAGTAGCACTTGAAGATTCTGATAAATCAAAGGAATTCTATACATCTATGTTTAATTTATATAATATTCTAGAGATCTCTAACAGAACAGATTAAATCCATTAACAGATATTTTGTTAACACAACATTTATGTATTGAGACCACTGAAATACATTGATTTAATGCAATTTCTATTTTCAGAATAAATCAGAGTTTTTCTCTTACAAATACATATATATAACATGTTAAGGTAATGCTCTGAAGTACAGAGAATGTAAGAATAAAATATCATCTCCAGACAATATGAAGCAAATGCTCTGGGTGTTGCGAACATCTCTGTTCCAATTATTGTGATAGGGAAGACTTCTATATTTCTTTTAGAATCTAAACAGTCCAAGCTCACTTTCTGCAGTTGCACCTCTCCTCAGGGACTTCAGAGGAAAAGGAAGATATGTTCTACCTAACTTAAGTGTATCATGACATTTCTAATGCTTGAAGAATTCAACACTCTGCAGAAGTTCTTCTGGATCATCTATTCTACTAGTTCGTTCACACCAAGATTTCAGCCAGGTAAGAGATTTCTCTTAGCCCCCTTTAATCCAGTTTCCCATGACTTATGTGCAGGAACAAGCTCAGCTCCCCCTTTTCTGACTGAAGCATATATTATAAGCTGTACAACACCACTTGTTTTTAATAGGCTTTTCCTCTGGGTTCCTTGCAATTCCCAACAATGTCAGTAGGAATGATGTGAACATATGGTTAGAGAAGGCCTGAGAGAGGGCAGGAATTCTCATGCCAAGTGAACAAAATTTTGCACCACATTTCAAGTGTTTTGTGGGTTGGGTGCTGCCAGAGATGCTGTATGAACAGCACTGTTTGCAGTATTTTGACATTGCATGGAGATAACCTGGAAACACAGGCAAGCAATTCGGCATTGATGAAGGGTGAAACCTTGGAGACTGAGCAAGTTTTCAGCAGAAGGATGAGATTTAGCTGAACTAATCCTCTCATCATCTGACAGGATGCTTGAACATGACAACTTCATTTGTGCATAGAAATCAGAATGTTTCTCCCTTTCCCTGTTAAGGTCTACTGGTACTAGTATGAAAAGTGTGACTTTTGTCAAAATGAGATCTGTGAATTTCCAAACTGAAGGTTGCAGTTTGTGAAAGGTCCCAGAGGACTTCTTATTTCTCTGCCTTCTATCCTTCTGTTCTTGAAAGAATTTTTTTTCTTCTACAGCAGTATGTTGCCCTTAAAATAGCCTGGATCCTTTGAGATCAGAAGTTGCTTGTTATAACTCTTTAATTTCTCTGTTGGACCATCAAGTGGGTTTTTTTTCTGGTTTGTTTTTTTTTTTTTTTTTTTTTTTTTTTTTTTTTTTTTTTGTTTTTTTTTGGTGGTGGTGGTTTTTTTTTTTTTTTTCCCCGACTGACCGAATGTTATCCAGGATATTTAAATTTGCAGGATTCAGTATATGCTCTGTAGTGCTGGAGCTTTTAAGTTTTTAAGCATAGGAAGATTTCAGGAATGCTGAATAACCAGCAAGGGATAGCCAGGATGCTTGCTGTTCCTACTGTGGGCTCATTATTGAATTGAAGAAACACAGGCATATCATTCAGGCAGAAAAGCACTGAGATAGAAGGAAAAAAAAAATCTTACCATCAAGGAGTATAAGTGGTAAGTGAAGAACATATTTTAAAATTCAAACATTTATCCATAACTGTCAGGGTAGCCATGTCTACCTAAACCAAACTATCAGAGTCTTTGTGTCTCACCCATAACATATTAAATCCTGAGTTATGAATACCATTCCCATCTGCAATAATCTGGAGTTTATCTTTAAAGTCAAAGTTCTTTGAAAAGTTGTTGGAAGAGGTGATTAATCCAAGCACTGATGTCACAGAGATAGTTAAGAAATAAATTTTTCAGTCGACAGTGCAAACCTGCATAAATTGAAATAAGTGCTATTTTCTTGAGGGATTGTAAAAAGTAAGTCTCTATGCCAAATATTTGATCTATTCTGCTCTCTTGTAAAACATATACTCTGCATAAAACACTCTCTGAAATGGGGCTGCTTGTCCAGATGAATACATTATTCCACTGTGTGGAGAAAGGCTGATCCAGAGGCAAATTACTGAGTGTAATTTATTCCATATCCTTGCTGGAATAACTTGTGCTCCTGAGCCTCCTCAGATGTGTAGTCAATAGGGAACTCTCTGGCTACATGAGGTTTCTTAATACATCTTTCAGCTAAATCAGAGATTCAAATGCAAAATCCAGCACACAGGGAGGTCATCAGAATTTGGGATGCTCCCTGGAGAACTGGAGGTCTGTAAACCAATGAATGGATTACAATGAGATGTAAATTCAGAATTTCCAACTCTGGGAGAAATGACGATACTCTAATATTTTTCAAAATGCACTTATCTCCCTCAGTCAAACTGTAGAACCTCTCAGAATTTATTAAGTCCATGATGTACTTTGGAAGAAAGTTTAAGAGCTGACTCTATTTAAAAATATAGCTTTGATATATATTTTTGAACAACCTTTGTATTAGGAACTGCCTCCCAGCCCCAGATACCCTGAACTGAATGTCATTACTGGATGTCAATAATGTGCCCATCTGTGGTATGCAGGCTTACTTCTGTCATCTTTTAGAATGAAGTAGTTTTTAATGATTCATTCTAGACTTGATGAAATATTCCAAGTGAAACCCAATAGTAGGAAAGGGGACATTTGGTCCTTAATGGAGTCTTGAGCAGGACATCTGCAGATAGTTTGAACAACTAGTTAAGGAGCTGCTAAGTTAAGGAACAGAAATTGTTCACTTGTAGTCTATGGGTGAGTCTATTCACTTTTAAAAATACCTATAAATGCTATGTAATTTGAGATCTGTTGTTATCTTCCTGCTGGCTAAGGTTGAACAAACTAGGTCATATTAGAAGAGAGATCTCCTCAGCCCCAGGTAAACTGCTGCAGTGCAGTAGTTGATCTTTCTTCTCCTATTCCACCCCTGCTTTCTTAGTACCAAAGCAGCGTGATAGTTTCAGCTTTCAGATTTGTACTTGTCAGATCAACCCTTTTACTTCAAACTTGTCTCATCCCTTCCAAAGGTGTTGTTCAGCCTTTTTCTTCATCATTTCCAGGCTCAGCAGCAGCACAGAGGAGCCCCTCAGCTGCCCTTCATCACCATATGAAAGAGAGCAGAAAGTATGTCTACCTTACTGATAGGTGCCATGCACAGACAGAAGGCCTGGGACTCGATTTGCAGTGTGCCATATTTCTCAGATTACAGAGCTGTATTGTCTCTCCTGGTGTTGAAGCTCACACCCTGCAAGGGCAGGCACACATCATGCAAACATAGAGTTAACTGCTGAAGGACTTAAAGCCCACATTACAAAGACAGTGCATATATTCCCCCATGAATAGCTTCATCTGTGGTTCCACCAGGAAATCAACCAATTCACACTAATTCATGGTACATTTACATGTTTACTGCATGACTGCAAACACAGGTGCTACATTTCAAAGACCTGTAAGAAACTGGATTTCAGCAAAATGATGAACATAATGAAGTTCACAACTGACAAATGTATGTGATGAAAAGCTCAAAGACAAAATAACTTCGCTTCTCTGTTACATCACTAATGGCACTAACTTACAGACCAAACTTTCATCTCAGATACTCCAAAGAATCTCTAGATGACTGCAGTGTGTGCACACAGTCTAGGATGGAGTCTTTAGATATTGAACTTCCTAGAGGCTGTTATTGATTTAGTTCCATTTTACTATTGGAGGCAGTCCACTGAATTCTGACCTGGGCTCTACAATAATGCCTTTGGGCTCTGACACCAGGGCAAAGCAAGAGTTACAAGAGAACAGAATTTAAAAGATAATGTGTTCAATGCGCTGATTCTCTACAGTTATGTATTCTCCCTGGAATCAGTGATCAACACAGAAGCTCTCAACATGAGTATAAAAATGTCAGAATCAGTTCCTTAATCTTGATGCAGTTTAAATATTACTTCTGGCTAAGTATTACATCTGAACCAAACACATGATCTGAGCTTACAGACACAAGTTTGTTCCTGAGCTGATTCATGTCAGTTTTATACTCATAAACATCTTTTGATTTCAGTGGCATTAATTCATATTTTCAATAACTCAGTATGGAATATGGAGTAGTCTTAGTGTGTCTATTTGGAACAGCCAATGAATTCCCTTGGTACATAAAGAAAAATTTCTATTTTCAGTATTAGAGACAAAAAATAAAACCAGTCAGGATACACTAAACCTCTTCACTGAAACTAATACAGAAAACAAATGCACAGCTCCTTGAATGAGGACATATCCTTGAAAGTGACAGTATTATACAGTACATGAAGGCTCTTATTCCACTGATATTTTCACATAAGATGGGATGTATAAGATAAATGTTGTATACAAGGGCCAAGACATTAAACTAATTTTAATAAGATCCCTTTATGTTAAATCAGAGAAGAGGCTAGATTTGAAAAAAAGAGTGCAAATGGTATATTTTACATATTTTCTATCTCAAAAGTTTTCTGAGGTGAAGTGAAATAAAGAAATACTGGAAGGTTGATGGAAGGTTAAAATATTCACAAAATAAACTTGATTTATTCAAGCTTTTCATAGTCCCAAGAAGCATGTTTAATGGGAGCTGAAAGACTTGAAAAGAAACCTTATTGTGGTGCACAGCAAAGTAATGTGGAAAAAAAATCTCCATATTTCTTCAGCCTCTAGCTTAGCTCTCACTGTGGGGAATCTTGCTGTGAAAAGATTAATCACTGCTGCTTAATAGTATCTCTGCTGGTTGCACCAGGATAGCAAGTGGCTACATAGTGCAGCAGATGCGTCCTTCTTTTAGTGTAGCACCTAAAGAACTGTGAATGTGCCAAAGGGTTTTCAGACTCACCCTGATGGAAAACTGACCAGCAGATATTGGAAGCTCCCCAGAGAGCACAGATTCTGGAAGAAGATTATATGGTATCTTTTGTCCCTCCTATTTTCTTTTGTTTTATGGAGAAAGCAAAGGAATGACCTCCTACAAATCTAGCTAGCTCCCAGGCTACTTCCAGAGCAAGTATCAAAGATTTTCCATTTCTTTAAGCTACTCTTTAGACATAATTAGGGACTTTGACTTCTTTTCTTGATCCTCTCTCTTTTTTCTCCTCCAGCACTTGCTTCCCCTAGAAGCAGAATGGACATTTGCTTTGATGCAGTAATTGTTAATAGTTGATTACATCCCATTCTTTATCAGTTCTGCTTAGCTCTCGTTCTTGCTAGCACTAAAACACCTGCAGTTCCTTTTGGTCCTTATTGGCCTAAACTCTTCATACTATTTTCCCTTCCCTCATCTCCTCCATAAGCAGATCTATCAATTTTGTTATCACCATCATCTCTATTGTTCAATTTACAATGAGGAAAAGTCTAATGAAAAAGTCTTAAAAATGAGGTCTTGTATAAGATATCAAACTGGGATATTGGTGTAAGGAGAACTGCTTGGTCAGAGACACATCCTTTCTAGGACAGCAAAATCAACCCTCTTTTGAATTTCTTCTACTGCACCAAATCTCCAACAACTTTACCTGAATGCTCTTCAGAGACTGTGGTTCAAAGGTTCTGTCTTTAAAGGGTTTGCTCTTTTTCTCCATTGGCAAGAAAAAATGGACAGGTTTGCCTAAGTTAAATGCTTTTCAAAGATCTTTTCACAAGAGCTTTCATCTCCTTTTGTCTTTGTTTCTAATTTTCCCGAAAATAACTGCAGCGACACAAGAGCAGTCTTTTTGATCATTTCAGTGTTAGTGATGATACAGCTTTGTGAACAACAAGGCAAGTTGTCTGAAAAACCCACTTCTTCCAGAAGCAGCAGAGGAAATTGGGTAGAGCAACTGGCAGTCTTTCCCTCATGTCAGTCACCTGTCACAGATTCTTGTCCAGCAAGAAACTACAGGATTGACGAACTTCTACCCCTAAGGACTTCCACAATGGAAAAAGTGGCTGTTGCACAGGCAGTAGAGATGCTTCAAGTAAACCTAATGCTTAAATTCAGAGCAAAACTGAGTCTGAGGAAAGTCTGTTGGGTTTTGATAGCAGAAAAATGAACTAGTATCTCCAGCTCCTTTTTTTCCAACAACATGTCACAGAAAGAGGACAGACCCACATACTGCATAGCAGCAGTAGCCAGCAAAGGTGAAATTCAGCTCCAGATTCTCTTAAACCAGGAAAGACTCAAATGTAGTCATGGGTATGTCAACCAGGTGTTCCAAGTACTATAACATTCACTATGGGTTGAGTAGAGTTGCCTGAAAATGAATGTGTTCTTCCACATGAGACAACCCAGAGTACTTTGGTCAACTATTGGGTGTAGGGGACATGAGTTCTCCCCTGATGCTCTCGGTCTGGGCTGTTCCCTGCTAGGGGCACAAAGTGACCAGAACTTTGTGATCAGGTGAGCATAAACACAAGTGAAACCTTGATCTAATAATTGCATCATTCTCCAGAAATATTTGCAGTCAGAGAGAACTTTAGTGAGGAATTTAAAGGAGATTGGACACTCAGTTTTTCAAGAGTGGGAGCTCTTCTAAGCAAAAACTTGCAAAACTGTTAACCCCAAAATTTACTGGCACTCCATGTCAGGGATCTTCTTGGTGAAAAGAGGAAGCTTTAAAATTGATGTGATTGGCAAAATATTCCTATGGAACAAGCCAAATGTGGTCAAAATGCAGGTAGGTATGCCGTCTGCAGCAAATATATAAATGAAGAAACATAATGTTTGTCAAAAATAGAGATTAAAAAGTAGGAGCAATATAGAAATGAAGTGATAAAAGGCTTCTCTCTGTAAGTGGGCAGGAAAGGACTTATCTTCTGCTGCTTAAAAATAGAATCTCAAATATATTAGTTTAGATGACAGTACCTAGGCAAAGATCCAAGCTGAAGACTTGTTTATGGGCTTGAACTGTAAGTAGGATGATGGTGTTTTCCACAGCAATCAAGTAAGAAAGTCACAGGAAAGGTGTGGGGGAAGAAAGATTAGAGAAAAATGCAAATAATCATTTTGCCTGTCTACTCAATTAACATCTAGGCCTACTTTGTAGCTTCCTGAAGCCTCAGTGAGGCACTTGGTAGGTGACAAACAGTCAAAATAAGCGACCCACCAATATTTATTCAGGTAGAAATTTCAAATATTCTGGTATGTATTTCTCCACTATAAATAACTTTCAGCAAATTCAGTGTCCTAATTTTGTGTTCAAGATAAAGAAAGGGAAAAAAATAAATGCTTCAACAAAAAGTTGAAATTTTTGGTTTAATGTGTTGGTATCTAGGAGATTAAAGTACTGTGTTGAAACGTAGGCAGAAATTCAAAACTACATTCTCTTTTTTTTTACGTGTCTTTTCAGTCTTCAAATACATATGAACTTAGCTAATTCTTGATCTTTTTTTGTTTTGTTTTTTTTTTTTTGTTTGTTTGGTTTTTTTTTTAGTATTATCATTGTATATTCAATTTCCATTCTCCAAATTAGTTTTGTTACACTAAAACCCCTGCACTGTACTTATCCTACCTCTAGTAAAAGGTTTTGGAGATGGTAATTTTCTTGGTGTTTAAGTAAATGACACAAAGGTGACATGCTTGGTCTTTCTTGGCTGTTCACAGGTTAGAGCAAAATTTGTGTCATTTAAATTTTGTTGCATTTAATAAACCATGAGCTCAGAGGAAGCATTATTGTTTGTGGCTTGTATATTTTAACTGTGTATATGCAAAATAGTGTTTCACTTTTCTGGTACATAGCTGCTTGATTAAAAGAAACAACTTACAGTGGTGACTGTAGACACTTTACCTTGTAAATTGTGTTTTAGAATAACTGAAACAAACAACATGTTTACAGCTAAGAGATACTTATAAAAAAACCTGAAACTTTGATCATGGGGGATTTTAATTTCACAGATACTTACTGGGATAACAAGTATGCAAAACCTGTAAGGTGGGAAGCATGTTTCCAGAGGCAATGCATAATTGCTTACTTACTGAAGTCAGTTTATTGACTGAACTTCATGATCAGAGGTTCTTGGCACCCAGAGCTAGAAAATCAGCCCATCTTGATAAATAGAGCAGGGCTGATTTAGGGATCACAAATTCACAATACAGAAAAGAAAAGAAGACAAAGCAACAAAATTAGTTCTGGTTCAGTGAAATTTTGCAAAACTCATAATACTATAAGGCACTTTGATGGAAAAAACTATATAAATTAGGGATGTTTTTCTGGAAGATTAAGAAGTTTTCATTATATGCCACAATATAAATTGCTTACACTTTCAATTCAAGTAGAAGGAATAGCTTGTGGTAACATAAACAACTGAATGATCTTGATGGAAATGAGGCCAGCTCTCATGACTGTGGAGGAAACCTGGTGCAGGAAAAAAATGGGAATTATTTAAGAAACAGTTGGACATACTGCAGTTACAATTCATTCAGGCTAAATCTCAACAGGGGGAATGTAATTCAGAAAATGTGCTTCAACAGAGTGACAATAGCAACATTTTTTACATGTCTGCTTAGTGAAGGGAGGAGATTTACACTTATATTTTTTAAAATTGCAAATTTCTAAGAGTTAATTAGAGGATCAAAAGGAGATATTGATTAGAAGGTTGCAGAGTATATTACAAGTATGCAATAAGGGCTTTCTCTCAGATGGTATATTTGCAGTAGAAAGCAAATAAAATTAAAATAGTCACTAAAAAAATAGTCACTAAAAAAGTGGTGGTTTGGATTATTTGGCATAAGAAGTTAAGTGATTTATCAGGGAATAGGACATTCCTTCTACGGTCATACTCTCATAGATGGAATATAGGAAAGACTTGTCTTGAGAATAATTTCTGGGTCTTGGTTGATTTGGGCAAATTTGTTGTTGATTTCAATGTGACTGCTCATGTGTTTAAGCCAAGTGAGGACTGGCCCTTAGGATTTGCCAGGGTCCCTGTAATTGCCTGGATGGAGGAATATGGAAAAGAAACTCCATAGTAGCATAATCACTGCAGCTTGATGTGACAAGGGAGTAGGTCATGCTGCTGAGGAAAGCCTAAAGCTTCTTTAACTTTGTGCTTTAAGTTCATAGTTTTACAATGTACCCCTGGAGAACATGGGATTTTCCCAGACACCTCCACTTTTGTGGAAAAATTAAGACTTTTCATTATTTATCTTGACATGTTCAAAAACATCTGTATATAGAAAACAGACTTTTGGGTCACACATGGTGGCATGGAGTAAGCTTTTTTTTTCAGGATGCAATCCTCTCTTTATATACTCAACTCGTCAACTCTGATGTTTTTGGTTTCTATTTTAGCTACAGAATCATGTGCTAGGAATTTGGGTCCCTTCATAATCTGTCAATTTAGGGAGGTAAAAAGTGCACTGGAAATAGAAATTGTTTAGTTTTCCACTGAAAATTCCTTGTAATTTCTTCTTATAGGCTATGACTATCCACAGAATATGGTGAGCTTGGTCAGAAGCACATTAGTCTGTGTAGGAACATTGCATCTCCATATATACACCTCTTAAGCCATGTATATACAGAAAAAAGAAAGGAATTTTTGGTATTATATAACCATGCTACATTTGCATTCTCAAATGAGAGACAGGGACACAAGGAGGAATGATTAAAGCTGGCATGTAAAGGACATTGGCACATACAGGGAAAGAGAACACTAGCAGGTTGCATAAAGCATCACTTACAGCTCTGTGTGACTGACTAGACCATGCAGACAGGTGAACTGAATTTTGTTCCTCCCTGTTTTAGAGCTCTGAGAATTTACATTATGAGTCAAGATTCACTTGTATTTAACAGAACTTCTTCACAACCAACAAATAAATGTAATGTCAGCTACTGCTATGTGCAAAGGCATAAAATCATAAATCTATTGCTTTTACATTTACTTTTCCATTCTTAAGGACTATTTTCAGAAATTCACAATTTGCTCTTTATTAATCCCTCTCTATTATTTACTTATCTATCACTGCTGCCAATTTAAAAAAAAAAAAAAAAAAAAAAGATGCCAAAGCACTTCAACTGAAATACAGCAATTTGATCCTGGATTCATTAAAAATACTCACATATTCTGTGGCTGTGGTTATACAAGAGATCAAAGTCAGTCATCATCACTGTTCCTGCCACAGCCTTAAAATCTGCAAGGAGCATGGAGTACCGTGAAGGGACAAATCTTCAAGCACTTACACCACTATTTTTATATCAGAACTGAGAGCTATCACTGACCTTTTCCTTTGTCTGTTTTACCTAGCAGTATTTTTATCTGTTAGTACCAAGCTGATCAAAACATGGCGTTAATATATTCCAGGTAGAGAAAATACACCTCTCAGATCAGATATGATGCTGCTTTCCCTGGTACGTAAAAACCCCAAAATCACACAAAAAAAAAACCCTTGTAAGAAGGCAAGGCATCAGTGGAGAATGTTATCCTATTGATAAGAGTAATACTATTTAGGATGAAAAATTTATCTTACTTCTACTGAAAACAAGACCTCGCAAGGTCTGTTTAATTTATCCATTGCCATTTAATTTATCCACTGAGATCCACAGACAAATTTCTATTCCTTTTGTGTGTTCATTTGCATCTGTGGAAGGGCTACAGTGAAAGGATAAGGGATACTTTATGAGAAGAGCCACAGTGAGCCTCACCTATGAAAAGAATGGGGACCATGACACTCTTGAGCATCAGCTCTATGCAGTAGCATATCTAAACAGAATTTCTCAAAGTGGGCAAAAAATGTGCTGGTCTTCAGCTTGGAGACATTAACCATGATCCTTTTTTCCTTCTGTATAAATTGAAATTTTCTTCAAATATGAAGTTTTTAATTTTATTTTAAAAGACAATTTGCATTTTATTTTTGTATTTGCACAACTTAGCATTTAGGGAAAAATGTCTCTTCTTTAACATGCCCATCATGGTCTAAGAGCTCTGAGAGTGCTTCATACAGAACCTCAGGACCAACCTATTTTATTCAGAAATTTAAAAATATCTCTGTTTTCTGGTTTAATTCCAGCTTCTTGGGGGGTAATATAGTGACAAACATTTGTAAGAATAGTAAAAAGATTTTTGTGAAAAACCTTTTTACTCCAAAATAATTAGTTGGATAGAATAGGTACTCACTACTTCATATAAAGCTGTCTCCTAAGGTATTTTTGTTTCTAACAAAGGATTAAGGTGTGTCCATGTGCATTACATTAAATTTCTCTGATGATTGTAAGACTATGTTAAGGGTAAAAAAGCAACCGTCTTGCTGGCTCAGCCTTGTGGAGGGCCACCACTGGGCTTCAGTAAATTGCTGTCTATCAGGAAAAAGGGATGTACTAAACCCTGACAAAGAGGGAGGAAGAAAAGTATACATATACATAAGTAAATCTGACAATAGAGCAGAGCTATGTTACGAGCACAAGGCCAGTGAAACACAGTGATTTCATTCAGCTGGAAATCATGTCTGTTTCAATATATATTCACTGCAGCAAATGTGGCTCAGTAAAACTTTTATTCTGTAAGGAAACCTTCATAAATGCAGGACTTCTGCATTTTGCTTGAACTACCACCTAAGAGCTTGTTGTTGAGACATAACTTTAAATAGCTTGTGAAGACATCCCTATGAATTCAAAATTACTGTACTTGCAGAAAAAGCAACAATATCCGTCTGTAAATCCTTTAATCATAAGCATTAAAGAATAGTTCTTCAGAGAATCACAGGCTGCTGACTAAAGTTTACATTTTCTTGAGCTGCTTTTGGTGCTGCTAGCTATTTTTCTCATACACATGATGATAATATGAAGTGACACTTGCACCTGTTGTCACCATCTTATGGTAATTAGCATAGTGCCCTAAGTAGTAGCAGGGCCATCACATCCAAACATAAGCCATTAACATATTGCAGCTGTCATCAGCAGGGAAAGCTAATGGAGTTAGTGGATTTGCACACTACTGCATACCTTGGCTCAGCTAGCACAACTCCCCATATTGGGGTCATTGGGGATAGGAAAAAGAAATGTGGGATGTAGCCAGTCAGGAGTGAAAGAATACATTTTACTGCAGGTTTACTTTCATGTATTATGCATGTCCTTCAAGGTCACTGCATGATCATTTATAAGATTTTAATGAGATATCAAAGTGGAATGGATGGAATGTAATTAATGTGATCATACAGAGAAGATACAGGTATAAAATAGCATGCATGAGGCAGTCAACAAAAAGTAAGAGCAGTGAGGAAAAAGGGACTCTTTGGCCAGATTTCAGCCTGTAAAACAATTTTTTCTACCCTACTTTCAGACACTTAACACCCTGCCAAACAGTTTTTCCCAGCTAACAGTGAAACAATGGAGGGAATTAGAGAAAATGCATTCTGCCACTGCTCTTTGAATATAGGCTACCTGCACTTTCCTTCTTTGAGGGAAAATGGGTTACTTGTAGCTAAAAGTATGCTAATCCTACACTAACATGAATTTTGTGGGCATTATATATTCTATTCTATTCTATTCTATTCTATTCTATTCTATTCTATTCTATTCTATTCTATTCTATTCTTCTAATTTTAATATTTTGATTTCTCTTGCTCATGGAGTCTGGACTAAAATGGAAATTCAAGATATAAATGTGCATATTTTTAAGTACTTCTCTAGAACCGTGTTTTTTTTGTTTTTTGTTTTTTTGTTTTCTTGTTTTGTTTTGTTTTGTTTTGTTTTGTTTTGTTTTTTTTTGTGTAGGTGACTGAGAATATACAGGAACTTAAAAAATGGTCCAGTAGGGAAAACAATAGAGTTCCTCAGATTCTTTTCCTAGTATTGGTGGTTGTCCTCAGCGTGCTTCCATTCCCACCTTTTTCTTGCCAAACAAATGTTTTTGTATAAAATTCAACTCTGTAGATACTCTTTCTTTATTTTGTTTGTCTGAGACTTTTCCCCCTTTGATTGTTGCTGTTGCAATTGCTGTAGTTGTTGTTTTGTTGTTTGTTTTGGGTTTTGTGGGGGTTTTTGAGGGGGAAGGATTGAGTCTGGGATTTTTTGGGGGGAGGGGAAGAGGACTGCAGATCAGTTTGGTGCTGGCTGTGATTGCTGCCCCTGTCAGAGTTTAGTGCTCTGGGTTCTCATTGTGTGTGCTGGGACAGTGCTGGTGCTCTTGCAGAGGAGCCCACATTAATCTGGTGAGCAAAGGGCAGGAGGGACCATCTTGGCAGCATAAAAGGCAGCCCTATTTAGGTAACTGAATCAGAGAATTAGAGACTAACCCTGCCTCCCTAACTCATCCTACCCTGGCCTTTGGTAAACCACACAAACCAACGTTTTCAGATGTGGTGAGTAGTTACATACTTAAATATTTATGTGGAAGCAGACACCCATGCTGGAAAATACTTGCCTTCTCTTATACCAACAAGAATTCTATTCATCCTTCTTTGTTTTCTTATTCATCCTGCATGTTGTCTTTTTCTAGAAGGTTCTTTCCACAAATAGAGTTTGGAAAACCCTGTTTTACGCCTGAAGTGATTGCAGGGATTCTCTCAGGATTCACTCTGTCAGCCGGACATGGAGCCCTAAGTATTACATTCATGGTTTAATTCCTGACCCTAAACCCTGAATGCTCCATTGGAAGCTCAGAACATCTTCAGTTTCTGTTCCCAGAGTTTACAGGCTAAGCAATTTGAAAAGACAAATGTATGTGAAAATCTTCACTCCACATAAAATGTTCAGTCTAATACTTATTTTTGAATATAGCAGATATTTTCTTAATGCTTAATTTAAAAAAATCTATTTTAAAGGTATTTTATAATTTTAAAAAATAATTTAAAATAATTATTTACTCAAAAAAAAAAAGCAAATTAATTTCCCCCATCCTCACAAAATAATTAAAAAACAAGAGAGAAGTATTTTAACTTTAAAAAGAAATTAGAATATGAACTGAGGCAAATAAAAAAATTTTATAAAAGCAAAGTTATTTCAGAGATTTACCAATATGCAGGTATATTTGCTAAGTCCTTTTTAATAATTGCATGATTGAACTTTCAAGTAGATATATATATGTATGGCAGGTTGGTCATTAGTTAATGACAGTGTGTGCTTTTTAAAACTATTTTATTTGCAAGGCAAGCAGCTGTCCAATCTGACCTTCTAAGACGTTTATTCTGGGAAGAAGGGCTGCTGGATATAAGTGGAGAAGGTCACAAAGAAAAGGAAACAAAGAATAGGAGCTCCTGATTTTTCCTGGGGAAAAATGATGCACAGAGCAAAAGCTAAGTATTTACCTTTAATGCGGTTTTTTGTTTTCTCATTTTCTGCTTCTCTTCCTTCTGCTTTCCTTTCTAACTCTTCTCTCAGTACTGCTACCTGTTCTTAACCTACATCTAATCTTTCTCTCCACCACCTAATATATTGCCACTGAAACATCTGTCCAGAGCCACGGCTTGGCTAGAGGTGAAGGAAGAGAAGAAAAAGTAATAGCTCTCTCCTTGATGAAGGAGCTGTTTGTATATGTGAAAGACCAGCTCAGCCCATGACAAAGTTCATGTAAAAATGCTTACAGAGCCTTGGAAAACTCATTTTACACAGGACAGACATATAATGTGATTCCCCAAGTAGAATGCATTCTTCCAGCAGCCGTTGGTAGCTCCAGCTGCTCCCTAAGCTGTGACTCCCTCCAGCGGTTGGTTTACCATAGTTTACAAAGCCAGGTTTACAAACATGTTTCTTTTTTTCACTGGCTATGGCAGAGGATAGGCAAACAATGCTGCCAGGAAAATGCCAAACGGAGGCAGGAGACAAATAAAAGAAAAACCCTTCACTTTAAATATCTGTGGTCTCAGAGGACTGAAATGAGCACCTCTCTCGTGATGCTCCACTGAACACAAATCCTCAGTCAGGTACTGGGAAAGAGGCCAGCCTGACATCCTTCTGCTGCTGCCAAAATCTCATGGTGTTGCTCTGCATGAGGACATGCCCCATGTCCTAATTTTGAAGTTACCTCGCTTTTTTCTACACGACTTCATATTATTCATCCTGAAAAGTCTGACTGATGAAAAACGATGCAGAAAAATGAGAAAGGTAATTTTCAAAGTGAACATGTAGCAAAATGGAAGACATAACAGAGACCTTCCATTTCTATATAAACAAATGAGATTTTAAAGAGATAGTATTTTCCAGAAAGTCGATAGAATATCAGGCCTAGAAAAATCAAACCATTTAAAATTCATGAATTTTACCATCTTCCTATTTATAAAAGGTTAAGTTACCCTAAGCTATGAAAGAAAAACACCCTCTGAAGATCCGGGAAGGCAGTAAACACTCGTGGCAAACGACAGGAATTGATCCTGCTTTTCTGTGCCTGTCATGTCTCTAAATTTTATTTCCACCATTTCTAGGGTACCGTGATAAGAGGGGCAGGGATGGGAAGAAAGGATTGAGCTGACGCAAGACTATGGCCTGAGGGCGATGGTACCTGGGTCTCTGACATTTTCTCAATTAGTAGGTCTCCCTGCCTGACTGCGAGATGTGCATCTAGCTGGGGACTTAGACTGTTGCAAGGTATTGATTAGCCATAATGTGAAGTCAAATCTGAATAAAAAAAGCATTGTGATCAAAAGCCTTTCATTGGAGACAGCATGCCCTCCAAGTCAAGGGTCTGCAGAATCTGATGAGCTCTGTTTCCTTTTTGTCTGAGAGAGATTTCCATGGTTTACTCATAAAGGCTCTCTTGATAGGAATGTCCAGTGGGCCTTCTGTCAGAAAACCTGATGTCTCAGATTTGACAGGTGCTTGTTAGTTTTTCATCCCAGATCACTCAACATGCACACAAAACTAGAAGAGACGATGGCTAATAATGCTACATTTCAAGTTGACTGCCTTGTCATTTTTGCTGGAAAATTCACTGATTCAATCACTAACATTAAATTGTCTGCATTAAAGGAAAACAAAGCATAGCCAGCCATGAAATGTATTGGTTTTCCTACTGCTAGAACTTATACAGCTCAATACAATTCATTGCACTGCCTTGTTTGATAGGAACAGGTTATACAGATCACAAGCAAAGCAAAATAAATTGCTATTGTAAAAGTCAACAAAAAAAAAACAAAACCCAGAAGCAAGAAAATTGGGAGAAACATTTTAATTTGTCTTTTCTTGGAAATTAGCTTTCTTCTCACTAAAAATGTTTTCAAATGAGGAAATTATTCTCCATACCTTTACTTACATTAACAATGTACTTTCAAACACTTCTAGTCCACCAGGATATCATATGAGCCTGGATTTCTGCTCCATTGTGGTTTCATCCCTTGTGAGCCTGCATTGGGGTTGGTTTCTCTCAAAGCTCAAGGGAGAATGGAAGCTTATTTTTATGGACTATTCACGTGAAGAATTTACAAGCCAAGGATTTAGACCAACAGAAATGATGTATTTTGGTAATAATATCTCTGGGCATTGTTATAATACTAAGTCCACACTTCTGTTTATCCTCCTGTAGTTTGCAGTCCAAACCCCATGGCACAGCAGGAGCTGTGTGATGATGGTGGACTGTGGGACTCGAGGTAACAAGGGTTCCAATCAATACCGGTGTACGAGGACATTGGAAACAAAGGAAAATAAACAGGTGAAAGTTTACACTGAATTAAAAGGTCACATTGCCCATTCTTAGATAACTTTGAGTCAATTAGTGAAACGAGTCCTTACACTAATAAATGTTCTTATAAATTGATCTTATAAATGTTAGTTTATACTAGAACAGCCTTCTCTTGAACTTGCAACATTTCCCGCTTCCAAGGAGCTACTTGTCCTGATGAGGAGCAGCTGAGGGAGTTGGAGGTGTGCTCTCTGAAAGGAGTCTCAGAGGAGACCTTATCACTGTATACAACTACCAGAAAAGAGGTTGTAGCCAGGTGGGGGTCAGTCTTTTCTCCCAGGTTACAAGTGCCAGGATGAGATGGAGTGGCTTCAAGTTGCCCCATGAGAGGTTAAAGCAGATATTCATTAAAATCACTTCATGGAAAGTGTTGTCAAGCAGCGGAATAGGCTGCCTAAAGAAGAGGTTGAATCATCATCCCTGGAGTGTTCAAAAGGGGTGTGGATGTAGCACTTAGAGACATGATTTAGTGGTGAACACAGCAAGGCCAGGGTAGCAGTTGGACTTGATGATCTGAGAGGTCTTTTTCAACTTAAATAATGGTATGATTCCATGAAATGTCTCTTCTTTCCCTCAACAGTGTTTTCCATCAGGAAGACCGAGCCTGGGATGGGTATTTTCCGTATTTCTTGTATTCCAACAAAAGGCAAAAGCATGAGTGACTTCTTCAGGCCTTCAGCCCCCATTGCTCACAGCACTCTACTTCCAGTCCTTCCCAGCACAGCTCAAGGTTCTGAAAGCATAATGGATCCCAAAATATTTCTTGCTGCAAAGTATTCGTTGTGGTAAATGTCGACTATAGCAATAAGGCACCAAAGGCTGTGCATTAGCAAGCTATTAGTGCATGCTGAGAGTGCTCTGGTTGCCTTCTAATGCACATTGCAATGGCCATTATGGAGTATGACTCATTATTTTTACATTTATTTCACATTTTTAAAAATCGTTTTCAAAACACTTTTGCACAATTTCAGGAGATGTGTTTTTTCACAAGGAAAAAAGCAGTTCTTATGAACACAATGTGAAGAGAAAATGGTAGGAAGAGATAGTCTTCACTGCTTCTGAGTAAACCTGGAAGTGACTGCTTTTTTCTTACCCTGCTCCCATTTAGTGTGGTTTTTGACTAGCACAGATCGTTCTCTCTCCTCACACAGTCATCCTTCTGCATTTTCAGGTTCAGATTATTGCTTTGCAGCCATTTTATTTGATTAAAAACAGCACTTTGGCAGGCACATGACATTAGGTTCCTATGTGTCACACCAGAAAAATCCAAAATGTCCATAAAAATAATATGTTGATCCTGGAAAGCAGTGTACGCCTTCAGAGGTGGAAGACCTTGAAGACCTTCAGAGATGGTCTTTCCTTGAGCTTCTCATTTCTGCTTCTGTCCTATAATTGTCTTTGTTTAGTTCCTATCCTCCAAAAAAGCTGAAATTTTTGTTTGTCTGCCTTTTGCTTTTCAGGCATTGAATTCAACTGCGTGACAGCCATGCACAAAAGGTAATATAGATGCAGGCAGCTTGCAATTACAATGTTAAGCCTGGTAAGAAAAATAAGGTTATGACCAATTAGGATAGGATTAATCCTGCCTAAATTTAAACACCTAACTGAGTTGTTTAAATTAGAACTATAGTTGCTTAAGGCTGCCTTAGTAGTAAAGTGAAGGTTAGATGCCTCCCCAATGTGTTTCACCCACCTAAGGGCTGAACCATCTTCTTTTACTGACAAGACTTTACATGACAGTGCTTCTAATTTTATCACCTAAGTGATATGAATAATCTGACTTGGGATGAATCTGGGCCTTTTTTTTTTTTTTCCCCAAGCTCTGCTGCACTATTTAATGGCTTGGTGTCTACAGTGTGAATATATATTCTTAAAACATCAGCTGTCTTCATAACAGTAGAATGTCAAAATAATGGTGTATTTTACTGTTGATATCTGAATAAGATTCTATGGGGTCCTTTGTGAAAATGCCCTGGAGAAAGGATGTTTAAAGAATAGATTGGAAAAAATATAGAAACTTACAAGGTATTTGGCAGGGGAGCATGTAAAAATCACAATTCTTTGCAAAACAATTGAGCATGAGAGTGGGAGAAGGTAGTACTGAAGTGCTGAAGCCAATTTTTGAAATATGAGATAGTTTAAATATATATGGAATCAGACACTCTGCTACTGAACAAAACTGACACTGAAGGAATATTCAATGTTATGTTACAGCCTCTGAAAACATAGCAAATGTCAGAAATTCCTCTTTTAAAGAGCCCTCACTCTTGTTCAGTAACTTCAACTGTCAGAGAGTGGAGCTGTATCAAAAAGGGTTTCACAGAATCAAAAGGTTTGTTTCTTAGCAACTCTGTCAACAAATTTAAATTGCTGCATATCATGGCTGTTCCATAATAATTTGCATGCAAGATTTGTAAACACAGGTTTTTATTGTGCATCCTGTTGTCGTGGCTGGTAGGGAGGCAAAAGGGGACAAATTCTCCAAAGCAGGGACAATGCTGGTACCAAACCAGAACATGTACGACTAAGTAAAAGATTCTTCATATCTCGCTTGACCAGAATATTTCCTAGCTCCCTTTGCTCATGAAGTACAAACTGCAGAGGCAGCAAACCAAGCCACGGAGGTAGTATGGTAGTAGTTACAATGTCAAAAGACGAAATATTCCTTTTGTGATAAGAGATACCGAGGATGATATTGTGGACCTTGTTTACATAGTAATCCAGAGGCCCAGCCCCACTGTAAAGAGACATGTGTACCACCTAGCTTTATATAAATTTATTTAATGCTTTGTTATACCCATAATGTTGTAGCTCAGGTGATACGCAACTCAACTGCTGGGCATCCCCCTGGATCATGTTGAAGGAAGGCTTGTGCTGCCTGAGCTCCAGGCTGTGCTAGTGCAACTGCTGTTGTAGGGGCTTCTGGTACGAGTCGATGAACTCCAGCCATGCCTACCTCTGGAATGTGAGGCTAGCATACCTCTAACCCTGTTTGTTTTTTCCTAATGTCACAAAGATTGTGGTTAGGAAAAGATGAATATAGTCCATTGTAATTTTCATACTATTTCAATTTTATTTATTATTTGCTGAGTGTCTATAATGTGCATGCAACTAGAGGACACACTTGATTTAATATAATGCATTTTAGATCCACTTTATGTAACAGGCTAAACACATATAATATATGTATGCCTGTAAGTCTATATATGCTCAATATGATGTAAGAGACCAAGAGAGTACTCACACTCTATATGTTTATGTTTTCAAATTTAATGAATTCATCTTATCCCACTCATCTAGTGGCTCATATACAAAATCTCATCTCATTTCACATAACACCTCTGTTATAGGCATAGTGTTATTTATTTGTATTACTGTAATCCCAGAGGCTTCAGCTCATAAAAAAAACAAAAAAAAAAAAAACACTGTGAAAAATTGGATCAAGAGACAGCCCTAAAGAATTTGCAGTTTATAAAAATAAGAGATGGGGAAAATAGGCACAAACTGGCAGGGTGAAATACCCAGATTTGTTTAGTGAAGCAAATGTTAGTGAGGAAAGTCTGACATTCTCAAGAAGCCTCAAATTCAGATATACATCAATCTGCAAATTTATATTCTCCTTGGGTATCTCAACTAAGAACCAAGAGATGTGATAGTCCAGAAAGACATGGTTATGCCTGTTTTTTAGCCTGGTATAGATGACTTCACCTGATGGGAAAACTTTTGCCCTGCACCTTTTTAAAGGAGAAGAAGAAATATGACAAAGCCCAGTGCATGCAATTGATCAGGTGAGAGACTACTGGAAAATCTGAAAAGAGAGCTGTACAACAGATGACAAAATCCATTTTTCTGGCTACTGGAGAATATAATGAATGTCTTAGTTCTTCTAACCAGAATGAAAAAGGAATAAATTTAATTCAAATACACTAGTCAAAACAAAATGATGGTCCCTCCAAGCAGTTGCCAGTTAAAGATGATGGGATAAGGTTAATATTTAATAGAGCTGAGCAGTCCCATGATTCAGTGCAGTGTTTTTTTAACACTAGTGTCTAACTTTGGCTCAGGTCACAAATGAAAAGACTTCTGCTCTATCCCTAACTCCCAGGAGCACCTATACACAGTTTGGAACAGCAAACAGTCCCTTCTCAGAATATGACTACGTCAAGATTCCAGCCCTGCCAGGGACTGACTCACTGAGAAGGGATAAAAGCTCTCAAAACGCAGCATCTGCCAGGATAATTCCAGAAACAGCAAGAAAAGCTGGGCTTAAGTGGAGGATGAATGCAGGACTCTACCAGAAATTTTGCACAATACAGTCTTATTTTGGGTCTTTGTAGAAAGTGTTCTAAGTGTTAAATTCTTATCTTTGGGAGTACTCAAATAACTGCAATTTTTACAAACCCTATATAGACTTGACGGTTGAGTGCACAGTCGCAGACATGACAACTGTTCAAAGTGCATCAGATGTAATGGATTTCATGACTCTTACTGTCCTTGTGGTAATCTACTGAAAATGACTTAATCTTATTCTTTGCTTTATGGCTTAACAGCCTAGAAAACAACCAAGCAACTGTTATTGTTGATTGCTATCTAATTATTATGTGGGGAATTTGTTAAGATGTACTTCAGGGAATGGTTATGACCCAATTCCCATGGCAGCTGCATGACTGTAAATCGAGAAAGAAATAGATCTCAAAGTGAGAGGACAAACATGCTATGTGCTGTAGCTCTGGCTGTACACACAAGACTGTGCTGCTTCTCAGAAGCATCTCCAGAATTCCAGGAAGGCATAGGTGTCATATCAACATAGAAAAACATGTCTTGTTCCACCAAAGTAGAAATGTTAATTGATTTTCTGATGATGTTTATTGATCTTCTGATGATGCCTGTGAACCTCAATGTTGCAAGAAGAACACAAACAATTGTACATCTTCTGGTATGATGAATAACAGAGCTTCATAACTTTAGGAGGACACCATCTCTTGATGGTGGCTCTTCTTGAGAAGGAACTAAACTCTGGCTATTAGAGGGCTGACATTAACAGATGTTTAAAAAAAAGTCTTCCAAATAGCATTTGATCAATTGCTTGTTTCTAGAATCATTTATTCTCTTTAATACTACCGCTTTCTATATTGACAAATTCTGTCCTCTGCTGCATTCAAATTTTGATGCAAGCCTAAGAGCCATAAAAGGCTTACATCTCTCAAAATGTTCATTGACTTTGCTGTCTGTCTTCAGACTGGATCCAGTCAGGGTGTGGAAGTGTCATATACACAAAACTCCAAGCTGCACTCTCATCCTCAGAAGCACTGTATTTCCCCAAAACTGATCTTCACAGCACTTTTAGTTCATAATCTGTACCACTCTTCATTCTTTTTATAAATGTGTGGATTTACATGCAAGAAATGGTCATTATGATTACCCCATCCAACCTTGTGTTTAGCATGCACAACGAGTTTCGTTTAAAATATTCCACTTTACAATAGAGAAAAATCTCAGAGGAAAAGAAAAACAAAAACAATATTAATTAAAAATTGTTAGCAATTAAAAAAAATGCTATCACTTGCTTGCAGAAATTGCTGCAGTTTGGTCAGTATTAAAGATCTTTGTATTCTATATATGATTTTTTTTCCCCATGGAATTTTTATTCCTTGGTTAAAAGTCAGAAGAACGTTCATTATCAAAGTTCTGCTTTCCATACAGGTTCTTATTTGCTGAGATAATGGTAGATGAGGCATTTTTTAAAATAGCTTTAGCTCCATAATTCTTTCATTGTGGAAGGTTCTTTACATAATTCTTGTTTCTTTTTTCTAAACCTTCTTAATTTTTCTAAAATCTCTTTTGAGATACATATACAGAATTTCATTAGCAATAAAGATGCTTTCAAGTAAGTGCAAGCAAAAGTGGTTTAATGTCTCCAACTGCTACTTGAGAAAGATATCTTTATACAAACAACAACAGTTGCCCTTTTGGTGAACAGCAGCACTGAACACTGATTCCCTTTCTTTGATATCTCACCCTTCTTCCAGAGTTACAGCTTCAAAGGATTTTCCTGTCTTATGATATGACCTGCAGTCTACATTTTAAAGCACAATATATGCAGCTTTATCTGTAGCACTTATTCCTGTTTGCATGAGTGCTTATTGTTTGTAGTTCCACAGCTCTTTAGTTATCTTTGGAACAGCTGCTTCTGCGTCGTGTGTGCTTGTGATAGTGTGTGCTCATGAAATTTGCTCACTGACTCTCCTCTAAGTTTTTTACAAACTGAAAAACACTATGTTCAGGTAGGCATTACCTCATGTATTCAGGAATTTGGACCTTCTTTGCATCATCCTTATTTTAAAAAAACTTCTTTGGTGTGGTTGACGAAACCTTTGCAGCCCCACTTCTAAGGAAGGCTTTGATCAACAGAAATAGGATGACTTCCCTTGTCACAGGCAGCACATAAGTCACCTGTTCCTCCCAGAAATGCAGTGTGCATATGCCAGAATAAATTCAGAACTGTCTTTGCTTGCACTGTGTGAATCAGGACTTAGTTTGGTGAACACGCAATTTTCCGACCAGGACAAATATTTTAAATTCAAACTGGGGTCCTGTTTAACCTTTCTGTCTGGTATGGGTTTCTGCATAATTCTTTGTCAAAACTCAAAAATTCTCATTTTTCTTTTGTTTTAAACAAGATTTTTTTCCCATATGAACAGAATTTTTTGTTTCATTATAGGAAATAACAGCAATAACAGCAAATTAGACTTTTTTTTTTTCTTTTTTCTTTTTTTTTTTTTTTTTTTTTTGTGAGTGATCAAAATGCTAAGAATAGCTTTGGGTCTGGAAATGGGGGTATGAATCATAATGCTTCTACTTCTGGTTTATTTTAGCTGCAACACACTTGCCTTTCTGGAGTTATTGTCTGTCTTATTCATGTGAAGACCAGATGTGTGGATCCTGATGTCTCTTACACTTGAATCATCTCTATTTGCAATAGCAAGTGTCACAGAAACACCTTCTTCTGTTTGAAGGCTTCTCATTTCAAGCTTTCTTGATTTCCACTCTCAAGACAGAGGAATGCTGTACCATCTGCAAGCCTTGGGCACTTTGCCAGTAAAACTGCTGTCTGGAATAATTTCCAGCTTCACGTTGAATTTTTCACGGAAGTACGAGTTTCCGCTTAGGTGCTGTCTAATACACAGCATTAAAAGACTATAACCAAACACTGGAACTCAAGCCATGCGCATGAAACTATTGTTCTGAGCATGGAGCTTGTTTTGCAAGTCATCACAGATGAGATACTTGAGAGTATTGCTGGTTTATAGCATTGTGTTGGTTTTGGCACAGCCTGGTTTTTGGTAATGGGGGGTCCACAGAGGTGGCTCCTGTGGGAAGCTGCTGGAAGCTTCCATGATTCTGGCAGAGACAGTCCCTGATGGCTCTGAGGATGGACATGCTGCTGGCCAAGGCTGGGACGATGAGAGAGGCTGGTATCACCTCTGTGATAACATATATAAGAGGAAAACCAAAACAAAGTACGCACGCTATTTTTCCTAGCCAGAGAGGAGGAGGAGGTGAGAACGTGGGAGAAACGACATGGAGGTTGGAAATCACTGGAGATTCTCCAGGTGGTGGAGCTGAGATTCCTCTGCAGGCTGTGGTGGCACCATGGGAGGTGCCCATGCTGGAGCAGGTGGATGCCTGGAGGAGGCTGTGACCCTGTGGGAGACCCATGGAGAGAGAGGGTTCTGCTTCCAGGCTGGAACAGCCTGTGGTGGGAGGACTGCATCCCATGGAAGAGAGACCACATCACAGCAGTTTGGGAGGACTGTGTGCCTGTGGGAGGGACTCACATTGCAGCAGTTTTGGGAGGACCCCTGCTCGTGAGACTGGAGACACCCTGGAGAAGTTCACAGGGAAATCTTTCCTGTGGGAGGGACCCCAGAGTCTCGCAAGGGTGTTAAAGGAATTTAAATACTGCCTATATCACGTTTCTCTTGTTTTTTTAACCTCAGACCATAAACACTCACTTATCATGACAAATAATGTTAGCTATTTTGCTGAAATATAGTTCTGATCAAGTGACAAGCATGTGGGGCAAATACTTAAATTGTTGCCCCCAACTTTGTCTTCCCTCCTCACTAGGTTGCTGATCAGATTCAGGAGCCAATGTGACTGAAATTTCCTACACTGAATATAGCAATAATTTCTCAAGGACCAAGCATGGCAGCAAGATCATAACAATAATAATAATAATAATAATAATAATAATAATAATAATAATAATATAAATTACCATTTAACTTTTATTTCTGTTATAGTGACCTATGAACTTTCTGCTGCTTCTGTCATTGCCATCAACTTTGCAATATGCTTCTAGATCTCTACCAGCAGTATGTTTCACACTGTAGAGTACTTTCCATTTTCAAACAAAATAAATCCACTCATTATTACTAAATAAATCAGAAAATTAAATACATCAGAAGTATTAAGTTAGACAGATTCTCCTATGGCTATCTGCTTTGGTGGAGCTGACATAAACTCTGTATTGACTTTATTAATGAATCCACCTCCAGCCACAAATTTTTATTCAAACTGTCATGGGAACTCAGGCATTAACCACATTTTCCTGCAGTTCATACAGTTATGGTCTACAGCTGCTACAATACTTCCAGGAAAATATTAGGTGGAGGCATTTGCCACCCAGACACTTCAGTGCCTGAGCTGCAAGCCCCTGTCTCTTCCACACAGCCCTAAACCAACCTCTGTTTGCAAAACTCAGTTGTAAAAGCAAGGTATACTAAAGAGACACAGCAATGAAACAGGCAACTTGGCCAATAGCTTCATCAGAAGCGATTGCACCCATGCAGTTATCACAGGTTAGCACTGGGTGCTCCTTGGATCGTGTGACGTCTGCCTGGTCTTCTGGAATGTGCCAGAGTGTTGGAATAGATGATCTTTAAGGCCCCTTCCAACAAAAAACATTCCATGGCTCTAGGACTGTAGGGGAATGTGTTACCAGCCCCTTTGCCCTGCATGGTGGAGCTTATCTGCTGGGATTATTTTAGCTTTGCTATCTCTACATGGCCTGACAGTGCTTTTGCCTTCCCTTGTGTAGGAAAGGGTTTTCTGCAGCTTGATACAAGACCTCAGATAAACAAACAGGGGAATATGCTACAGATATGCAAGGGGAGTCCCACCCAAAGCTGGTTTACAACATTGGTTCTGAGGTTAGTTTACTGAGTGGATTCAAGTACCAACTGGACAGATTTCTTTCATAATTTTCCTGACTTCTGGTTCCATGTTTCACCTTATCTAGCAAGATTACTTATTCTTTATTTAGTTTTTTTTTTTTTTTTTTTTTTTTTTTAACAGCATCTGCACAGTGCTCTGATAAAACCTAAGCAATAATTGTTTCCTTTAATTCAAGTACATGTAATAATGAAAATGAATAACAATATATTCTTCCTGGATGAGAAAAATAAATGTATATCAGCAGATGAGGAATAATCTTTACTCCTGCATCACTGATAAAGACAAGCATATCACTGTTGTTTATCTGAAGTCTTTTAAGCCTTTCATCTAGTGATAAAACACTGAAAGGTCTGTTTGTTATGAGAAATATCAAACATACATTTCTGATAGTATCTGGAACCACTGGTAATAGCTGTTGTCCACAGTAGATATTGAACACAGGCATTTAACTGCCCCGAGCCTTTCTTAACAGATGCTGATAGTGTGGGCTCTCATAGCCCTGCAGTAATCATATTCCTTGTAATTGACCTACTGTCCTAGCTACAGCAAAAGGAAAACATCCTCAGATTTACCTTAGCTGTTACTTAAATTTACACACTAAACACTGGGAAATAATGTTGGGGTTTTTTTAATTCAAACCAAAAGGAAAGAAACACAAGAATCTCTAACACTCACGAGTCTACTGTCCATTTTCTTAATCTTCCTGAATGAATGCTTGAGCTTATTATACTAATAGAAGCCTGCCAAGTCTTTGGATTTATTGCTCTAAATCGGTGGAGTCATTGTCATTATTAGACCAGTTGCTAGTCAATACTTAAAAGCATTCATTAGCTGCAAATGACAGAAATGGTAGTACACTATAGATTTTTTTTTATTGTTGTCCAGAATGCATGCTTCCTATTGAAGGGAATAATGAGAGAAGGATTAAGTGAGAGGTCAGTAAGGATTTTACCAATAACAGGAACACTGTGGTAGGAATCCCTATGCTATTCCGGAGTCTTTTTTCATTTTCCTCATTTTTTGCTGTGTACGTAAATTTGAAGACAACAGGAGTATTAGCAGTTGCATGGGTAACTGGTGCATCTGCCTTTAACAAGAGCTTGCATGTTGTGATTAGAAATTAACTGATTTCAGTGAAAAATGTGAGGAGTAACTGCTTTTCTGCTCTTGAATGGCCTGTTTTATTTGCAGCAAAAGATTCATGAGATGCTTCTTGGTTCTGACATCCCTCAGGCTTGGGCCTTTTCTCATCTCTGGATATTTGCTCTGATTCAGCATGTTAAGAGCTAAGGGACAGGGCTAGGTAATCCCCTTGTATAGCCTGTGCCTGGGAACTGGACACTTAAATCCTTTAGGTTCCTTAGAAAACCTCAGCTGCTGTTCCTCCTAAAAGAAATAACAAAGAAGACAGACTTGTCAAAGGCACCTAGTAGCTTCCTGTGTTTTCAATGGGAGCTGCAGAGTAATAAGCTATATGAAAATCTTTCTGTTCATTTTGCCTTCTAACTGGGAGCTGAGCTCTTCAGGAATGCTGGCCAACAGCTACTACATAAAGATGATATCCTAGGATGACAGGTACTTTGACAGTGCACAACAGTTAAACAAAAACTGCTGAATTCATGTTATATCTGGAGGTAACTGCATGCAAAGTGCTCTTCACCAGTTAAAGAGAGATGCTCCATTTTCCCACTTGACAGACTAACTGCTTGTCCTTCTGCTTTAGTCTTAATTCAAAAAAATGAAAGGTTCAGATGAATATTTCTACCAGTACAGCATTAACACAATGACACAATAACCAAAATAATTATAGTCCTGGAATATAATTTTCTTTTTAAGCAGTCCAAGTCTCCTAGAGAAGAGCCTGCTTAAATTGGATCTTCAAAGACAAATGCCACCAAAATAACAGTAGATATTAAAAACCAAACTAAATAAACCCTCAAAACAACAATCCTAAAGGAATCTTAAGCTTATTAGTGAAAAATTAAGTTTGAAATACCTAGGCGTTTTCCAGAGATCGTATAATTGACAAAGTAAACATTTGGAATGCACTGTATTTTCTGATTGCTAAAACTGTCATAATTCTTTTAGCAACATTAAAAAGAAGATAATTACAGAAAATATTGTCTTCTTGAAAATTTTCCTCCTTAATTAGCCCAGCTTTAACTTCTCTTTTGATAAAAGGCTTTTGCTTGCTATTTGATGAGTGACAAGGACAGTTGTTCTGAAAATGTCTTCTTTTGCATATAGTCAGCCATAAGTACCTAGGCTATAGAATTATTTTTCCTTATAACTTGGAGACTAATCCATTGAGTGTCTCCTTATGTGAGCTGTTTTAACTTATGCAGACAATGCTATCGATTTCAAGAAGTATGGGTCAGCAGACCAATCCTTAAAAATTGCTGGGTTAAAAAATACTAATTTTAAAGTATGGATATATGGTCAGCTTTGGATAAATGATTCTAACTTCATAAAGTAAAAGAAAAATGCTAAGGGAAAAAATGCCTACAACTCTTATTCAGCAAAAGCTCCTGTTTAAATAATTAAAGCAGATTTTGCCCGATGTATAAATTTCTCTACAAGACCCTTTTTTTCCATGGAGAGTTGAAGTTTTGTTGAATCTTCCATTTCTAACTCTGAAGTCAATTTGTAGGAGGTGGTGTGTAAAAGCACTTTAGTAGGGAAAAGCAGCAATCTCAATGCATCAAAGTTAGGTGGTGGCGGAGTTATCGCTCCGTGAAAATCACATAAACATTCCACATATGAAATATTATTCATCAGGGCAAAACCCTCCAAGGGTTTCAGAGATGACAATGGTGTCATGAAACCCTTTTTTGAAAGAGGAAAAATTTATTCCACTGCTAAGATTGATTCTGTCACCATGTAGCAGGCAGTGTGACGAGGCAGAGAATGAACATAATTGAGAAGAGAATTAGCAAACCTTAAATATCTGCTGCTGCAATATCATTACCCATAAACTTGCCCTTTTTCCACCCTCTTTTCCCCAAAGACTGACATCCCATAACTGCAGTGAAAAAGAATGTGTTCTTTCGAACAGCTAAATCAACAAGGTCTCACATGAGTAGTGTTGAGTGGTGTGGTTGAATGATTTCATGAAAAACTAATCAAGTATTCATCATTGAGATCAAACACTTCTCAAGTAATTATTATCAAAACCAATTTGATAAGACCTGAAGAAGTGGCATTGCTGATCTAATCAGAAGTAGAACAGAAATAGTTCTCTCAGCTTTTGTAACGTTCAGGTATGAAAGCACAAAAATGTAATTGTATTTTATAATTAAAGATAAGAAAGCTGTCATACTGTAATCAATTATTTCAGATCAATCATAACAATTTTATTTCTTCTGGTTATTTTATAAGAACACTCATTTACAAATTGACTTTTTCATATATAGGTAATGTAATATATGGAACAGAAATGCATTAGAAACTACATAGTTTAAATCTATTTAATTTAAAAAAGAAAGGATAATGTGACTATAATGACTAACAGAACTGGTAAGTCCATATTCACATTTTTTTCTCTATAATAGTGATTTTCTTTCATATTAAAATTCAAATACAGAATATTTTTGAAAAGTAAAATTACATTTGCTCTCTCAGCAACCTTCTATTTTTAAGGTATCTTTACTGATTAAATTCTCAAGGATAATTACAAATTTTAGAAATTTAAAAGTATTTTACATGTATTTCAAACCAGTAAAGCAGAAACTGCAATACCCCAGTCAATTTCCAGGAATGTATTTATCTGGTCATTATTTTCATGCAAGAGCCAAAACACATTTAAGATGGCACAATACATCATAGTGCCATTACCCTGGTGGATTTTGACAATATAGAATTTCAAACAGATCATATGGGAAAAAAAATCCTCATCCTAATAGGCTGATTTACTTAATAATAACAGGCTGGAATCCCTATGCCACTTGCATAAATCTTAATTGACCCTAATTTTAATGGCTTTATTAGTTTTAGTTCTAAGGCTATTTGATTTCTCAGAAATGTTTTTCCTTGCAGATTACTGAGTCATATCTGGGTGACAAAAGTTCCTAGAAAAGTGGCCTTTCTTCAGAGTCTCATATCTTGGATGAGGATCTTAAAAACTCATTTCACAGATTATTTTGTGAATGTTTGAACTATTATGAGGATGTGAATGTGGATGCATTTAAAAAAAAATATTGATGAATAGAATGGCAGTATTTTAAAATAGCTTTCTAATATGAAAATAAAAGTCTGAATGAAAATGAACCATGCTTCTTAAATTCATCCTTTTAATGTTTTGGGTTTTTTTTGAGGGCTTATTCACACTGTTTGACTGTAACCAGGTAAATAAGACTATTTACAAAGAGACAAATAAAAATTAATCAGAATGGAGGAATCTGGTCCAGCCTAAAAGTTAGTGTTACCTTCTAAGGAACTAGACTATTTCTACACTAATCTTAAAATTATTACAGCAGCAACAGTTGTTTTCCCACAGGTTGATAATTCAAAAATCCTATGTATTCAATAGTCAGAAACTCCTATTATTTATTTTGTTTTCACAGAAAGATTTTAGCATTCTCCATAGAAAATAAAGGCCTAAATGTGGTTCAATTTTAGTTTAAGAATTTATTTTTAAGACTGCAAAATGAAAGGAAGGGCATTTTATTTCAGTAGTGAAACTGTATTCTTTGCCAATGTGAAATCCTCTACAGCTCTTTACAAAAAAAAAAAAAAAAAACAAACCAAAAAAAGAAAACTACCTGAGAAAGTTGTTTCACCACAGAAAATGGCATTTTCTCATCATACTGTTTCTGCTGATTATCACTGATGACAAACATCATTCACTTGAAAGATAAATGTTGGCAGCTTTACTCTTAACAGGAAGGTTCTACACCCAGAAAATTCTCCTAATACAAACTGGTGCTCTTTTGTTTCGTACAGCTGGCATAACCATTTCGTACAGGCTTATCCAAAAAATCCCATATTCTAATTTCAGGACCACATAAAAAAAAAAAAAGAAAAAAAGAAAAAAAAGAAGCACAAAACTGCTGCTTTCTACAGTGTTGTACAAAACAAATCCTTATCTATCAAAGCCATTTAAATACTATGCAGTTATTCTATGATGCCAAAGAATATTTTGCTTCACAGGCTGTCAGCTGCCTTGACTGTAAATGTACCTTATGAGCCTCATTTCTATAGTTTGAGCCCTAGATGACTTCTGGCTGCAGATTTAAGTATTTCTTCACATATACAAGCAAGAATCATTGTGTATGTTGAGGATCCTTTTTACTCCAAACACAGAGGCTAATATATTTTTTTAGAACCATAAAATACTAGTATAATGAGAAAATGCTTTAAATGTGAAACAAAAGCAGTAGGTCTGAATTCTCCAAATTTCATCTACAATGGCTAGCTCTTTATTTTTAGACAGTTGGTCAGGCTACTTGACTAGTTATGAGTACAATAACATGAAGTGGCCCAGTATTATTTTCTTAAAATTGCTTATTGCATTCATGATTGCACACTGAACATCTGATGTGTTGAAGACTTCTGCCATTAATACATGTAAGAGATCACATTATTACTTTCCTTTACTAGGAAACATTTTTCTTAATGTCCTCTTTTTTTCTTTATTGTTGCCCATACCTTTGATGATAACTTGTTTTCTCTAATGACTATAAATTCAAGTCCACAGTGAAAAGCCACACTGTGCTCGTCACCAAAGTCCTTTTGAAAGATATCAATGACACAGAGGCTTTATTGGCAGAAATAGAAAGGAGACCTAAGATGGTGTGCAGCCAGGAAACAGAATTTCACCTTAACACATTTGTGGTCCTCTGGCATTTCTAAGTGCTCACTCAAGAGCTTCCCTGGGATTAACCAACAGCATATCTCTGCCCTGCCACAGTAAAAGTGACCATCAGTTTGTGACATTCTAGCAAGACAGGCAATCCTCCATGTGACCAAGAGTATCTCCAGTCTGAAGTAATTAGAAAGGATTCTAGCTCTGAGCAGCGTGTTGTATGTGTTGTATGTTACATTGTGTGCAAGAACTGCAGCCACGAGAAATCCACAAATCCAGTTAGACATCCAGGAAGTTTGTGCAGGTCATGCACATTGACAGATACTCCTTCACCTCTATTCAAAGGTTGCTAACTGCAGGAGGGAGATAAGACCATTATTTGCTTTATCTAAACAAAGACATTTTTTGACATACCAGTGGAAATTCTTGGGAAATCTCCCAGAACCTGCTTAAAGCCATGGAGAGCAATGGTAAAACTCCTATTGTGCTCAACAGAAGTAGCTCTTGGAAACAGAAAAAGCTTGTGGCCCTTCTGTCTGCTTCACATCAAATTCCTATCAATTTTGTCTAATGTCTTCATCCACAGCAGGAGAACTAGATGAGGTCTGGCAGAAAAACTCTGCAGTAAATTCCCTCTGCCAAGCACTGCCTCTGTGAAACTCAACAAATCACATCACTTGGCTGCCTGCTAATTGCCTTTTCCTCTGCTGAGGACAGAACAACTATTCCTGTTTCCCACTTTTGCTTGCTATGTTTGCCTAGATACCCTTTCCTTAGATGACTGTTTTGTCAATGTGCTCAAGTTGAGTTAGATGCAGTAGTTTCTGGAGAGACTTAAGAAGGTGCCTTAAGTAAACAACCCTCCAGAGTACACTGGCTCCATCAAATGCCATTGGAGACATGTTAGGGAGCTCTAGATGCCTTCTTGGTCTGACAGCTGTCAGATAGGATCTCCAGGAGATCCTTACCTTTCTTCAGTAGCAGCTAGAGATCAACTGAAACATCTTTTGGTGCTTAAAATGGCACAAGTGGCCTGTGCAAGGACACAATTGCATGTAATTTCAGATCATTACTGACTACAGTGGAGCGAAATGTAGTTTGTGTGCTGAGAGCTACATGCTGATCTAAATGTGTGCCTGAATCCTGACCCGAAACTTGCTGTTGGTCTGTCTTCAAGAGTCTGGGATTGATCTGAGTTATGGAAGATCAGTGGTCTCCAATAGGTCTGGTATCACATCTGCTAACTTCATGCAGAAGTTGTGGACATCACTGTACAATCTCAAAAGTCATATATAATGTATAAGTCCAGGAAACTGAATATGCTTTTTTTTGAGACACACTCCAAACCTGACATGTCAGCCATGGCATGCTGAAAAGTTAATTTCCTCAAGTGCCAGAATATTTTTGGCCAAGATTCATTATCATTTTTTGTTGCTGTACATTTAGACTTTTGATACAGTCCTATATGTTCAATGGAAGTATTGTCAAGTCACTCTCTGAAGAAGACTGAAATTGCTATTAATTTTCTTCTTTTAAATTGGACTTTTACACTAACCATATTATTTCCTGTAAATTATCTACAGAGTCAGATGCCTTTGGGACATATACTAGCAAAAATCGGGATTAATGATTCCCTGGTTTAACATGGTTCTTACTAACAAGTGAAGACAAAAACACTGACAAAAATTTATTTTCGTCACATTTCCTGAATTACATTAAGTTCCAAAATCAAATCAATGTAAGTCACCATGCCTGCTGGTGATTTGTTGATAAGGCAAAATGTAAACTTTTGGGTTTTGGCTTGAAGAGTATTTTTGAGCAAATATCTGTGTGAAGTCACTAAAATATCTGGATACAATTGACAGAGCACACATACAGAGCCCTTGTCCTCACTCAAAAATAAACACAATCCTCCTAAATGCTTCAGTTCAGTCTTAAATATATTACAAGTACTGCTGAACATGGACCTTCTACTCTCCACTCATTCTAAATACTGGTTTGACCTGCAGGTGTTTTAAAAAAAATGTAGTCATGGTATAGTACCTGTGTTTTCTTAACATAGCTGCCAAAGCACTGCTTGTCTTTGCAGTTAGGCTGCATTACTAGGAACATATAAAAATGAGCTTGGTCTATAGGGAAGAACTACAAGAGAAGGTAAGGCAAACAATGCAAGGGAGATTTGAAATTGCAAGAATGAAGCTTTGGGATGAGTAAGGAATGCTCTGGAAGAAAATCATAAAAGATTTTCATAAAATCATAAAAAGAGGTGAAAAAGAAGCAAAAGAATAGGAAAATAACAGCACTCCCTAAAGGAGGCAAATGGAAAAAAAAAATTTTGGAGAAAATGCAAAGTGAAATGGTGAAGAGAACCACAAAAGACAAAGAAGATGAAGAAGGGATCAAAAAATTCCTCTGAGAGGAGTGTCGGCAGAGAGGAAGAAGAAAATAATGCTTTTATATGAGACACTTTTCCTTATTTGAGTAAATAGAGTTGGTTAAGGTGTTTCACACATGAGAAACCTTTTTTTTTTTTTTTTTTTTGGTAAGCATAGTAGCCATTATCTTTTAATTTGTTTCCTCAAAACCTGAGACTTGACTGAAAGCTGTATGTAAATGGTATAGGCTTTTATATCAAATCATGTTGCCTGGTATTATGAATATATCTCACTGACTTAAAATACAGCTCCAAAAAACAATTTTTACTTAAGCTTTTCAATAAAACCAAATAACTGTTTCTCAATGACAGTTAAAGCCATAGTGAAAGTATCAATAACAAACAGCACAGTAAGTTTAGTTGACATATGTTTTCTCAGAGCTCAATTAAATGGAAACATGTTTCAATTATCTATTTTTTTTTTTACTTTTGCTTCCAAAAGTTATGGCTTATGCAGTCTATTACTCTTACTCCTTAGCTCACAGAAATTCTGGTACTTTCACATATGTTTTCTTTCACACTACAGAAGAAGCTGTTTTTTGTCTTCTTTCTTGGAAGGGAAGAAATATCTGCAAGGCAGAAGGAACTACATTCTAATGGTCTATCAGATTTCTCTAAAACATAGATAGGATAGATGGATAGTGAATGGATAAATAAGTAGACTCAGCAAAATCAGAGGACTCCAGCAGCTGAACCTTTAACTTCTGCATCCTTTTCTGACCACAGCTTGGTCATGCTAAGAATAGTCTTGCTTTCATTAAGAGAATACCAGTGATACTTGCCCATTTAGGTACCACTAGATATTGCTTAAGAAACCCACTATTTCTCAAACAAAAGGAATGTAAAGCTTGAGGACTTTTAAGGTTACATGAATACAAAAAACCAGTGTGTATAAAACTATTTTTGCCTCCTTTCCTTAAGATCATAAACATTCAAAAGGATCTGTTTCGGCTCATGTTACTACTGCTGTGGCTCTGTGGGTGAGAAAATACCAGGAGACAAGAGCCTGGACTACAAATGCTCTGTGTAATTCACAGCCTCCATAGGACCTTGAGTGTCTGTCACTGAGCCTCAGGAAAGATAGCTAAAAACACCAATAAATGCATTAAATGATTTCATTTTATGCACAATTTTAGCATGCTTTAGCCTGGAATTTAAACATCTATCATTCAGTATGGGTAATATTGTCAAGTTGCCTAGCTGACACAGATTTTAATATGCTTTTCTAAACACCTCAATGACCTTACTGCTTGTAAGGAAGTGGTTGTGGAATCAGAGGTCTCACACCAAACAATGGGAAGGCAGTGCACACATGAAACCAAGCACAGCTCAAATAGGGATGCAACTGCACACAGATGGACACACACAGCATCTCCCATGGAGCAGTGCCCCCTTTGCTGAATGATTGAGCTCTGTTTTAGTGCATGGAGATAAGTCTGATACTGGTGTTGTTACCTTTCACAAGTAATTTAATGCTGACACATGTTTTTCTAAATATTAATTGGAAAAACACATAGCTTGAATGAGTATGAAGAAATCAGATACATCACATAGTATAGTACAAAGACTTCAACATAAGTGCAGCAGAGTTAACCAGCTCTGATGATTTTTTTTTTTTTACATCTGTAAGATTCCTAATAGCAAAATGAAGCCCCAGACTCACTCCTTTGTGGAAAGGAAATCAGCTGAGAACCTGTTCCTAGTGTAAGCCTGGTGCACTAATTGTGAATCATTTTGAGAAGCTGCTCATTGACAGCTTCATGCTGGGAAGTCTAAATTACTCTGTCCCACTTTTCTCTGAGGGAGAGAATCATTTGTGTAGGTCTTTCTACATCCTGAATCCCAGCCTCCACAAAACAAGATGTGAAAAGTAAGGCAGCAGCATTTAGGAGCCTAATGAATGTGCATATGCAAGTATGAAGACACACTTGTAAACTGATGCTGGTAAGGAAGAGTACATTATTCAATGTATCCTCTTTGAAAAAAAATCAATAAAATTCATATACAGTATGCTCATTGTAAAGCGACATGTGCTGCATTTAATACTCACTGACGTGACACTTAACAAACAGTCTTGAACTGAGATCTATTTGCATTTGATTTCTGTCACAGCTTGACAAAAAAGTCTGTTGCTTTCATCTGCTTTTTCTTTTTAACACTTCTAACCAAAGATGCATAGGTGTACCTTGCAGGCAGAATAAAAAGCAAAGTGCCCTCTAAAGGGGTCTCAAACCCTTTTCACTGCGTGTTTATAATATAACCCAATGTTCAATCACTTTCTCAGCCCAGCAGAAATAATAAAGAATATTTTTAAGAGCTGTTGAATATTTGGTAGATTTTAATTAAATATATATGGACAAAATGGCAGGAAATACAGAATTGTCCTAGCCTTGAATGATGGAACAGTCTACTAGAAGAAGCTCACAGAACATTGCAGTGGGAGCAAGAAAGGATCACACAATGAGAACAGTAGAAAGCCTGAAAGACAAATGGAACTAGGTTGTTTGAGATATTCTGAACTCACCCTGTGACCAATCCCACACATCTCAGGCATAAAAATAGGAAGAAAAATAAGAAGTTTTCCATATATCAATGCCTTTTACAGACCTACAGCATATCCATAGTACACTGCGTGAGGGAAAGCACTTCTGATAGACTCTAACATGTCTGTGGAAATAAGATCAAGGATTTGACCCACAGGTTTTTTGATTAATATTTAAGTTATGAATGTTTTCATAATTCTGGTGACTTAGAAAAATGTGAAATGTTTAAAGCATCTGCATTAATTTCTCTCATGCCAAGGTGCAGTCACAATAGATACATCACAGGAATCCAATTTGTGTAGGAACTTTATTTTCACCTACTTATTTCCAGAGATACCATCATTTTGGTTGAAGTGTTTTCCTGTTTTGCTGAGCAGGAGTCCCACCATTTCCTCAGGTGAACATTTCAGATGGTCTCTGATGACTCAAATATGTGTTGATCACACTTAACTCATCTCCAAGAACAGTTCAAGAACAATCTAATCAAAACCTCAGTGAAAATACCAGTGAGAGGTAACATCTGTGCCCTCCCCATGATGACATTGTTACTGCAGCAGGTACTCATAAAATGAAATCCTGACTTCCAGGTATTGCTCTTTGATGGGGGTACCATTCCATAGCTTCTCACACCCAGAAAACCACTCCTGTCAAGCTAACAGTGCACAAAGTATGTGTCCAAAACCTGCCCTCTCTAGGCTGCAGCGTCAGGGCTGCATAAACCTCCACTCCCTCTGGTTAGGTGGGTCATGGTTTTCTCCTCCTTTTCCAAATACTTTTCCTTAAGATCTGGAAGTGTGATAGAAATGATTGATACAGCCCTGATTCAGATAGTAAATTCCAAAAGAGAAATGGATTTCCAGAATAACTGGAAGGAGGGATAAAGGACATAATCAGAAAAAGAATAGCTGTGAGTCCAAATTCTTCATGGCAGCTCTGGAAACTACCAATCTCTGAATGAGCTTCCTTCACTAGCATGATGATATGTCAGCTATCAAAAAAAAAAAAAAATAGAAAGAGAGAGAGAGAAAGAAAAGGATTGTTTTTTTCTGTGTGGAAGAGGGGAGTCTCTGATGAATCTTAATCACAGGATAACAGTACTTACAGGATGGTTGCAAAGAGGAGAGCATGTCTCTTTACAAGGAGACACGTGGAATAGGCAAGGGGCAGCGGGTACAGATTGCACTGGTAAAAATTTCATCTTGACATAAAAAGAAATGTTTAAAGAAAGAATAATCTTTCCAGGTATGTGATAGAGTCCTCATCATTGCAAGTTTTCAAGATGGAATGGCACAAGTTGCCATTCCAATGACAATGCCATCTAGTCTCCCTTTCCCATAGAAATTTGGACCAGTTTATCTCTGGAATTTCCCCACAAACTAGGTTGTTCTGTTGTTATATGATTATTTATTTCTCATGTGTTCATACTCTGGACATATTCACTGGATTTAGTTATCTGGCTCCTGATTTGGGTCACACGTGGTAGGAAACGTGATTTTCCATTCTAAATAGCGTGGCAGTAGCCAGAAGACAGACTCTTTAAAGACAGGGAAAATAGTTAAAAGTAAGGAATCTGGAAGGCCTGTTGCTGTCTAGAATTGTTGGACTGCAAATTTGACCTTAAGTCCTTCTTTGAATGAGCTTTTGTCCATTTGAGATAGTGACCTATCTTCAAACACCAACCCCCTAGCCCTCCCATTAAAATCTTAAAAATGTGGGCTAGGTTCTTAGTCCCAATTCCTAGTTTTGCCAGTGGAAATGTTTCCAGAATAGACACTGCAGAGGCAGTCTGCTAATTTGAAAAGCTAGAAAAGAGTATTCATTTTAACAGGAACCTGTTCCATATCGTCACAGAAAATGGGACTCCATATGTACAGTAACTGAATTATTAAGTGGACAGATTATTTGCCTGAGGACATATTTATTTGGCCTAGAAAAAAAATCTGTGCATTGTGATGAGTTCTGGCTAATATAAATACCTGCTACAGATTCCCCTCCCATTTTTTCAGCTTGGATTTTAATGTTTATTGCTCTGAACATAGACACATGCTGTAGAGACTCATGAAAACACTTGGAAGTATTTTGCTGCCTGGTTTATCCCATCAGAGAATGGGGCTCATGTTTAACATGCCTCCTGGGCTCTGGTTCCCCCACAAATTCATGAGTTTAAACATGTGGCCATACCAGCTGGGGACTGTGGGACTGGCCACGAGCATTAGGCTGGGCACAGGTTTTAATTCATTGTGCATCAAGCTGCCAGCTATCAAATGAATGATGCAAATTCTGCAGCTTTCTGAATCCACACATTTTATCTTTTAAACATTAATATATAAAATCACTTTTTTACAGTCAGTGTTAGTTTCAAATTCTGATTATTGAAAGCAGAAAAATGCCTCTGTAATTTATGTAATATTTATTTAAACCATTAAAAGAGAATTTGCTAAGAGCAAGAAGAGCTAACAGATATTACTACTCAAGGGTTTTTAGCAGAAATGAAGCCTTCTTCATAATAGAGTTATGTAAGACATTCAGAATTTGTAATTTACTGAGTCGCAGTTTTAAATTGTGCTGCTTCTTTTATGTACAGATGTAACAATTTTCTGGTCCCAGTTGAAACGTGTTTTGATTGTAAGGTTTCAGTGAAAAAACATTTGTCTGTTTCTTAATTAAATATAAGATTGCTCTTATTCTCTGGGTTTTCTCCAGAGCAGGAATTTAATTTTCACCCAGCCTGCTTCCTGTCTTTATTTCCTTCAGTTTATCCAAAGTTTTCAAGGACTATGTTAATATATTTTCATTAATTTTATTTTATTTATCCAACCCCTTGTGAAAAAAAAGAGAAGGAAAGAATAAAAGAATGAGAAAGTGGCAAATATAAAGAACATAGTGAAAAATTGCTTTCTAGAAATTTTGTGTTGATCAGTAACTTACTAGAGTGTTGTGATTAAGTTAAGTAAGATAAATATAGAAGTTTAGAGCAACTCAATGTTTTTCTTAAAGGACCAAAACCAATTAACATCCTCAAAGAATAATCGATCTGAGGGACCTGAATACATCTAGGTCATATGTATGCAAATTCATACTTTGTGAAAACTTAATAGCTTTCAGATGAGAGAACTTTAGTGAAGTCTGCTGTCATTTTGCTATTTATGTCTGTGGATGCTTGTGGCCAGCCAAGGGAAGCTGTTATGTGTATAAATGTTTGTATCCATAAATGGATGCACCCAACCACACATACCCCAGCAAATGCATGAATTTATGGCATGCAGACTGAGATATACCCCCAGCTCAGGCTGGTGTGTGGATCCAGCCCCCCATGCCATGAGTGGTCTCCAGCTCCCAGCTGGTGCTCCTTCCTCAGGGAAATACTGAGGCGTGGACTCTGCTCCCCTTCTCCTGCCCCTCCATGCCTCTGTCTCTGCTGGAGGGAGCCACTGTGGTGTCCAACACACCTCCCTGTCTGGGCCAGGGGTGCTCAGAACCTGTGCGAAGCTGGGGCTGGATTTCGGATGTAGACAGGGATTCAGTGATTGGATTTGTGCTGTTAAAACAAGACAGAGGGCACATGGGCAAGATCAAGATCAGAACCATTGCTAAGCTTTAGTTTAAGCCCTGTCTCTTAGTCCTAAGGATCAAGACCACAACAAATTTTCTGTGTCCCAAAGTGATCCAAAGATCATTGTCTAGCCTGCTCTTATTCAGCAGTGCAGACTTACTCACAGGCCTGCAAGCAGGCAGGACAAGGGGAGCTCAGAGAGCCAGAAGTTATGGTTGTCACAGAACCCAGTGAGCCACAGGTGGGGACACACTGAGGTTGTCTTGGAAATAGATGAAACAAGCTTTTGAGGGATTAGGGAAAGGTGCATTCTCACAACAAAGGAAGTAGAAGGGCAGAGAATGTCAGGAACATGCTACTGATGGCATCAGTTCATGGGTTCAGGAGAGTAGTAAAGAGAAGGGGAAGAGAGAAAAATAAGAGCCTTGATTTCAGGAACATTTGAAGCAAAAGGAGCTTGAAACTTTGAGAATCAAGTACATCTATAGCAATACTTATTGGAAATTTAGAGAATTATAAAAAGGATTAGTGCATATGAAAAGTTCTGCCAATGCAACCTAAGGATGGTTTCTAACAATAGGCTGGACATGTCCGTGTGGGGGATATCCAGTCTGAAAAGTGGAAAAAGTTTAGTTGACGTGCCAGCCAAGAAAGCAGTGCCAGAGCTGCTATGGACAGCCTCCTGCCCCATACATCTGTAATTATCCAGCTTCCTTGCAGCCCCAAAATGCAAGCTGGAAGCTCTGCTTCCTGATGCAACTCATCTGATCCTTTTCTTTCTCCATTTATCCTTCTTGTCATAAGCAACAAAAATTACTGTAACTGCCAGCTCAAAATTGAATAGCAGAACTAACATCCTCTTCTCTGCTGATGAAGGCTGATATTAATAAAGCAGCTTGATTGATAAGATTAGAGAGTTCTATGGATGCCTTCTGTTTTTGAAAATAGACTTTGATTCAAAAATTCATTTATTCTGATTCCATTCTTCTGAAATTATTTTTTATATTACTTTGTTTCCTGGTTTTTTTTCTATTCTTTTAATCAATAGCTTTCCAATGTTTGTACGCAATAGGGCTGAACTCTTTGGGGTTTCTGCACTTGAAATAGGAGACTTCAATGGCTTTAATTGTACAGTGCTAAGTTCACAAATTATTTTTTTTTCTTTTGCCTGATGAAATCAAAAGAAGGAAAACCTACATAGGAAGAAAATCCTTAAAATATATTTAGGAAAAGGTGCTATTTGAATAAATCCTTAAATCCATAACAGTTTGAATGACATCATAGCCCATTGGTATCATCAGTCTTGGAAGATTTTCATAGACTACTGTTCCATTTTAGTGTTCAAAACCAAAACCAAACTCCTAAATATTCTAGACAAATACATAATAGATCACTACAACCGGAGCACATGATCAATAGTTCTGCTTTGAGTAAGAGACTGGACTAGATGTCTTGTCCTATCCAGCTTATAATTTTCTTTGAGTCTACAGGTTTATCTGAATATATCACTCTTTTCCTTTAAATGTAAAAATCTAGTAAGTCAGGTATTGGAAACAAATGTGAAAAATGTGAAAGAAAACTGACAGCTGATCATGCAAAACAGACCTATTATTTTTTGTCTACCTCCCTCTTGGCTTTTGAGGATGGGGAAGGATAACTGACTCACATATATCATTAAAAAGTCTTTACATGGAGAAGATATGTTTGAAATTAAAGGTTATAATATTGTGATTAGTATTAAGGTGGCTGCATAATTAGACTGCATTTTGCAGCATAGGTTTTTTCTTTAGAGCCTGATCTGGGATACATTCATATGTAATTTCAAAGAGGCAATTAGTATCAACAGAATGAATTAGTTCCTACGCCAATAATCATTAAAATGTCTCATAGATATTTTTAGATATTATAGCCTGTGCACACACTGCATATTAGGTTAGCTAAAGAAGAGTACAGGGATTTTTCATTTATTTATATACTTTTCTGTGTCTATGTACATTATCTACATTCATATATGGGTTTTGCAGTTCTCACTGCAACTAAAGAAGGCTTTGGAATTCACCTTAAGGGTCTCTGAGTCTAACTCTATCTGGATAGGCACATATGTTATAAAAGATCAGAATAACAACCAGCTCAAATGAAGCAGGAAATAATTCACAGAATGTAGGACCAAACTTCCTGTTTTGGTTGAATTTTGTTCTAAGTTCATGTGGCCCATGAGCACCCTTATGCAAAGACCCTGAGACACAGATTCATTCTGCTCAAGTGTGAGGTGTCAAAGGCATACAGTCACCCTGGAGTTCATTTGTAGTCCATAGCAAAGGAATGATACCTGCAGCTTGCCTCATCACCACTTGAGGAGCCTGCCAATTACAGGGAGTGAAAAATGGTCATGGTTTTAATCTGCTCCATTTCAGGTTTCAGTAAATTGCCTCTCTAATATTCCATAAATCCACACAAAATCTGCAGGTATTTTTTATTCAAAACACAGAAGTTAGGGTCAATGAGGCTGCAGAATATATTATATATTATCACATGTTTCTAAACACCTTGTTTCTGAAAGGCCAGTTTGATGACTTGTACAAGGTTGTTTTAATTTTCACAAATAGTTAATCTTATACAGCCAGTATTGTCAAATGATAGTAATGAATTTTTTTCTGTATTTAATGTAACTCATTCCCTCAACATATTTTGTACATCATCATGCAAATAAGAAATGCAAAATTTCTGAAATAAGAAATAACACAGGACACTGAACCTGTGTTGCTAAGCCAAGTGACTCTTGCTTTACACCACTTACCCTGTATATAAACAGAAACCATTTTTTCAGAAATGTGTGTTCATATATTCTATGCTCAGTCCTACTTAGTCCTACTTTCCTTTAAAACTCAAATCTTCTACTTGTTACATCACAGCTGTATTCCCACAGCTGTGGGAATTACTATGATGCCATGAATTAATTTAGGGTGAAAGACAGATAAATTCTTAAGAAGCAAGTACACTCTCATGCAACAGTAATATTGTCATGTCCCTAATGATAAAAATGATAGAAGAAAAACCAAAAGCTACATGACACCCAGACAAAGTGCTTTCAACTTGTTTCAAAGTTTTCCAGAATGTATAAATTCCTTTTAAAACAAATTGTTTTATACAGAACTCCAATGGGAGCCCTAGAAAATTCTCCTCTCCAGCCTACAAACAGATTAATTCTGTAACTGAGGGCTTGAATCTGTGCACATTCTTATTCAACATTATCAGTCTCTACCAGTTTTCTGCAAGAAAGAGCTCCATGAATGTGATTTTTACAGAAATACTTATCCTGTAATAGCTCCTTACTTCCAAATTCTCTCTTTCCTGAAGAATAATATTTTATGTATTTTCTTGAAAAAAAAAAATGTCTTGATAAATATAAAAACCTTACAAACAGGTGAAAAATAGTATTTGCTATGAAAAGTATGTAAGAAGTTGAATAGCCAATTAATCAGATTATCTGGGCATTCTCCTGATATACTGATAACTTTCTATTAAAGACTTGTAACTCTGAGATAATTCACTTTATATGAAAAGTGATGATGCTTTTGTATCTAACATATGTTCTGTTGTCATGGTGTTTTTTTCCTGTTTTATGTATTTTAAGTAAAAGTAATTACAATTTACGAATATGCCTTAGGTCATCTACAGTCTTCATCTTGCAGTGACAAAATTAGTTCTTTGGAGGTAACAAAACCAAAAGAGAGCACTTTCCCAGGGCTAATGTCCCTTTTCTAGGCATTTCTAGTTGGGAGGTAGGTCATAAGATAAACTGAGCACCTACAGAGCTCAGTGCATATCAGTGCTCAGTCCTTCCTGTCTAAGTAGTGGTAATGAAGGCAAATTACAATGCAATCACAGTTTTGCACTTAGATATTTTGTATCTGCCTATGTCCATATCTAGGTCTAGATGCTTTATAAACTCTTGATATTAGGAGGACATTTGGCACTATTTGAAATTACTGACATTACTTTAACTGGCTCAAACTGAGACATAGTAGCACCCTTCAAATGCCATGGATGGGGTGGAAAAAGAGGCTTTGCACATTATAATCCTGTACACTAACTGGCACAAGTGGGTTTTATTCTGACTGTGAACTCTAAGCAGTACTGGAATACAAATAACAATAATGGTGAAAAAATTAAGTGAGAATCATTAAATAATATAAATGATTGTATCAAGCTTTCACATTTACCGTGGTTTGTATTGTCTCTATAAAATCAGGGTAAAGTAAACCAATCTGGCACATATCATCTAGTCTTTGTGTGAGAATAGGAAATTATTTCGGAAAATATTATGCTATAAAAATGCTATATAACCTCAGGAGAAGGTTTCATTGATAGTGCTTAGTATTATCAGTATTATCAGCTGAAGCTTCATCAGTTGCAGAAGTTACACAATTCATCTCTTTCAAATTACATGAGCTATGTGAGGAATAACTTGCTCTAAAAAATGCACTGAGCTGATTTGGATCTGCCGGGTAGATATCTTCCTCATTTTTTACTAGTCAATTCTTTGATAACAGCTGAAGCAATCAGGAACTGTTTTACCTGCCTGGTTCATGTTGGCATTTGTTACCTCTCCTTCACATTTAATGAATTCATATATTGATTCCTAAACTACTGGAGATGATTGAGTTTATATATTTTTGCCACAATAAAGCAGTCAGATCTGAGTTTGCTGATAGAGACAGAAACAAATATGCTAAGCATAGAGAAGTTTAACTTTCAAGTCATCCTTACATTTATTTCATAATCTAACAACTGTAATAACTGTTAGTGGATAAATGGTGCCTTTCTTCTCCTATTTCATTTATATCTCCTGTAAAATATGACCTAACAGGCACAATCTTTTAATACTTTCTAGATGAGGTATCTTAAATAATACAGAGAGAAGACTGGTCAGTATGTGGGTTCTGCCAGGCATGAAATGGGGAGCCAGCACAAGGGTTTTGACTGACACTACCCTGAGAAATGGTGGGAGAAAGAGGGTCAGATGGACCAACAGCTTCACAGAGCTTCATAGTGAAAACCTTGTCCTTTAGAAGACTTTGAAACTTGAAACTGCAGTGAGGGTTCAGAAGTTCTGTGTCTAAATTTATTACCTGCTTGGTACTGGATTATAGAATAAAGAGCAACTTTGGGATACTATGGTGGTCTTTAGAATGCAACATTACTTATAGACACTGGTACATAATCCTCAATAACATAATCTGAAAACTAGATATGATTTTTAGCCTAATTAGGTTAGTCTAAGAATTCTCATATGTGTGAGGGATTTTTGGATCTAAAAAATGGACCAAGATCTAGATGAGTCTCCTGTTCTTGAGTTTTGACATTTCCTCTTCTGCACTTAGTAGATAGTTTTCAGTAGATATGCTTTTGATATTTACTTTTTGGAACTTTTTCACCTCTGCTTTTGAGAAAATCCATGAAATTTAAGTGAATCTTTGAAAACTTACTTTATAAAGAATATAAAAATATAAAATATAAAAAAAGGATGTCTGAATTCTAGGCTGAGCTAATATCCTTTAAATACTTGGATCATGAACTTTTGACTGCATATATTTCATACACTTGATAAGATAGAATTCTTCCAACTAATACAGCTTCCAACTAATACAGCTGCATTAATATCTCTATAATAAAACAAATAATCAACAGCAAGCACAAATTTAGAGTTTAATAACCTTAAATTAATAAAGTAATTAATTATTCAGGTCTCTGAAAAATCAGAATTATATTTGGGGGGCTGGGAACAGTTGTTATTGTTGTAGTTTCAGATTCAGGATAAAACCATCACCTCCTTGGGCAGAGCACCATGACCCAATGACTGGAAACCCATTACAGGAAAACACAAACATAAGTAATCTAAAACTATTTTCAGAGTAAAAACCAGTAATAACTCTTGCTGTGAAAAGAGCACATTTCTCCCTTAATAATGTTAAGTGATTTTTAACGATTCCCTCTGAGCAAGAAACCACTGATGCATTTTGGTTTCCCCATATTTCCTTAACTCATTGGATAAATACATCTCTCTTTGCTGTATGGGGTTGTTCTTTAATTTTTACAGTAACTGTTATCTTCAAATTTTGATTCTGGATTGAGCTCTCTTGGTCAAATTACAATGCCATGTGTTCCATAAATTGCATTTGTAGCTGTTGGCCTCAGCAGTTTGCCTCTCAGCAGTCATGGAGCTGTGTATTTTTAAAAATGTAATAAACACCATCCACACAAACTCTAGATGGTGTTTCCAGTAAAAGCATTTTCAAAGCACTCTGGCCCAGCTATTGGACTTTACTGGAGTGAAATGTGCTTTTACTCTTCTTCCTAGTGCTTTCCCCTCCTGACACATAAGATACCAAGATATTTATAGTTGCCTTCCATTTCTTAATTTCAAATTTTATTTTACTGTGTTAAGAAAACAAAGTCACCTATGAGTATCTATGTATATCTTTAGTCCTCAAGGTTTATATAATTTTGCTCTGCAAATGCAATAATTTTTAAATTTGAAAAACAGCTTACTCAACACAGAGGGCATCTTGATGAAGCTTCTTTCATCATGTGTGTGAAGATAGCTGCCCATTAAAACATTCAATATTACACTTTCTATAACACCTAAGAAACAAGTTATGAAGGAAGAAAGTAACAACCAGGGATCTGCCTTGCAGACCTGTTTTCTCTAATCAACACATAACCACAAAGCTCTGTGAAGGTTCATCTGGCATTTTCAAAGGCATAATCATTTATTTTTTCTGTGTGTTCGTGTCAAAGTTGATCAAAACTTCTCTATACACCAAAAACAGGTTTTTTGAAACCAGCTAATGTGAAGTGCATGGATTAATTTATGTACAGATATTCACATCAAGTGTAACAAGACAATGTATTCTCTCTTCCTCAGCCATAATTTTAAAATGTTAATTCTCATACACAGATCTTTTCCAATACCCAAACTCCCTTAAAAACTCAGGCTGCTAAAAATAATGCCTCATCATATTTTCAGCTAATACTACTGCTCTATGTAAAAAAAGAATCTTCTCAGAGTTTCTGCTCCTTTGCCTCAATTATAAAACAGGAATGCTGGAAGGCTCCCACAGAGAACAGACTGAAAATCAACACTAGACCTGGCACGACTGTGTTGCTGTGATCCCAGGGGAGAGGCAGGTAGACATCTGGGAGAGGAATGCCTACTTTAATCTTCCTAATGGATCTTTTTTTCTGTGAACGTGCTATGTTATACCCCATACACTATTTAAAACTTGGGTTACCTAATAGCCCCTTAAATGCTATAGGTTGGCTGTAAAAAGAGGATAAAGATTTCACCAGTGTCAGTTAACTGGCAGCTATTGCATTCATCTCCACTGTCAGTGTCCCAGTGAAGTGACTCACTTGGCCTTCAAGGCTCTGAAGGGATTTCGCGTTTCTCAGCATGCTGAGCTCAGGAGAAGTGGCAGATACTGTGGTGTTTATGAGTAGTACCTTTTTCAGAGCTGAGTGATCTGCAGACCGCAGGCATTTTAGGCCTTATATTCCACAGAACTGGGCTGTTCCAGTTTTTCATATCTCTGGTAAGGGAAGAACAAGAGTTCATACACTTTTTTATTGGTTGATCTCACTGGGATTGTCCCTCTACCTTCAACAACTGGTTTAGCTTGTGTGCCTTCTTTTTGCTTTTAAACCCATATTTATTATGACCTTTGTTTACAAATGGTTAAAAATCTCTTGATATGTGGACAAATGAATAAAGATGAACCTTTCTTCTGAATGCAGGCGTAACAAGATATACTTATTTATGTAATATAGCTACTTGACAAATAATCTTTCCGTTATTACAACTGGTACTGTAAAATTTAAACTGAATGCCACACTATGTTTTTGCTGCCAATGCAGTATACATAATATATTTCTTAATTTTTTAGCTGTTTTCCTTCAGCATAAGACAGAAACATTTGCACTTCAAGCCACTTTTTTTTTTTTTTTTAAATATTGTTTGTGTGGGGTTTCTTCAGTGTTCCTAGATGGACTTGAACTCCTTTCTGTGCTGGTGAATGAGAGCAGGTTCAAGTGCACCTGTGTCATCTCAGATTTGGTGGTCAGGAAAGACTGACAGAAATAATCTCTGAAAGAAGACAGTTTGCCCCCCTGGAAGAGGGACTTCCTGGTTTCACCTTTGTCCATTACTCATAGAGCTTAAGCACAAAAATCTCTCAGGTGCTCTTTAGCTTCATGTGCTGAGTTGGTGAAGTGCTTCTCAGATGAGAACGTTTCAGTCATTTAGAAACCATGAGCAGCAGTATTTTTATTTCAGTAAACCCCATTTACTGATGACACCACAAGTCACAGTCAATAGTCCAGGCAGGGAAGCAAAACAAAAAACCTCAACAGGGATTTAGTCTTACTGATCTATATATAATATATGTTCACAGTACTGTGTACAGTACCAAATTAACATACATCTTCTCTCACTGGAGGTACTGTTTGTGCACTCCTCAGCTGGTTCAGCCATTTCATTTATCTCATGTCATGGAAAGGAAGAGCCCTTCCTCTCTCCAGCAGCCAGAAACCTTCCATACACTCTCACTTTAGCACTTTTGCATCGATTTGTCATAAGGAAATACTGAACAGTCTTGGTCTTTCACAAGTAGAAGACACCCCAAAAAGAAAACACCCAGCTTTTCTACAGGATGGTGCATGTGGCCCTTCCCCATACAGATGAAGCTTTATTCTGTCTAAATGTAAGCACTAAGATAGATCCCCAATCAGCCTAAACTTATTTTATAGACAAAGCAGAGGAAGAGCATTTCCAGGTAATGGTTTGGGGGGATTTTTTGGTAGATTGAATAACATCTACAGGAGGTATGTGGGAGTACAGGGCAACTGTACTTCCACTTGGCTATCTCATACTGCCTGAGATTAGGCTGGATGCAGGTCTAATAATCTCCAGTGAGATGGACTGAATCTTCCTGGTGTGCACCAATCTCCATACAAAACTTTCATAAAGTTTCAAACAGTTCAAGTAATACTTTTGAAAGTTGTAAGACCACTTTAAAGAAAAAAAAGGTGGTTTTTTTTCCTGTTCATCACATGAGAAAAGTAAAGTTCTATAGAATACAGTTAATGGGTTTAAAAGGGAAAGTAGCATTGTACTTGTTTCACACCATAAATTGAAAATTACCTCTCATGCAAAAACTAAAGCACCTTCTCTAATATGGAATTCTTGCAAGCTGTGATTGTAGCTCAGTAGAATGAAACCCTGCAAATAATGAATTCTACGACTAATGTAGCCGGACTGGCAGCTCTTTCTCTTTTTTCCAAGATTTCAAATGTGTTTAAATCATTAAATCATAGAATCAGGGATACATCAGGATCATTGAGTCCGACTCCTACACATTAACAACTTCTACTTACCCATGGAATTAACATTCCTTGATATCACCTTTATCGCTGCTTTTGACAAGCAGTACACTCTGTCCCTGGACACTCATTTTTGTGCAAAAGTTTTGAGAACCTCCTATGCTTCATGTGTGACCATAATGCTCAGACTGGGACCTTCATAGCCTAAGTGGTCTGACGAAACAGTATCTGCCTTAGAGGTGCCTAGTGCTCCTTATAGCTCTCCTTTTTTACTTTCTTTCCTTTACTATTACTATAGAAGACCAAATCCATCATTATATAGTTGCTCTGAAGCCAGTGAAGTTACTCCATGTATGAATGTGACCCATTTTGTGGTTTCCAAGAGCCTGACTAACAATAAATGTCACATCCCTGTCACAGCTCTAATGCTGTTCAGAGGACAGATGTACAATACCTCTTTGTCTTCTTCCTGCTCGTAACGAGCAGTGTAGGTCATCTGCATCATTAACATTTGCAGCTGATGCATTTGTGTAGTCTGTATACACTTCTTGGAGCTGCACAGACCTTCTCATTGTTTTCAGAACCTTGATTTTTCGTAGTATTACCATCATCCAAATGTATTTAAGGATGAAACTATTAGAAACACAATTGGTGAATTAATGTCATGAGGACTGCTGCTGGCAGCTCATCAATTTTTGATATGCCACTCAGACAAATGAAACATAAGCCACCCAGAACAAGGGGACCTTTTGACACTTCAAAGGAAACCCCTATGGGTGGTTTCCTCTTGAAGCTGCACTAAACTGGCTCAATCTCCTCAGCTGGAAGCTGCCAATGTCTCATTAACCCCTAAACAGGCCCTGCATGAGCTTTTCTTTTCAGCTATAATTATGCCATGCACTCCTGTTATGCTGTACTGAATTGCAACACTGTCACCAGCACATTATAAACATCCACCCTAATTGAAAAGCAGATTAGACTCGTGTTAATTAGTGAAAAAGCCCGCCCACTTGCATGCATTATGATTGCCTCTTAAATACTGAGGATGTTGAAATCCCTCAGAAAGACAAGGCAGACTTAATTGCAATAACCTGCAAATTAAGTTTAATTTACTTTAAATTTACCGGTTTAGCAGGCTCATTTGATGGTGTTAATGTTCTAGCAAATTAATTATCTGAATTAGTCATGCCTGGTGGAGTTTTGCAGCAGAATACATTGTACAGTGGCCTATTAATAACAGACAAACAGGACAGGATTAATGAGAAGCTTATGCTAAAGTTTTTTTTTTTTTTTTAAAACGAGGATCTTTCATGATTTCAAATATAATCAACCAAGTGCAAATACAGACACAGAATATAAACAAACTGAAATTTATTACACTCTATGGCATGCCATCTAGGAGAAACAGTAAAACATTACCAGTGAAATATTTGATAGAAGGAAGCTTCTTCTATGCACTCAAGTAGATCACTTCTCACAGCAAACCATTTCCCATTATCTGGTATGTCTCTATGAGACTTCAAATACGTAAGTGCTTTCAAGAGTACTTGTACTATAGAGAGAGAGCTGATAAATAAATTAGAAATAACATCTCATACGTTAATTCCATAGTCCACTTTGTGGCTTATGAGGCAGTAGAATTGCTTTTTTGTATTCCATTGCTAACCACTGTCTGCTCCAGTAAAAAAAAAAAAAAAAAAAAAAAAAAAAAAAAGAAGAAGAAAAAAATGAAAAGAAAAATACCTTCCCCAGAGATATAGCTGCAAGTAAACTGCAAAAAGAAGCATTCTTACTTGCCTCTGCTCCTTATAAAAATACAAGTTGAAAAAAACATCTCCTAATAGCCTTTGGAACAGCTCTCAAAATAAAGACATAATTGGCTTTGTAAACATTGTCAAAGTACAATCATTCACCCTGCAGAAAGTCTTGTCTGACACTGTGAGAAACGAAGATAGCTGTGACAAATATCCTTTTTAGCTGGTCTTGATCATAAAAGTTTAGTCTGCTTATGTGCTAAGTATTGCCTCTTCCATTAGAGTCCACAGCCATCCCAAATATAATGAGGTATATTAAATTCAACTCTGTCTCCCTCTGGACATCAGGAAAAGCCTATGGGAGCGCAAAAGATAATCCTCGATGAGTGTGAACTGAATGTGATTGAATATAAAACTCTGTGTTATTGATTGGAATGTGTATGTTAAAGCCATTGGTCACTGAGAGTGGCTGTGTCTTTCTTGTGTTGGTTTCAAAGGGCTCTCAGGCTGGTGTGCAGTGCCCAGTGAAAATGCCCAGTTTTACATTACTCTTGCATGTAGTGCAATGCCTGGAAAATAAAAATGTCAGCCTTGAAAAGAAAGATTGAACAATGCATTCCTTAAAAACAGATTATCTCATTAAGGAATGAAAGGTCTGGTAAGAGAAAAAAATATGCATAGTTGCTTTATGGGATATATTTTAATTTTTGAGGAAAAAAATAAAAAAATGGTTTCAATATATTTTTTGTATTGTACTGATATATCATGTAGACCATTTCTGCTTTTCTTATTATTTCTTCCTCTCTCTCAGATAAAATTACAGTTAGAAGCACTAAATGAAACTGGCACAAAAGCAACCATTATGAAAACTGGGCTGAAAAACGAAAAAAAAAAAAAAAAAAAGGAAAGTAATTCTGCTTTAAAAACATATACAGGAAGGGTTGAGATGACTTTAGTAAGAACCCGTAGGGAATGAGAACTACACAATGAAGGAAATGGATTCCTTTGACACATAAACAAAAGGCAAATGACTAATATATTTACATATAACATGTGGTGTATTCATTGCCCACCGTGGTGACAGAATTGTTTATTTCATTTATAATTTATACAGCAAAACCTTATTATATGTGTAACTAATTTGCCTGATGATAATATGCAGTAGGAGATTAGGTTTCCATTATATTCTGTCATTAAGAACAAAAGATTTTCATTTGTTGGTTAATTTTTTTCTTAGTTCCCATTCCACAGAACACACCCTATACATAAGTATATTTCTCTTAAATCACTGTGATGCTGAGCTAAGTAGAAAGTAGCAAGGAACTTCTGAAAAATAAGGACCTCTATAAAATCCCTCACATACAAATCCACCCTAAATACTCTTTGCTTCTGGAATTTCCTGTGGTATCAGTAGTATATGATAATATACAAAGAACTCCTCTCAGGTGATTTGTATGTACCAAAAAAAAAAAAAAAAAATAGAATAAATATAGGCTCCAGAAAAGCTTTTGTCTGAGAGAAGGGAAAAAATAATCAAACATTTTACCAGAAGCAGCATTAGAATATGTGACTAGACAGTTCATCTCAGACTACAGGGAGCGGGTGGGTGGGTAGGCAGTGATGAGGGAATTATCTTGATGCATTTTCCACTGTGGCACATGAGACAGTGCAATTCTCTGAAAGGAATTGCTAGCACCAAGCCAGTAATTCCCCTCTGTGGTATTACAAAGTGTGTGTATTACAAAGAGGGAAGGGAGGAACCTGCAAAGTACATGTTTCCAACACTGAAGCATGTATGACCTTGAATTAATACAAACATGCCTATCAAAGCATGAATGCTGGGTCAGAAGCATGCATACATGCACATAGGTTGAATTTATATTACTATTACCTTTCAGAAACAACTGAAGAACCCAACTAATAGATCTGCTTGACTGTGTAGCTGATTAACCCTTTGCAAGTCTAGTTTGCATGGCAAAGTGAAATTAGCCTATTGCAGAAAAGGAGAAAAATGCTTTCAAACAATAGGGGATATTTTCCTGTTTAATTCAGAGCTCTAATGCACCTCTACAACAGCAAGTTTTAGCATTTCAGTTTAAAAAAGTGCAAAGATGTCACAGTTTCTAAAGAGGGCTAATACAAGAACTTTGTTTGGATAAAGTAACACTCAGTGTTATGGGTGCATATAAAAAACTGAAACTTTTGCAACCTAAATTAATGTACTGCAAAAAAACCCCAACCCTCCTCTTGAAGATGATCCTGCCAGTCATCATAGTTTGTTGACCATTAATACAGACAAGACTGTAAGTTCAGGGGGCAGTTGTAAAAGTGCATCTCAGCAAGAAGAGAGTGAGCAGGAAATGGGCACTGCCTGTTTTTGGGTAGAGTAGCAATATAGCCTGGGGATCAGCCAGCTGGGCATCACTTTTGCAGAGAAAGACTGCAGAGATTTGTGGGCTGGTGGACACAAAGGTGACCATGAACCTCTTGCAGGAAACATGGTTGAGAGGAAGATGGAGCCAGACTCTTTCCACTGATGCCTAGAGACAAGATGAGAAAATGGCCTTGAAATGAAAAACAAGAATTTCCTTTTAACCTTAAGGTACAATGTCAGATTGCCCACTGAGGTTGTGGAGGCACCCTTTTCAAAATATGTCAAAAACAAAAGCATGTTCCTGGGCAACTTGCTCTTGTTGTCCTCCCTTTAACAGGGGTGAGTTGAACCATCTCCAGAGATTCCTTCTGACCTCAGTGATTCTGTAGTTTAGTGATTCTGTGATCTTTTCTGCCCTGAGCTGCAACAGAGATGACTGTATCACTGAATCCACACTTGCTCCACAACACTGCTTCCCCTAGATTCCCACACAGCAGAAAAATGAAGAACCATCAAGGAGATTTGTCATTGTTCAAAGTACAGCAAAGAAGGAAGCCATTAAAGAAGACTATCAGAAACATCCAACTGAGATGTTTAGGAGTATCAGGTTATGTGAGTTTGTCCTATGAAATTTTTGTTTGTCTTTTCATTGCCACAACAGTTTAATGTGCACACTGGAAATCATGTGAAATAAGGTATTCACAGGGAAAATCTGACTGCAGTGTGTGTTCTCCAAAATATCTAGTGAAATGAAACTTCAGCACAAGCCAAAGTGAAGTGTTGAATGTGTTTCCTTAAAAAAAATTAATCTATTTATCTAATATTAGTCTATCAGTTGCATTGAAACTAAGCAGATAAAAATGGAAGAGATGAATGAAACTGGTTTTGTCCTAGATTTTTTTTCAAAGCCTAGTTCCTGGTAAGGCAACACTAAAGGACTGGTGCTATGAGCTTAATCACAGAAATTTGCTAAAGTGGCAATGTGACTGCTGGTTCCAATGGTTTGAGCCTGGAGTATAAGCCTCAACATAGTGTGAGTTCAAACACAAGTACACCTGTACCCCCTGTAGGAGATGAGTATTGACCCTTGGGAGAGAGCAGGAGTGAATATCCAGGAGGAATATCAAGGCATGGAGGAGCCTTAGCTGAATTTTGGAGATTATTTTCTTCTGCACATAGATTAAAAATGCTTGGGCACTCAGATTGTAGTCGTCAACTGCATTGAGTAAGTGAGTTAAGACTGTTTCAATACTGTGCACCATGTGCATTTTATTATTAATCCATTAACAACTCTAATACCCAATTCTAATACCCAAAGTCGGCTGGAACATGATAGGGTTATAGGACTGTTATTTCTGCAGATTTATATGGGTTGGAAAAGACCAAAAGATTTGCAGAAAGTATAGACAAGCTTCTTTTGCCAGACAAATTGTATCTATGCAGTATTAAGAAAAGAAGAATTTAAGGACACAACATCAGATCTTGTTCTAAAATAGCAGCCTAGGTTTCCTGCTTGGGTAATAGAAAAAAGCAGGTTCTTCCAGGAGATGCTTCAGAGCACATAATTACGACTATATCAGTCAAACACACCTGAAGCTAAATAGCTAAAGGCAACATTAACATACCATCTGTTATTTTAGGTGGGACTACAAAAACTTGTCTAGGAAGTAACATAAAACTATACACGTGATCAGTGAGATTAGACTATTTTATACATTGCTGCCCTTTGTATTGTGTCAGAAGATGTAGAAATCACAAGTTTTGAAAAAATCTTTTTTCTAAGATTATAAAATAAATTGGATGGACAATATTTTTGGTGTCATGTCAGCAGACGTCTGATTCTTCCCTTCTTGTATTCAACTGCATAAAAACTTTAGCAATATCAGTGTTTCTGCAACTATGAAGCTCTTCTCCACATTTTTATTGCATTGCCCTAAACACCACGGAAATGTACACCAAAGTCCTTCCAAGACTGCAACCTAGTCCTAAGTTACTGCACTTTAGTTTGTGTGATTCTGGCTAACAACCATTTCAACTCAAAGGAGAACTGAGTCCAAAATATCATGAATAAAAAGAAGCAAACAAGCAAAAAAAACCCCAAAGAAACAAAAAACAAAAACCAGAAAAGAATGTGAGGGACCATGGAAGACTGCTGGAATGAAATCCACACGTGGACAGATTCTTCCCATGTAAATTTATGATTTTTACTGATAAGTTTGATCTAAGTAGCCTTAGGCACCCAGTGTAGTTGTCAAAAAGAGGCCAAGATGGAAAATCCATATTCCATTTCAGAGGGTGATTTGATAGAAGTTGATTTGATCTCTGAAAATGTTTGTCGCTATTCATGGATTTCCTGCTGGGCATTCAAAGTTATCTGGACTTAGTATAAAGTTTGGTTGTACTTTTTGCAAAGCAGGAATATGCAACAGTAATTAATTATCCTGCCCAATGGCATTGTTATAGTTTTTAGAAGTTGGCTGCAAGATTTTTGAGGTTACAGATGATCTTAACACAAGTCTCAGGTTGCCTCACACATTGATAGAAAGAGACCCCATACATTTCTTAGTTTTTTAAACATGTATTTGAAAATAAAATCTAGAAATAAAGATGGCCCTAGAAAGGTAGCCTTTGATTAGGCCAACTTTCTGTTTTCTCCTGTTCTTCTCCAGCTGAGAGTGTTCCCCATATTATGAATTCCTTCAATATCCCCATTTAACTTTGTGACAGGGATCCTGTGGTATTTAGCTGTCCCTTTTCAACTGGCTCTCCCTTGTAGATCACTGAAGTGCAACTCAACCAAGTTTTTCCATGAAAAACTTACACACTCTCATCTTGGCAGTAGCAAAAAAAGTGTTTTATACTATGCACTGGTCCCACTATTGTAAAAATTCAGAAATTAATTCTACATCTGAGGTATGCAAATTGTGCTCATTATGAAGATGCTGATCTCTAAATGGCAGAATCTGAAGAATGAGAGATAGGAACATGAGCAACACCAGCTTCCTAGAGTTGGTTCTGTGTAGTTACATCCAAAACAACAGAAAGCTATTAAATGCTTGTTTTAGCTGCCTGCCTGCCTCCTTTCCTCCTGCCCCTGTAGCTGCCAGAGCAGTACATGTATGAACTGCAATGTTCACTGAATACCTGAACTCCTTGGCTGTGGTAGATCAGCATAGCTCAGATGGCTTCAACAGAGCTTTTCTGCTTTATATCAGTGTACAATGTCTGTATTCACTTAGTCTCTCCTGGAAAGATTTTTAAAAAACTGCTTGAAACAAATATAAAACTGATCCCTTTTTCTGTCCATTTTCTTTGATTTAGAATTGACACAACCTGTAGAAAAATGCATTTTTAAAAGGCGGGGGGGGGGGGGGGGGGGGGGGGGGGAATGCCACAAAGGAAGAGGGAAATAAGTGATAAACAGCAGTGCAAACACGTAGGGTTTTTCTTCTGTCAGAGAGTAGGAGGGGGATGAGGTGCTGCAGGTGTCACAGCAAATATTTCCCTGCAACTTGTGTAAGAGAGCACCAGAACAGCTACTTCCCTCCCAGAACAGTGGAGAACCCTATGCTGGAGCAGGTGAATATTTCTCCAAGGAACTGGGGCCTGTGGAAGAGCTCACACAGTGAACCAGGTTTGTCCTGAAGAAATACAGTCCCTGTGGAGCCCACGCTGGAGCAGATCTTGAAGGAATGTAGCCCATAGAGAGGACCCATGCTGGAGCAGGGGAAAAGCATGTGGAGCAAGGAGCAGCAGAGAAGAGTTGTTATGGACTGATTTCAATCCCCACTCCCCATCACAGGAGCTGGGAACAAGGCACTGAAAATGAGCATGAGAAAAAAGGGAGTGGGAGAGATGTGGTGTATTATTTTTTGACTTTGTTCCTCACTACCCAGAGCTATTTAAAATGTCTAGAAATTATTTTCCCCAAAATCAAAAGTGTTTTGCCCATGATTGCAATTGGTAACTGTTCTGCCTGTACTTATCTCAATCCAGAAGCTTCTTCATTCTGTTTCCTCTGTTTGCCCTGTTTGGGAGAGATAGTGATTGAGCAGCTGGGAGGGAATTTGTTATTTTTTATTGTTACCTTTGTAATCCAAGGTTAACACACTGTGCTATTCTGCTGTAAGACATATTTGGCAACTTGCTCTTCTGTTATGTGGTCTCTAAGTGTCCCTTATTCAAAATTTTACATTGAAATAACACTGAATCATTTCTATTAATTTATTTATCTACTTTTGATGGACAGTAAATTTTCTGAAAAATTCCCTTTGGGAAGAACTTGAAGTATTAAAAAATCTAGGTCAAGTTCATGGTTTCAGAAGAGAAATGATGAATACATTTTGATAATGTTCAAAAAACCTATTTTGATACTTTGAAAACAAATATTTGATTTTTTTGGCTTGAAATGTTTCATTTTACTTAAAAATTGATCTTTAATTTTGAAAAAACAAGCCAATATTTATAGCTTCTCCAGTACCATTGCATATTTAAAAAGACCTCTGTTTGCTTATGCTGAAGAAAAATTTTGAAATTTAATCTAGATTAATTTTTTGTTTTTTCCCCTCTAAAAGTGGGAAATTAAATATTCCTTGTATCATGTTATGGGGGGGGGGGGGGTTGGGTTGTTTTGTTTTGTTTTTGTTTTGTTTTGTTTTGTTCTATGTTTCCCCTTCCAATACAGGTATCAACCCAAAGTATCTTTTATCCACTTTGTTTTGGGACAGTTCTCAAATGTAGCACTGGCTGTAAATTCTTTCCCTACTCTCACAGATGCTAATCTTAGCTCCTTGTACACTTGATTTAAAATTCTTTTTCTTGAGAAATAACTTATTATTTGCAAATTCCCCACTTCAAATTTCCAGTTCCTGTTAATGGTCATTTCCCTAGTCTGGCACTAGTGTTTGACTGGTAATTTCAATCCCTAATTTAGATGGTGTAGTGGGAAAAATACTCGCAATTAATCTGACATTGTGTATTTTAGGAATGATTTGACTGATATTTTCTTGAAAAATCTTAATGTCCTATCTTCATGTGGCAGCGTGAGAATTCAGTTTACATTTCAAGAGAAAAAACATCAGCCTTAGCTATAAAGCTTATGAAGGAAATCTCAAAAATTAAAAGTAAATTAACTCTATCTTCTGCAAATTATTCTTTTAAATCTCAAAACTATAGTTCAATCTTATTTTATTCTTAATTTTTTATTGTCTTAGTGTAACAAGTATTGCCTTGCCAAGGGTTCATGAATATTCTAAATTTATGGGAAAACATTATATATCTTTGTTTTCTTTGCAGATTGATTTCTTTTATATTATCGTATTGCCCACCTTATGAATGCCTAGGTACCAGAGAAGCCAGGGAAGTTTCCTTACACAGATGAAGCATCACAGAAAGTGGCAACATTCTTTTCCCAGGCTCCTGTTCTCTGTTCAGTCTATATGGCAATTTTGGCCCATGGTGAAACCACAGCAGGAGAAGCATGAACAGCAAATGTCACCCATGCAGGAGACACGTGGGGCAACCTAATCCAAAAATGGCATAGCCTCAGTGGCTGTACTCTACACTGCTGAGTAAATACACCACCCTCTTCTCTGGCCAGGTGAGGTTTCTCCATTTCACTGCAAACTATGGACTGTAGCTCCATTGGGCAAGGTAGAAAAAGGTGTAAATTGAAATCTTCAATAGCCATGATAAAAGTAGTTTTGATACCTGGAATAGAATGTCAGGAGATCAGTCTCCATCTGGCATTGACCTGTTCTATGAGTGCTGAGCTTTTCTGAAAGCTTTTTCTTTAGATGCTTCTTTCTTTACCCTTAATGAAGATGAACGGTCTCTAATGCAAAAACCTCCTATAAGGCAGCATCAAGGACTGAATAGGTCAAACATTCACTTTTAAGTGATTTATGCATTGGACATTTGCCTACTTGCAAGGTATGTCAAGAGCACTAAAATCTCTATATGCTTCCTATTGTGCCAGAGTAGTGACTTTGGGTGTAAAAACATGGATTTCAAATAAGGGTGTATATGTTATATCTATTTCAAACGAGCAAATGCACAAGTAATGAAAATAGAGGCAGATAAATATTCAGGCTACATTATATAGGGGATTGCATTATATATTGACAAATGGATAAAAGAGAACTGACTGTCCTGGGGGTTCTTAATGAGATATGGACTTACTTTTAGGTGACCCTTGTGAATCCCAGCAAGGTCAGGAGTTAAAAAAAATGTGGCCTGAATTGGCAATGGCAGTCCAGTTCCTTACTGCCAGATGTTCAGATAATAAAAGTAACTACAGTGATAGGCAACATACTATAGCCTTGTCAGAGAATCCAAATTAGATTCCACACCAGCTCCTGAGAGGCCATGAAAAAGCAGCTCCTTCAAAAGCTGATCTGAAACATGGAAATTCCAGAATAAATAGCTTCTTGTTCTGTATCCCTTCTGCAGATGCACAAAGGACTCCCCTTTCTATAGCTATCAAATCAAAAGTAATTTAATTTCCATCATAGATTTAAAACAAGAACATACACCAGTTTGTGCTAACACTGACCATGAGAGGGAATAAGCAACTAATGCATCACTCCTTTCAGCTGGGATTTGTTGTTCATCATAATTCATTATGTAATGGTAAACCAACATGCCACTATTCAGAGTTTATTTTCTGTGATATTGCCTGAATATCAGAGGTTCCTTCCGGTGGACTAATCAGCCCTCTTTATTAGATGCAACCGTATATTCATGATCCTATTGGGACAGATAGGTTCTCTATAGTCTGATAATAAAAATATGTGCTAATGGGTCTCCTTGCTCTTGATTTCTTACATGAAGAAACAGGAAGAGTGGGCATTATTTACCCACAGGTAAAGTAAAAAACTGTAAAGGTAAAAGGCCTTTCCATGCAATATACTGCTCAAATATAATAATCCCTGAGATGCTTATTTTAGTAAATGAATCAGTCACACCAAGCCAAGGAAGGCAGCCATCTATTACCGTGCTATAAATGTTAAAGACCCTATTTAGAGCCTTTATCTCTGGAAGAAACAGAGCCATTTTTGCTGATATTTGAATGACAACAATAATGGTACCTCACTAAGTTGTGAGTAGATGCTACAACTGCAGTTTGCCCAATTCATTTTCAGTGGTCATCAGGGAAATTCTTCTAAAACAACCAAAAAAACATAGATATGTTTGCATCATATTAATAAGAAGAGAAGCAAGGTAGCTGCCAATTGGCAGCAGAGTATGTTTTGGTGGTTTGATAAGGATACTAAAGAGTTTATGATGTGACAGATGTTTCACTACACTATTGTGAAATGAATAGATTATGAGAAGTAATTAGATGTACATTGGAATCAATGCTGTTATCATCGAGGCCTTCGGGCGATGCAATAGATGAGAGTCATGGCAGCAGGTGGTCCAATGGCTCGGAGACAGGAAGACACACCGCAGGAGACTGAGTGACAGGTTTCACAGATCCAGGGGGTGAGAGATCTGAGCTATTGCCTGCATTTGTAATCTTTACTCATGTATAAATAATAACAACTACACTATTGACTTCATATGCTATGTCATACCCTCTGCTACCCCCTACACACACACATACACACACATATACAAACACGCATACATATGCACACATATTCTGCAACTTTTCCCCTCAGTTAAAGCCATTCTTTTATTTTCACATGAAAAAAAAGGCATTCATCCCTTTGATACCGATGCCAGCTCAATGTTCTTTGATGAAAACACTTAAACAAAAAACCTGGCAACAGCTTTGAATACAGTGCAGTGCATTGTGTGCCTGGTGCAGAAATGTGTATGCACTTTCCATGGGAGACTTAGCAGAAAAGAAGTTTGAAAAGACACAGTTCTCATTATGCTGCACTTTTCCAAGCTTTCCCTTTTTTTCTTTTTTTGTCCAGCAGGTCCCAAACAAGGACTCACCAGTATTGTGCGAATTACTTTTGCAAAGGAACTAGCAGGCTGAGTCATCAGGACAGATAACATACAAAATCTGCTGACTCTGGGAAGATTTGGGTCTTGACCCAGAACATCAGCTGTTATATGACCCCTAAGCTTCAACCTGGAACTTCTGGGCTCTCCTGCACCAAGTGGAGTGGATAACAATGAAGACCTAAGGTAAGTGTCACTAGCAGCCAGCCTCTGATTCCATGAATGGTGCACAGTAACAAGAGGTGGCTCTGGAAAGCCCTTTGGTGCTGCTGCTTGTCAGTCCCTGCCTGCAGTTTTTTGCTGTGAAATCTTTTATTTTACTGTTGAGGAGAGTGACACTATGATAAAAGGGAATATTGAGACATTAAAATGTATATTTCAATATCCTGAGCGTAAACATAAATACCAAGCTTTTTCTTTGAGGTATATGTATGAATATCAATGCATATATATAGTCCTATGCATGATGTGCATTTGGACAAATTATTTGTTCTGTATGAATACCTACCATGGATGGAGATATGTGTAATTTAAGGTGGTGAAAGGGAAGAAATCCAGTGCTATGGAAAAGAATAATACTTAATCACCAGCATTAAAAGATGAACTATGATGGGTCTTCCTAAAGAAGAATATAGGACAAAGCTGGTATGGCAACAAACATGTTGGTCTAATACTGCAATTTAAGCAAACTTGACCTAGCTTACAAAAACCTTAAAGAACACCTCATTAAGTGTCTTTGATAGTTATAGTTAGAGACAGTGGTCTGGGGAAAACATAGAGGTTGGGACACTGTACAAATATAAGATAATACCTCGAGATCAGAAACATATGTTTTCCCTGTGTGAAAGAGTATACAAACAATTATCCACTTATTAACAAATATCTCCTATTGCTCCTGTCTCCATATATAAATGTGCCACTCTACCATCAGAGAACTGAAGAACCTGTGAAGCCTGTTGAGCAAACTTTCAGCAAAGTTGCATCTTCATGGGCCTAACAATGTCAAGGAACAAGGTGGAAATCAGACAGGGCTTGTCCGGAGTGATGGGACTGCAAAATCAAATTCCCCTTCTGAAACCTTGGTCACTGTGTGTGCATTACCTGCTAGACTAAGTTACTAATTTAAATGGTGAAGCCTCAAGAGGCCCATGCAATTGGGGTAGCCAATCTATATCAAAAGAGGTGAGGAAACCTATTGCTTGGTTGATTGAATCTGACTGAGGTTCAATTTTCTGTACTGATAACCTCCTTTTTAATTCTTTTGTTCCTCTTCTTTCCAAATTATCTACACCCTCGGGTACTCTGAAAAAAATGAGATCTTACCCAGTAATATTCATTCTTTTGTTGGCCTGTCTTCAACCCTGCAAGGGTGTGAGCAGCACCACTACTACCAGGGGTGTACTCAACTGCCCATGTCAGGACTGAAACCAGTCCTACTAATTTCAGAATATCAAATTCCTTTTGGGTCATTTCTCGGGAAGAACTTGGTAACCATGACCAATCTTGCATTTGGGGAAATAAATTGCAATTAGCAAAAAAATAAGTGTATATCCTTTAAATTGTACAGCAACATACATGGCAAAACAGACTATCCAGAAAAGAAATGCTGTATTCTTCTAATATGAATTCTAAGATCCTTAGTTTAGTAGTCCTTAGTTTAATACTATGAGATAGGCAGAATGGCATATGTTCCCATTTTCTTGACTTTCAAGTGTCTTGAGTATTACCAGAAACTACATTCAGTTTCTACCATCAAGGCCACCTGGAGGTAAGTCCTCCTAATCAGATTTCATGGGTCAATGCAATGCCCTGAGAGGAGGAAATTCTGAGTGCAGCTCTCTCACTCTTCAAGCAGGAACCAAATCACTGTGGGGCATTGTCTTAACAGTATTGACATTTCCGACTTTTAGAAAGGAACTGGCTCGCAGTCACCCCTGGATGTCTCTGGTGTCAATATAGAACCCAGGGGAGCTGTGAGGTCTAACAGCCTTTCCCAGATTGTTTCTCTGTTCCCCTGCCTTTGCACTGTATAGCAAGATTAACTCTATCCCAGCCAAAACCAGTGCAGGCAGAAAGATCACAAAGGAAAAGAGCACCCACCCCTGCTCACACCAAAATCAGCCATTCAGGGATATCCTTCATATCAACCTTCTTGCCATTTTATCCTAGTCTCCCTTGTTCATTTGTTTGGTCTCTCTTAGCTTGCCATTACTTATGTCTTTTTTCTCTTTGGTTCTAGACCTTGGAACCCACCACCAGATCATATCACATTTCCATTCTTGTCACATCCATGCACATCTAGCCCAAAACGTAAAATAACAGCGAACAGAAAGCAAAAGTTCTGGAAGAAAAATGGCTCTGGAAATAGCAGAGAATGTCTCAGTAACTTCAGCAGCAAAACCCCTTATGTTCTTACTCTTCCACTAATTAAATATTGAGATCTCTGTTGAAAGCTGTATCCCTTATAAATGCTAACAAGTGATTACATATCTGTAAGAACGTACAGGGATAATAATGCAAGTGGTTTTATCTGCAGAGTGATGAGAGTCATACTTGCAAAAACAGTGCTACCTTAACTTGCAAATTATTTGGGATAGAACCTGTGTATCCCTATACTGTTCTAAAAAGGCTGTTAAAAACATTGGAAAATGTGGGATCATAAACAATAACAATCTTCTGAGATTAGGTCTTTTGCAGTTAAGGTTCAATGGCTTTTCTACTGTGAAAATGTTGAATCATCTACGATTTGCTGAACTTCCTGACAAAGCCTCTGCCTGGGGGATAAAAATCAGGTGAGGAAGAGTTTGAGGTTAATTACACAAGCATTTTTAAAGTTGATGTGTGATAATAATTAATATATACTTAGATCTTCAGTATGTTTTGCTGCAGTCCTGGCTTTCTACCATATGTGAGGTCCTTTTTGTCCTGTCACAAATCCTTTGTTTTCCAGAGGGCTGTCCTAAATAATTACTTCTTTTCAAGGAGGACTATTTTATAGGCTCCTTTTGCCACAATGTCAACATTTCTAATTTGAAGAAGTCATGTCTTGTAAATGCCAAGCAAAATATTATGAATATTACATGTATCTAAGGCTAATTTTTTAAACCTTTACAATTCTCTGTTCTTCCATTGTATGTTTTGTCTCTACACATGAAAATGTGCACAGAATCATATTCAAACATATTTGTGCATATGGTATGTATGCCAAAGACAAATAAATGACATTAATTTGTCCAATCTTTTACTTGTCATCAATGTAATGGCTAAGTCTATTTTCATGGTAGCACTGAAAGAATAGGCTTTAGTATTTGAAACACACAGAGGGAGACTGACACTGCCAATGCAGGCATAGTAACACCATAATGTCAGTACAGAGCATATCAAACACAGAGCCACTGTGACTGCTGGTATCTTCTTGGACAAATTTTCTTGTGTAGTTTCACTTTCCCTTTCAGATAGAGAGAAGTCATGGATAAATGTATTTCTACAAAACCCATAATACTCAAAAATCAGACAGAGTTGTAAGAAGAATATTTATTTGATGTAAAAAAGGTGCAGTAAATGTTGAATGATGATGATCAGAGTGTCCAACCCATATAGAAGGTGATTACTTGCATATAACTATGATTCACCACATCTTTTCCTGGGATAAATAATATTTTCTGATACAAATTATTCACAGATAGAAAAGACACAAGACATTTTAACTTCAGTATTTTATTCTGCTCTGGAGCTTAGGCTGTTTAAAGATGTATACTGGACAGTTCACGTACCACAGCCTGGAAATGCCTTCTATACTCAGACTCCAGCAAATCTGTTTTGTTTTGTTGGAATAAATCACGTGTTCCAATCTTCTGTAAACCCCAAAGTAAATTAAAGAAGAAATTAAAAAAAGAGGAGAAGGTAGTTCTTCATATTTAGTTTTAACATGTTTGTCTTATAGTCTGTTTACTAAGAAGCATCAGAAAGGTAATGAGGATACTCAAAGATTCCTTGTAGACTAATGCAACTTAACATACTTGATGAATGCATGTCCAAAGACTGGTTGAGTTACCAGGGCACCACCTGACTAACTCTGATTAGGAGCTTGTCCAAAGGAAGTAATAGGCAGAAAGATATTTTAAGAGATTTATGAATTCATCAAGTATGAAACCCAAAAAGCATTGGACTGAAATTCCTTATTGTCCTGAAAGAGCAAGAGCATTGTGGAATCTCTAGACTTACCATGGTAGTAGTTTTTTCTTTCTACTTTTGATGACCTATACATGAAGAGCTACTTATTCTTGTCTGGTGCTAAATGCAATGATATATGATGCAATATGATAAATGCAATGATAAGCTGTCCTCTAATTGCAAGACTGTTTTTCTTGCAATTTTAAGGCAAACCTATTGTCAGTGCTCAGTTACAAGTAAAAGTTTGCTCTGCAAACTTATTAATGAAAAATTGAGTATAGCTAGCTTATTCAATTAAAATACTTTGGAATTTTAAAGGAATATGAACTGTATTTTACTTATGTGAATGAACCACAGAATAATATTCATGAAAGATGAACTACAACTGGATATGTCTGCAGCTACTAAAGAGGTATGGTACCTAATATCAATATTAGTCAATGACAGAGCCTGTCTTTCTCTCTGCTAATACCTGAGGTCAAATAGAAATTGCTTTTCTGATTCTGAATTTATGACAAAATATAAAAGTATCAAAATATCTACCTATGGAACTATATAACTTATCAATCTAGTCATTTTAAGAATGTAGTAACTCATCTGAAGCCAGTGGAGTCAAACTGGTTTAAATGAAAAGGGGATAAACTCATGCACAAAGAGTTAATGTCAGTGGTAAGTACCAGGATATACCCTTAGCAGGTGACCATTTAGAGACATTCACTCTATAATAAGAAATAATGTTTCATAATGTTCTTAATTCTCTTCTAGCATTCCATTCATGAGTGCACAGCAATAAAGCTAGGCACTGTCGGGATCATTTAGGTAAACACAGTAATTTCATACTTGCTTTTAATATTGGAACCACTAATAGATGCTGTGTTCAAAAAGCATAAACAAACCACAAGATCTGCTAATCAAGGTAAGAGCCATATGTACAAAACAAATGGAGTCTTCCTCACCTTTGCCTTGAGAAAACAAAAAAGAAAGAGATTTCAGCAGGATTGTCTTTAATCCAATTTACTTTGGATTTAATCTCCAAAACAAGGCTGGCCTGCTAATTCCCAATTATAATGGCACATGTAATCAGAGTCCTCATTAACAAAGACTGACTGTATTGTCTATTAGGAATGGAAATCTGAAATGCAAATTCAGCAAATCAAAACGTTAAATGAGCTCTACCCAAGATGCTTAGAGCTCCTGCCAGGGCAGCGCATGCTGGCCGACACCTGCCCTGAATTCTCCCTCCAGCTGAATGTTTCATTCTGTTCCAGTCTTTGCCTCCTAATTGACCTGCTTATGATCTCTGCTACAATTAACATATGCTTATTAGTAATGGCTGGTTAAAGATTTCAAACTGCCGCAGTTTACAAAGTCTAATAGAGATGGCACACCACAGGAAAGATGAGACCACTGTTTTCCTCATCAGCAGTGTCATAGTGGTTTGGTTTCATGTGATTCAAATGAGATAATTTTTCACATCATCTGATGTCTGCAAACCCATTCTAATTGAAACTGGAAATCTGCACACAAAGTGGTTTAAGGCTCCTGGTGCTCTTAATGAAAATCAGTTAGGGAATAGGATTTTTTTCCTCTGTAACCGCACGCTTAGCAGCAATAGGAAAAGGATATTTTTTAGAAAGAAAGGGACAAGGAAACAAAGAGGGAGAGGGGGTAAAAAGCTGGTTTGATAACAAACAAGAAAATACCCTACCCACAGTATGTTCAGTCAAATTCCTTAGTCAATTCCATAGCTGCAAATAAAGGTTTATAAACTCTGGATCATGAGTTTATAGATAGTGAGCTGAAGGACTTTTCTTAAAATGTTGCAGAATAATTCTGTCCTTAGCAGAGTATTGATTGCTATTATTTTTATTCATTCTCCTTATCCAGGAAAACATTCTTAATTAAAACAAACAAGCAAATCAAACCAACCAAACAACTAAACACACACAAAATAAATTTGTCACTTAAATATGCAAAAGTGTATTCTTATAGGATGACTACTATAATCATTTTACTAATATTGGGGTAATGTCATATTTTCTACCCTTATATGAAAAAGAACATATTACTGCAGATTTGGCATATCAGCCTACTTTCATTAAATTTTCCTCTCTCTTCAGTGTTTTTCCATATTACTATCTCCAGTCTGCAGGAGCCAATGGGCAACAAATATATCTCTTCCACCTGGTTTCATTCCAGCCTCATTAGCAATGCACTAATACAGCAATTATGTCTAATTCTCTCTCTTAACTGCATTATTATTATTTATCTAAGGTTTCTTGCTGACCATGTTTATTCCTATTAATTTTGTTCCTTGATTGTGCTTGATCATAATGCATTCCTAAGGAGATGACTGGGCATTTCACAGTCCTTCCTTTTTTATTCTTATCTTTGATTATATAAGCCACTTATCCCTTTGAAGTTTCATACTGCCAAAAGCCCCAGAGGGCTGGAAAGAGGGCAAGAAAATATTTGGGTCTTGTGTTTTTCTCCTATAACCACAGCCATTTGCACTTCTTACAGACAAATGCAGGTAATATTTTTTTGTAGAGACTTCAGTCCTGGTACCAAACAGATTCAATGGCAATTTAATCTTATTTTCCAGAAAGACATTTCCTAAAACTAATGTTTCATGCTTCATTAAAAAAACATGTACTCAACAACATATTCTTGAACCCAGGATACAGAATTGGGTAGTTGGCATAATCCACACATGCTTAGAAAAGGCATAACAGACACTCGCTGCTCTGGAAAAAGCTACAGTTTAAGTCAGGCAAATACAATAGGCAGAAAAGATTAGGTTCCAGCAAAGGTGAGAAGAACACCAGAAAGCAAATTTATGCTCAGCTTCACAGTTGACTTGTGGGGTTTAAGAAAGGATGTAAAGGAACTGGAAGATACAGTTCAGTTTGTAGGAAAAAATATTATTGCAATCTATAGGAAAATGTATACATTAGAAGTAAAAAGAAAGAAACAAAGAGATCTCCTTAACGTTGACACTAAATTCTTACATTTTCTCTTTTGTGAATTTTTTTTTTTTTTTTTTTGGGAATGATCACCCCATTGACTTTCATCTTCACTTTGAACCTAGTGAAAAACAGCTTCAGATGTTTTTGTGTAATTGAAGTGAATGAGTATATATACATACTCCTGGAAAAGGAAATGCTCCCATGCCTCTCAGCTTCACAGCCATTATATTCAGCCTTGTGCTCTTTTAACAAGTTAAGACAAAAACTTCTAGTACTAAATACAGAGTTAACATATTCAGCTGCAGAGCTCCAAAAACTTTTGCTGCCCTTGCTGTGTTTGGCTATTAACTTTATAGGATGTAGGCTTGATCCTGTTTATATTAGAACTACCTTTTCACTTTCCTTTCCATTTTCCCTGCAGCTAGGAGCATAATTAACGCAAGAGTGGGATTTAATTTACTGAAAATTAGCTAAGTAAAAGTCAGGGCTCTCACTTCAAGTGCTCTCCAAGGCTCACTTTCTAATCAGCAGAGGGAGCGGCATAACCAGAGTGCAATTCAACCCATCCCAGGATGGGTATTGAAGGTAGGGAGATAAGTTGGTGTTTTCCATTTCTACTGATTGTAAAGGAAGGCTCAATTGCAATGTTAAACTGTTCACTTAATTTTAAGAAACTCCTGAAAGAATGGGTTATGATATCCCTCAGGAACATAACTTCACAGTGTGTGAAAAGGGATGTAAGAGGATAAGAATCTAGCATTTTGAACACAGTATTTGGTACAGTTTCCCACTGCTGTTTCTGCTGCCATTCAGCCTGGTGCCATATTTCCAAAGGGATTTGTTTAAACAGTTTCCTACATTTTCCACTATCTGAAGTGAGTGGTGTTCTAACTATTCTACAGCTATGTCTGGCTATGAAAAAAATGGCTATGACTTGTCTTTAAAATTGGCAATGTCCTTTGATTTGATTTAACAACACCTCCAACTGTTCAGCAGCACTTGGTTGTTGGCCACACTACTTGTTTTTCAGAAAAAGAAACTGTAAGTGGTGATTTTACAAACTAACAGATCAGGATTCTGAATTGAGTCCTTCCCTGTGATATTTGAGCATCAAAAACTCCCAAAAAACTAAGGGGGAAAAGTGAGTGCTCAGTCTTTTCAGTATTTAGGATCAAATCAAGTACAGGATAAGATCTTAGGATTTTACATAAGTTCACAGCTAAAAAAAAAATCTAATTCCTGTCTGTTCATTGTATGTGACACTGAACTTTGCTAAAAGTACTTAGACTCCTCTGTGGCTTGGGATACTTGCTTGAATAAAAATACTGCTAAAACCCCAGGAAAATTGTGCACACCATAAACCAATACAGACTGTTATTTGCATTTAATTTTCATCCAGGCATATGCTTTGAAGGAAAATTACGTAAGTTTAGTTTAAATGTAATAAAATTAAATGCAGATTATCAACAAATTATGAAATAAATTGGAAGGTTTCCCCTTTTTCAGTGCCAAACCTTTGAAATATGAAAACAATATCACACAGATATTGGTATATTTCTAATGATAGAAGAAAGTAGTCATATAGTTAAACTCTGGCCCTAGTAGATAGTTTCTGGAATTGAATAGAAATTTAGGCATTTGACTGAAAGCAGAGTTCAGTCTCATCCTTTTCCTCCCCAAGTAACCCAAATTATGGTGTCAGCAAGTTATTTTTTGTTTTGTTTTTTTTTTTTTCTCCTGCAATCTGTCCAATAAAAATTTAATTAATAAATGTCAATACTAAAATATAATTTTTCACTCCCACACATGCCATTATATGTGGTGTTTCATGGTACCACATAAGGTTCTTCCTCCAAATAACACCAAACTTCTTTTTATTCTCTTCATAGTGACAAATGCTCCACGAAATCATTCATCTAGACCTGTGTAAATCTGGCTTATCATTCAAGCTTTACTACAGACATTCACAGCAATCAGGGGTAACTCATTTGATAGGGTCTAACCTGAAGAACTGTAAAGGAACAAAAATCCAGGGTGAATGGAAATGAATGTGAATGGAAAATAGCCACTACCTCAGAAACGCAGGTGCTTAATCACTGTGAACTCCACTTCACCACTTTTCCTTTTTTTTTTTTTTTTAAGAAGAAGAGAATACTTCCCAGTTTTGCAGTTTTTAGGGAAATGTGTTTCTTCTTATTCATGAAGTGGTTGAATACTGTGGCAATGGAAGCCCAGTGGACACAAATGTGCTGCTGTTCTGCAGCTGCTAATGAAGTTAGCTCTCGCACGTGGAGTTATCTGTCTCTAAAGGTGCAACAGTGGTAGCAGCTATCAGGGACAGCTGAATCCGTATGGGCACTCTGGGATTTCCCCTTGCTGCTCACAGGACAAATAGTGACAACTTCTGCTCTCATGTTCCTTCTTTCCTGATTGTGTGGGAGGTTATACGCCTGATTAAATTGCTATATTCCAAAGAAATTAATGTAATATATTTGTAGTAAAATTTCTCCAGACTGTAAGTAAAAGTTAACATTCATTTCAATTCCTAAAAAACGTAGGCTTTTAACTCCAGATGGAGCTTAACTTGCAACGGAGTTATGTTCTGAGTAAATCTGAATGTGCTTTTTAAAATGGAGTCCCTCTTTGGTAGGAAGTATATTTGTGTTGTTATATACCTTACTGCTGCAAAGAGCAAACTTTCTGAATATTAATGGTTAACACTTCTTTTTGGCATGGATACTTTCACGAAACAGACTATCACAGTTTAGCTGGGACCCTAAAATATGTCAAGTAAGTGTTGTGTTGCATATCTGCGTGAGGTTTAGACACTGAAAGTAATTATTATGTTGGATATTGGATTCTGAATTTTCTTATGCTCATTGAAATATTTATATGTACTTTGAATGTCTAAAACAAGAGGAAAAAAGAGGGAAACTTAATATTTTTTCTTTTTTCATTTTCATTTTTGCAGATGGTGTGTTACAGAATGGGGAAGAAAACAGTAGCAAGTCAAAGAAAGTACCACCTTCTGTTTTCCCCATCATGTAACCTAAAACTGTTCAGATGAAAAACATTTTTTACTATTATGTTCTAAAGGAAAAAGAAGGAACTCACTCCCGGGATTTGATTTTGTAAGCCAAAGCTTGAAATAGAATTTTAAAAATAGAAAATCTTGTATATATTGTAGAATAAATGGTGCTGCTTTAATAAGAATGCAAAATGAATCCTGGAACCAGTGTGTGAAAACATACCCAAAATGAAAGAGAAAAGAAGAAAGCAACATAAAAGATGATTTATTTACTACCCCTCAGTTCCTAATTATAAATATTTTTGCACTGTGACGTCTTTTCCAGCCTTTTTGTTTCACACTATCATCACTAAACTGATGAAAGGGTTGTTAAATAAATATGTGATATCATCTGTATTTTCAAGATTAGGGATGTTAATCATGGAGTCTCGGTAAATTCCATTTTGCCCTACCAACAGTTCTTAGCTTCAAAGAATTAAGTGCCTTTATTAACACAATCAAAATTTATCATCCCCCAGTCTCTCAGCGGACTTTCTGCTACAAAACCTACCAAGGCACTGGAATGTGATCTTAGCACTTTCAGGACTGCAGTGTTTCCATTGCAGGGTCAATGTGCTAGGGATAGTCAGGGACCAGAGCTCTCTTGCTCCAGGCACCATGCACACTCAGCAGAGGAGCAGCCTGTGCCTCAGTGTAGTGACAGCCTCTGTGCCATGGGCAGAGAGGAATTCATCTTTCCATAACGTGGGCATCAGAAATGCTTATGAAGCATCCTCCAGAGGTGTTTGTTTCCTTTGATTGATTGTAGAAGAAGTCCAGTAATCTTACACAGGTAGTTTTACACGTAAAGACACATGATTTAGGACAGATAAATGCAGTCAAAGGGCATTCTCTGGCACTGTTCAGAGACCAGAAAGATAGTCCTGTGTTCTGAACTCCGGATGCCCATCTTCTGGTGATGATAGACTCTTTCCCTTTAACCACTTCAATATTTAAACCATTCTGTATTTGTCTTGTCCAAGTTTCAGATCTTCTGAAGTAGAGTCCAAAGTACTTTCTCTACTATGGAAAAACATACCTAAAATATAATGGCAACGATTTCCCTAACTGGCTTCACTCCTTATTCTCCACACAAAAGGTGAGACTGCTGACCCATCTCTTTGTTTGAATATTTTCATCATTGCACACATTATTGAAAGTAAAACAAATACCACCCCCATCTATTTTCTTATATAATAGAATGTAGCCCCTCTTTTCTGTACTGTTTTGCTAAATTAATGACTATTATCAAAAAATAACAAACATGTAAGAGAGCAACAAAGAATTTTTAGGAAAGGTAAAGGATTGCAAATACCCTTAGTTTGTCATTACAATAATACCAATACTACTTTAAGTTCTGAGAACATTAAAGGCAATACATGAGTAGTTCAGTGACATATGAATATGGGTAAGAATTACATCTGCAAAGTCTTCATTTTTTGGTGGACTTTATGGAAATAGTCACACACTGTTTCCTTAAACCATGACCAAATGTGTTAGCAACATGAATGTCTTAGTATCTAAAAAATTACAATTTTTTTTCAGTATATTTTGGGACCTCTCTGTGCAATTCTACTGGCAAATAAAGAGCAGATTACTAGTCTATAAAAAACTCTTAGAGCTTCTGAATCTATTATAAAAACATCTTTTTTTTTTTCTTTTAAATATGAAACATGAACAAACAAGAAAAAAGTCATAAAATTATGATTGATTATAAAAAGTCAGTTTTCATAGTGATTTTGGGGCTTTCAGTCCTTAAGCAAAGTCATTGGTATAAACGTTTTGCCATGTCTGGTAGGATTACCTTTATGTTGCTAAATCAGTGTAGCTTATTTAATTAGTACCAGAATTGCCAGTAGCTAGGTCAGCTAAGAAGATATATTCCCCTGGCATCTGAACACTGAAATACCTTACATATTTCTGTAGAGGGTTAAACAGATCTGTAAGGGAAAACAGTTTTCATTGTGTGATTTTTTGAAAATATAAGATTTTTTCCCTTTTCATTGTCAGGACAATTCTGATTTTCTGCAACTGGTTTAGGTTTTTTGTGTGATGTTTTGTGGGGGATTTTTTGGGTAGTAGAGAACTTGATGCTTTTTGCAGTTGTTGGATAAGAGGAAGACCTGTGTTCAAGTCTGTCTTTCAAATAAGGAAGAGCAAAACCATGAATCTATATCCCATAGAAATATTTTATTTTAGTTGTTCATCTCTTTTGCTGGAGATCACTGGGCAATAGACAGAGTCTAAATGTACAACAGGTTAGGACAGTGAAACACCTGAGGTCAAACACCTGACCTCAAATGTCTTTATTTTTCTATATCCCAGAAAAATACCACTACAAGCATTACCACTGCCACTCTGTAAACAGATTTACTGAAGTCATCTTGTAGCCAATGCTTGGCACTTGCAGAACACCCATCTTAGGTGGCTGGAGAATGCCACAGTCTGGAAGTAACTATCTTTTACCTTTGATTGATTGATGGGGTGAACATCACCCATGGGTAGTAACCTTGCAGGTTCTCTGCTAGAACCTGTTTAGCATATTATGTGTTCTGCATAAAGTACTGCAAAAAGATATAGAATCGTGTTTGGAGAAATATAAATGAGTGTTGGTTGGGATTCAACAACAGACATGACAGTAGAGAAAGTAGCTAGGGAATAAGGTATTGCCCTTTTTTTTTCAGGAGGACAGCTGAAAATTTCCAAACTCTTATGTGAAGACATGCAATTTATATATGGTAGTTTTTTTTCTGTTGATACATGTTGGTATCGATTTTAAGAGCCCAACCCAAAGGAGGTAGTTAGCTCTTAAACATATATAATTTAATCCTCACAAATCTTGGATAGCTGTTATAAGCATAGTGAGGCACTGGAACAGGTTGCCCAAAGAAGGTGTGGATACCCCATTATTGAAAATGTTCAAGGTCAGGATGGGTGGGATCTCCAGCAGGTGTCCCTGCCCAAGGCAGAAGGCTTGGAACTAGATGATCTTTAAAAATCAGCAAGAGAATTTGGTTGCTGTCTTTTTGTAATAGTGAATGCAAATTTATTATATTATTATATTTGTCTCTTATGAATACGGAATTATCAAAGCACTCACAATGTACTTAAATTCCACTCACCTTAATTTTTAACAGAAGAAAAAGTGGAGACAAAGAACAATACATTCGTTTTCTGGGAGTTCAAATGTCAGATTAATGACAGGAAATTTCAGTCTGGTAACTGGGACATTCTGTTGTTTTATTTTTTCATTTTATCAGTGTTCATTGCTATTCCCATACCGAGGAAAATTCTGGAAAACACATACTGAGAGTTTTCCCCGAGGTGTTTCAGAGTCTTAGTCCCCTGTTAAGTCTTGAGTAAGCATCTATATCATCAGTACAAACTTTATTTTAAGGGAAAATTAATGTTTGCTGTTTTCAAAGCTTTTTTTGTGTTTGCATGTGGTGTTGTTTTCCTTTTTGCCTAATTTCTTTCTGTGGATTGTCAAAGGAACAGTTATTACTCTGGGGAAGATCCCTTTTTTTTCACCCTTAGCCCAGTCTTTTTTTTTTTCTTTCTTATCTCTGCAGCACTTACAATGCCTTTTTAGTATTTTCTCACAGAGTTCTGTGTTCCTAGTGGGACATGGTGTGTAGTTTAAATATGTTTCTCTCCTGATATTATAAATGACATCCAATTGACCTCATAAATGTCTTATGAGACCAAACAAACTCCATGCTAGAACAAAAACTGTCAACCAATTCTACTTTGCTTGTCCTCAGGCTGCTCTGGCATGATGCCATAAAGCATCAGTATTGATATTTTGTGGCATTCAAATTGTAAAGTACCTAGGCTAAGCAATAGAAGCAGAGGTATTAATACAATCTGGCCATGTCACTGATAATTACCCCAATATAAACTAAATTTATAGCACATGGTACCTTTAATATGAATTGGCAGCAGGCATCAAAACCTTTTCTTGACATTAGCACATAAACCTAGGAGGCATATAGCTAGCATTTTGTGTAAGGTATTTTATAGAGAAGCATAAGAGCTTCAGAAAAACTTCTGTAGAGTTTTATCACAGCCTTCATCAAGATTTGTTTATTGTCAATAGTCACTTTTAACCAGAGGAAAAAAAAAATTTCTTGTAATGTTTTATAATTTTAACTGAATAAACTCATAAATGCATTCAAAGTGTCAGGGAACACAGCTACACTAAGCAGTATAAATCAACATGATAATTCAGCTTAAAACTATGCTTCTAGTTTCCCAGATTGAAAGCAATTTCTTTCTAATATGGAAAACAGAACCTATCTGAAGGGAGCCTTTCATGCCATAGTTTTACGTTAAACTTATCAAGTGTCTAGGGAAATGTGTTCTTGAAATCTCGTCATGATCCATGTGTCATTGAAGACAAAGATCCGATGTGCTATGGAAATTTCTTGATGCATATTATGAGCTGTTGTTTGCCATAGTGTCTGGATAATCCTGCTTCATTTATTGGAGGGCCATTTCAGCTGCACTGTCAACAGCCTGGGATGATCGGGTCACCTTTCCCTATAAAATTATGTAAAAGCTGTCAAATGGGCAGGATTATAGGCACATTAAAGGTGCTTTAAGATTTCATGCCTATAAATATTAGCAAAGAAGATTTAAAGGCAAATTTGTCAGTACATGCCCACGTTTCTACAACCTTGTTTTACAGCACTGCAATGTTATCACCTACATTTTATCATGTAACTGTGAAGTGTTTTGGTGGGGAGCAGCTGCTTACAGCCTTATCTATTTAATTCATGTAGCAGGAATTAAGCATTATTTAAAAAAAAAAAAGAAAAAGAGAGGTAGCTGCCTCCTATTTCGCATCCTTTGGAAATGAGTTCTTAACATTTTTATTTCACAGCAAAACCACTCAAGTAGCTTTGCATTTGGAGGGTCATCTTATAAAAAAACATTTTATATTTAATAAATAAGTTTGATTATGGCACCAATTACAAATACCCTTACGTGAGAGTAATAATGCAGCAAATAATTTTGCCTAGTATTTACTTTTAAGTTGTGAACATTTTATTATGATGTTTTGGAATGACTGCTCTTATTTATTGTACATTATGAATGCCATGGGCACCTTCAACATAAATAGATATTGACAGACTCTTAGCATTTCTTCAGAGCTCTCTGGTATCCTCATTAGACAAGTGCAGCGTTTTAATCATATTTTTGTTCTGGCAGATTTCTAGCCAATCTCTTAGTTAAACAGACTTAAAGATCTCAGAGGAGGAAGAAAACCATGTTCCCCTACAATCTTTCAGGGAAAAAGAGATCTCAGAGCCCTACCAAGGAGTAAATTGTGAGCAATGCTATGTCTGTTGTAAATGTCTGCTCTGGGACTTGGCCCAAACTGCACAGGCAGCAGTAGAAAGTTTCCCATTTCTGTGAGCTTTGCAAGTGGCTGCTGTCAAGCAGTGTGTGCTCTCTCTGTCACAAATGCCCGGGTCAGAAGACAGCCCTAGATGGAAACCTGTGTGTAAGCTGTAACTGGTGCTTCAGTCAGCAGAGCGTGCCTCCGATGAATTTGCTCTCGCAGTGTGAGTTAGGAAGGCAAATGCTTGAAAAACCCTGAATGCAATTAGGCACAACATGGTTGTTCTCTCCAAGCTTCATTAGGCTTTGCTCTTAGTTTTCACATTCCCTGTTGGTTTGGACAAATGGCCAGTCTCCAGTTAGCTTCAGTGGAAGCAGAAGTGTTGTGAAAGGAAGAGGGTTTATCTGAAAAAATGAGAAGAAAGGGATATAGTGCCTGAGCTGACATTGTGCTGAGGAATAGGTGAAGGGAAGAGGAGAAGATGGTAAATAAAAACAACCCATAACACAGGCTCAAAGAAAAAATTAAATAAAAACTTTGCTTAGAGAGAGACAAGTAGGAACAGAAACAGCATGGCTGACACTTCAGCTGAACATTTATTTTTGTTTTTCTTCTGGCTCAAGGTCAGAAGGTATCTGTTCAGGAAATTGGGTGCAGAAAAGCGTAGCAGGTCTTGAGCAGATCAAGAAAAGACTTTCCACATGCATAGACAAAAGGAAGCTAAATGCACAATATAATGGGACTCTTTGTTCCCTTTCCCTGTGTGGGTTGGAAAAGTCAGAAATATTCCAGCCCTTATCATGTCTACTCTGCAACTATACACAGCTTCTGAGGAGTAGCCCCATGGCAGCTGTGAAGGTGATGGAAAGAGAAAAGGAGTAAAAGTCAGCTCAGGTAGAAAAATGTTAAAGTTTCAATATCTAGGATCTCGTTGTGGGGAGAAAAAGAAAGAGAGTTAAAAGATAACTGCTCAGAGATCTTTTCTTACATGGAGTGTTGATGTGGCAAGATGCACATCCCCATAGGTGAAAGCCTGTCTTTTTCCAGGCTGGATGTTGAGCAAAAGTTGTTTTCTGGAAGCAATATTACTGGATAACTGCAAAAAAATTTGCCCAGATCACAATAAATAGAAATCCACTCTTGCACAAACCAAGCTATGGTTGTGCAAAGCAATGATAAAGATTCATGCAGCAGAGTAGAAGATAATGCAGCTATTGAAGTTTAGGGGCTTGTTGACAGCTGCCTAAGGAGTTACCTAGTATATTTGAGACACCTCATAGTACTGTGTGAATCCTCTTAGAGTTCATGGATGTGGCACAAGAGGTCCTTTGCCTTTCTGGAGAAGCAGAATGCCACAGAAAATCTCAGCATCTCAGATGGCAATAGATATCTATGGTTAAAGACATGAACTGAGCCCTGGGAAAATAAAAATAGTCTACCTAAGCTCTCAATGTTGAGCAGTAAAACTGAAAAATGGGGAATGCCAGAGTGGCTGTGGTTAAAGTCACAGTCAGCCACTGGTAAACTGAGGCACTTACAGGCATGCAACAGAGGTCAAAAATGTTCATTAATAGCCCATGCTGCCCATGATCTGGTGTTCAAAGAGGTGTTATGAATCCTTTCCCCATGAGATATTGAGTAATTGTGATCTGGGACTTACTCTTTTGTGAATGCCAACCTTTCTGTGAAGGTACTTTAGCCTAATTATTTTTCCATGTTCAGTTTAAAGACAGAGCAGGTATATCTGCTCATTCTATACAAACTGGCAAGATTTCAGGCATTGACTAAGACAGCTGGTGATACAGCAAACTCCTTATGCCTTGCCAGAATTTATTTATTATTAAAGACAAATTAACTGATGGGAGGTGGGTCTTGAATGTTGGATAATCCTTTAACCGGTTCAATAGGATTGCTCTGAAAGGAGGTTTGTATGCCAGAAGGTATTTCCAGTGCACTTTGTAGAAAAACGAACTGGGAAAGGGGAAAAGGAGTTGAAAGGTAGTGCTGTGAATGTTTTTTATGAGTGGTGGAGGATGTGTGCTATCAGTCCAAAAGGTCTGAACAGGTGAGCAAGACCTCAAAGGTCCATGAACTATGAAGGGGCTGAATGTGCTCAGGGATGGGATCACCTCTTATGAACTCCTACAAAGAAACAACAATCATTGGGATACACGAGCCATCCAGGGGAGAGGGTTCCACCTCCTCACTTGTGTTTCTGGTTGTTGTGAGAATGATTAGCTGTCTGGAAACCTGGACAGGGCTGTCCATATTATTGCTGGTGTTTCCTGGTGGCAGGTGACCAGTGCCTGTGTTTGTTCCCCAGGGCATCTCCTTCCTCGATAAACCAGGGTTAGAAGCAAATCAAAGGGCAGCTGCTTGCTAAAGAGGCTAAAGAAGAGAGGCTCTTGCAGCAAACAGGCAGCACCCTCTTTGCAGCTCTTTACCTTCCTTGCAGGGGAGGGCAGTAGGGTCCCTGCTGTGAGTGACAGCTCTCCCCAAATGTGTGGAAACAAGTGAAGAAGAAATGATGACCTGCACCGAGTATGTTATTGCTGAATGATTCCCAGGTGAGTTCAGTTAATAAAGTCGCAGACAAATTAAACCACATCCCTCACATCTTGTCATTATTTCTGCATGTCTGGAACTATGAGGACCAAGACTCTTTTTAGGTGCAAATAAAGAAAAATGAGTTTAGCATATAGAAAAGCTATAATGCTTTAGCTGGCTGTAGAAAGTTTTTTCACAACAAAGATAACTTAAAACATGTGTGAGTTTATTTTATTTAACAGATATATTTCGTTTCTATTATAAGCATGGGTGGTAATGTAGTCTATAGATCATCTTCCCTGTTTAATTCTAATTATTCTAGCATTCCATATTTTATCATCATATTTTAGGAATTCTGGGTTCTTCACTAGTTATTTTATTTTCCAGAAGAAATGTTTCTACCAACTTTGACTATCCCATCTCCACCTCAACGTCTCCCCTTCCAGCCCCCAGAGTGATTGATGTACACTTCATAATAAATACCCTAGCAGCAGGAAGCACAATGCCCACAAACCTGATTTTGCATCTGTCTAAAAGAGTTCAGATAGATGAGAATGCAAGCTAATATAAGGAACATATAATTCTAGAATAGCTCACAAATTCTGTAACCTTGAGTCAGACTTGCTGAATGCTTTGAGTCCTATCACACACGCTGAGACTGCTTTTCCAAATTACATTTTATATACATATCATCATTGTCACTATTTACTTAGTGCATACTTTCTGTAGTCATACATATTCTATGAATAACATTAAATATAAACATTTGGTATCTTACACTAATGGAGATTGTTTTTGTTTGATTACATATCTCAATCCATTCTTCATCAGAGAATGCCTGATCCGGATTGCTTTTGCACTTGATCTTAGCTTTTATCTCCCCTGAAATTGTTCATTCTAAAAGGATATCCAGTGCAGATCCTTTTCTTGGTCTTTATTCATAATTAAAAGCTAGCATTCGAAGGGAATGAACTCAGGGGTACAAAAATTCCTCAATTTATCTCCCACAGATAATGTCTTATTTGTAAATATCTACAAACGTGTTGTTTTGGTGTATGGCTTATATTTCACTAATCTCTCAAAGGGCCTAAATACTCTTTCATTACAAATATCCTTGAGAGTCATCATGTCAAAATCATTCCTCAATTAATAGAGGTTGCCTCCAAGGGCCTCAGGGAGAAGAGAGCTGTTAATAAGTGGACAAATAGAAGACGCACTCTGGCCTGCTTTAAAGTGCTTCAGGACATTATGCACATGTTGGCAGGTTAGGCTTTAGTGAATTCCCAAACATCTTTGCTGTTCACACATGTGTTTCTATGGCACTAGAAAATTCTTATCAATGATATGAAGATGAGAGGTCCTGTAGTATTTTCTTACAGACACCAAAAATAGGAGGTAGATCCTTTGACTTACATGGAGATGCGTCTACAAATGAGGCTTGTCAGCCTGAGGTGCAGTCCATAATTATTGGAAAGAAACTTTTAAATCTTGTGTTTTTATTAAAAAAAAAATAAATCCCACCATAAATGGTTTGAGGCTAGGTAAGGGAGCATATAATTCTCCTTAATTTTTGAAATGGCTGATAAGAATTACTGGATAGCATAACAATTCTGCTCACTGTTTATTTCACCTGAGTTAATACATGGAGTGTAAATTCCATCTTTCCATTATCGTTGCTGAGGTTAGAGGGGAAACATTTTGCCTGGTTAAATGTAAGGTTTCTGCTTTGTTTTGTTGTTCTTGTTTTGCAGTTGGAGGATATTTGTTGAAGTTTAAACCCCTTGAAATTCAGATGTGCTTGCTCTTTCTTTTTGTGTGGTGGCACCTGGCAATTAAATATAGTTGTTTCTTGAAAACAGTGCCTTTAAATATTTTAACATAAATTTGTGTTAACCATTTGTGGACAGAAAATTGTACATTTGTGTGTTTTTGTAATCATGGCTAGAAATAAGAGATATTAATGTATATTTCTGCAAGATTGGAGCAGATCCTCTGGTTACTTTTTTGGACTTTATAGAGTAGTCATATAGAAGTTTCCTACTGAATACCAAAATCAGCCATAAGATGGGACTGTGGTTGTAACCCTAATTACGGAAAGGATATCCCCTCCAGAGGATCATAATCCAGTTTGAGAAGCAGAAAGGCAGTTACTTCCCTGTGGGAGCCTGGGAGTGATACCCCCAAAAGCTGATGACATAGTCCTGTAGGCCTGGTATGATTTCACTTTCAAATGTATTTAAAAATTCTACAGCAAATCCATTGGGGGCGTAGGCATTCCCGCTTTCAACACAAATACTGTTTCCTTAATTTCATTCTCTGTCCTGGGAATCTGCAACAGTTCTTTCTGCTCTTGTGTCAGTTGTAGCTTCTGCTATTCCACACTGATGAAAGAATTGGATTTAAATGTTTGTTCAGAGGTACGTAAGTTGGCATAATAATTGTGAATAACTGATTCTCCAGGGTGAAAAGGAGTTTGGCTGTAGCGTTTTCCAGTTTACTGGGTTGGTTTGGATCATTTCTTCTTTATTTATCAAATCAACTAACAATAAGCAGACTTAAGGAATGGTTACAGAAAATAAACTTTTTTCTCATGGTTTTATAAAGAGACAGAAATATGTCTAGAGCTAAATCTGTAGACCTTTCACAAAACCTTCTATACTCCTGTGCTTTAAATTTGTTGGAAGACAAACCTGTCTTGAGTGAGTAATTTTAAAATCTTATCTTATCCCAACTTTTTTTATAACAGGATAAATATTTTATTCTGTAAACTGTCAAACTCTGTGACCCATGGATCCAACTCTCTCACCTATTCTTCCAATCCTGCTCCAATGAAAAAAAACTACTCACAGGAATTGTTAATAAGTTTTAAAAATTATCACCATGTGAAGAATAATTTACCCAATTCTCATAAACTTTATTCTTTTCTTTGGGAAACACTAGACATTTCCTGCAAATTGTCATCCTTATCCATGAAAACTGTCTGGTATGAAAGAAGGCAAAAACTCCAGTTTAAAGTAAAACTGGGAAAAGTCAGAAAGGAACATTCTGAGTATTCAGAAAAGATGGGATTAGGCTCTCAGTGGAGAAAGATAAGTACTTCTCATCCTACAAGATCTGTACAAATTACCAGGGATGTACTAAACTTTGAAGATGTCTATTTATTTCAGTCAATTTTGACTGCGTGTCTATCTTAGATTAGAAACTATTTACTTCAGACTGATAAAGTTATCCCAGTCTCACCCTGAAAATCTTTATGAGATTCTCTGTGAATGTTAACTCCTGCCAAACTTCCCTTGTTCCAACTCTTTTTATTTCCCATTGTTGTCAGGTTTCCAAGACAAGGACTGGTCCATCTCAGTTCTGTGATAACTTTACATTTCCCACATTTTTACTTATGTGTCAAGTAAATAAAAGTGTAATTTGTGCATATATGCTTTTAGACTCCTAGGAATAAGATGATGTAGACTTACTTATTGTCCTTTTCCAAGAGAGCTGGAAGGCCCCAACATACTGTCCAGGCAAGGTGCAGAGTTGAAAAGAGCTGCCTTAGTGGTCTGCTCTGACCATAAAGCCTACATATCTGGAAAATAATACACAGGTGTAAATTGCTGCTTTTGAGCTTCAGTTTTTGTTAAGTAAAGGGTTTTTTATCTATTCTAGTTATCTTCTGGTTTTTCCTGAGTGCACCATCATACTGAATTGTTTCAGAAGCTATTTATGGACATCATTTTAAAGCTATATCATTGCAAGATTTTTGTTATTTGTTTTTCTTTCCTCACAGTTCGCTTCAAATGATAATTTGTTGTCTTGAGCATTGCTACAGCACCAACCACATTGGTTACCCAGGCCTTCTGATTATGACTAGAGGTAAAAAAATGGATTCTTCTCAACTTCTTACTTCTCACATTTATTGTTTTAAATTTTAATTGTGGAGATGTATAGTGTGGTCTTTTCCTGCTATGCATTCTTGTAGAAATCTTCTGTTTACTCATTTTGAAGGAAAGAACTGATCTCCTCGTCCTTCTCTACCAACAGGACTGTGAGAGTCTTTGCTTCTTTGCAGGTTCTCCTTTAAGCACTTTGCTTATATTTGGCTTGTGATTCCCTAGCACAAGGAAACTCCAACCCTGTGGATGTTTTCACTTGCTTTCCCAGTCCTGCTGCCAAATCTGCTGCTGCTGCTCATCTTTAACTGTTTTGAACAGAAGATGTCCTGCAGCACGTTGATTAAGTACAGGAAGCATTAGTGACCAGCAGCTCAGGGCATTGGGTTGTTATTGACTCTGACAGACCAATTTGTTTCTCCAATGTTCATTATTTTACAAAAGGGGCACATCAGACAAGGCAATTGAAATGTACAATATTGCCACCTGTCTCTTTTCTGCCTTGATTATGTACAGCCTAGACTTCAGTTCCAGAGTATACTAAGACCTCAGAGACGTGAATTGTAAAAATTAAGATAATTAGAATTCCAGACTGGCCCAACTTGGAGCAAAGATAATTAATGCTAGAAGTTCCAAATGAGCACACATATGACAAGTAAATAAATTCAAAATTAGGCAAAAGTTTCTATATTGCTTGGAATTATTAGTGTGTGGTCACAGTGACACTTTGTGTTCATTGCTGGGGAATGCACTCTGCTGAAACGCTGCAGCGTGCTGGAGTTAACATCTATTATCTAACACACTCATTAACAATGAGTGACCTAATGCCTGCAGTGAGAAGACTGCAAGTAAATTTTGGTAAGGTCAGGAGCTATTTTTGGAGCAGCAGCTACCAGATGTAAAAAGAAAGCCAAGAAGAGAATGACGCAGTTTGAAACATGTACCAAAACTAAAATATATATACACTGACACAGTTCACTGCTACTTAATTTTTAATGCATGTACAAACATGTTTGTCCTTTGCCATGAAATGGCATGTGACTTTTCCCCACATTCACCTTCTGTCCTTGCCTGTCAGGAGACATTTGGTCTACATGTCACCATTCATAAAATATAGGGACCTACAAACAAGACATTCCTGGGAACAACAAAGATGTTAAAATTCCTTAGGAACTGCTCTTGGATGTAGTCAAGAGTCAAAACATAATGGCATTGACAGATTCTGGTGCTAATTCTCAACATGGCCAAACATTTTCTTTTAACTATCTATGTAACAGCACAGAACATACCAGTGTACTAGAAACCATCTGTGATTTTATTTAAAACTGGAAAAATTCTCCAGAGAAGTTTTACTGACTTTCTTCCCCTTCCCTAAAATTCCAGACAAAAATGATAATTTTTTCTTGCACCATCCTTTCACACTAGAAATAATGTTTGCTTCCTGCCAGTGGCTCTGATTCTGAACTGGCCTGGCCTGTGCCTCACAGCAGCAAGAGACAGACCTGCCTGATGGGACTCTCTGCACTGCTCTGGCAGTCTGAAGCAGCTGTACACCCGACAGGGAGCCAAACCCAACAAGCCCAGTCAAGTCAAGTTTACAGATGTTTTACATCACCCAAGCAGTGCAGTGCAGCCAAGGCACAGTGAATCTGGCCCTCCAGATGGGTCTTATTTTAAAACTGAATGTTGAAAAATAACATATTCTTTGGAGTAGGTAATCAATAGCATTCAGTTGATTTCCATAAGCTCTTGCAAGGACCTCCAGGCTTTGACAACAGATTTGGTTTTCTTCCTGATCACTTAAACCCAGATGCTGCTTTTGATGGATGAGTCACATACATATCTTGAGTCAGGAGCCACACGTTTCCCTGCAGTTTACAAAACTAAGACAAAAATATAGATACTTTTGGTCTTTTGAAAAAGATGGACAGTAATTTATAGAGTGTCCCTGAGTACAGTTAAGATATGTAGGAATCTGGAGGTTATAGCTAAACTTGGCTGGGTTACCCTGACTTCTAGTACAATGGGATTTTCTTACTGCACTCCTAGACACTTTGAGTTGGGCCACTTCTGCAAAGTGATTTCTTCTTCAAAAATATCAAAGATACAGCCACAGCCTCCCTAATGCGTGGAGGAGATTTTCCATGGATATGGAGCTGGACTATCCTGACAGTGAGTGCCTATTCACCAGAGGTTTCTTTCCTGAAGATGCAGTGGACTTTCAGACTGCTCAACTCAGCTGATACAGGAGTTTTTAAAAATCCATACCAGAATGCCTAAATTTTTTAACCCAAAATATTTACTAGGTGAGTTTTTATCAAAGAATTCCTCCCTATCTACCAAACTGATCTTATTAAGTACTTTTCAAGACAGATGATTTTTAAAAAATACCTGTAAACAAAATTTTAACTCACTAACTTTTTGAAGTTGAAAATATAATAACATGCCTATGTGTTCTGAAAGGTGTGTGTGTTTGTCTGGAAAATGAAACATGCATTTAAACATCTGGGAGAAAACAGTCTGCACACTTACTCCATTTCCCAACTTCTCACCAAGATGTAGGTGGACTGACCTGCACCTATGTAAATGACAGACAAACATCAAGAAAATAAATTTGGAGCTGGAGGCAGCAGAAGGAAAGAGACAGCTTAGCAAAAGCAGCTTTGGGTCAAAACAGACACATGGCATTATCCAGTCACTCATACATCAGGCGGCTGGGATGCTGATTTATCACAGAATGGAGTATTTGAAGCTCTCCCTATATGTTTAAGCAGAAGGACTGCCAGCCCCAGCTGCTGCTTTAGAGGCTGGCTGTGTGGAATTTAACTCTCGACAATCAAAATCCATAAATGGCAGAAGGAGGTGGAGAAGAGAAATAAAAGGGTAGTGGGAAAAAAAGTAAACCCTGAAGGGAGGGAAGCAGAGATCTGTAGGAATATATGCTATACAGAGTGAATGTGAAAAGGCTGATATACCACCCAGAGCCTCTCTAGCCTTGCATTAGGCTTCGTTTAAAATTCTTACCCATCCATATGCATTCCAAAGCAGTGTGGGCTGGTCATTTTTAATGCCATTGCTCTTAATTTGCTTCAGTTTTTGTTCAGGAGCTGAGTGAATGTAACAGACATAATATTTATGTTGTTTCAAAAGCATGTAAAGGATCTTTTATTTGAACTCCACACCTAGATCTCTGAGAATCTCACACCCCCTCATGTCTATGGATACAAACACTTCTGTAAGAAATTGTGATTTTGAAGAGGTATGGGTATTTTGAATTCTTAGCAAGGTAATATGAGGGAGAGGAGAGGAGAGGAGAGGAGAGGAGAGGAGAGGAGAGGAGAGGAGAGGAGAGGAGAGGAGAGGAGAGGAGGAGAGGAGAGGAGAGGAGAGGAGAGGAGAGGAGAGGAGGAGGAGAGGAGAGGAGAGGAGAGGAGAGGAGAGGAGAGGAGAGGAGAGGAGAGGAGAGGAGAGGAGAGGAGAGGAGAGAGGAGAGGAGAGGAGAGGAGAGGAGAGGAGAGGAGAGAGGAGAGGAGAGGAGAGGAGAGGAGAGGAGAGGAGAGGAGAGGAGAGGAGAGGAGAGGAGAGGAGAGGAGAGGAGAGGAGAGGAGAGGAGAGGAGAGGAGAGGAGAGGAGAGGAGAGGAGAGGAGAGGAGAGGAGAGGAGAGGAGAGGAGAGGAGAGGAAAAAAAAAAAGATTTGGTAAACAGAATTTATTTTTAATAGTTTAAATAAGATGACTGTTTGAACATGCCCTGAAATTGTAAATGTTAGTCTGAAAACATAACCTACAATCAGAAAACATGTAAGCAATGAAAAAGATACATCAAGAATGGCTCATTACAAAACATTAAAGATAGAGATTATGCTTTCCTCACCTAGGTGGAGAGTAAATTTTCAGCTGCCTATTTCTCCTAGTGTAAGCTCTGCATTTGTGTCTGCACTCAGCACAGTGTATTATCATCACACCAGGCTGACCAGAACCACTTCTGAACAGTTCCTTCAGCTAACAAAGTCCAGAGCAGGCATCAGGATCTTAAAAAGAGCCCACCAGGTAAATGCTTCCTTTCCACCTGAAATATGAAAACCTTTCCCACAGGCCCTTCCCATTCCCTCACATATTGCAATGTAAGCCAGTGCTATAGACAGCACTCTGTATGATCACATTACTAGACCAGACAATAAAACTTTCCCTGGGATTTTTGTCATGTCACAAAATTAGTTTAGTTTCTGTAATGTTCTCTGTCTGTTTCTGTAAGTGCATATGTGAGTAGACCTGTCTGTATAGAAAATAAGATAATACAGTGTGTGTGACTCAGAATGGAGCAGTAAAATCTTTCTGCCTGTCCTAACAGTTCCATATCTATGGTTTGTATAGGCAAAAATGATCCATTCACCTCTCTGACATGAGTATGAATTATAACAAGAGTATATATGACTATTTCCCTTTTCACCAGTGGGTAATGAGAGCTTGCTTCCCTCCTCACCCTGCATTAATAGGTTCCGAAAAATCCTTAGAGCAACACCATCTGTGGATTGGAGGCAGATGTCAGGACTGAAATGATGACCTTGCTAAGTTGCTTGGGCCAGCAGGTCAAGTTTTCCTCACTTTTGCTCATCCTTAGAGCTATTTCTGTACGTGAGTGAGTGCAAAACATGTTAACAAGGGTAATGTGTACCTGCTGGTTGGGAAACAGCATTACAAGCCACAGTCCTGTTAGGAAAAAGAACAGAAAAAGAAGGATGGACAGGAAATTCCCTGGAAGTCTTTGCTCATTTTGAGTGTGTCCCTGCCTGGGAGATACTCTCATTGGTTGAAGAGCAATTATATATGTGATGTGAAGGCAATTGCCTGGGGTATGACAGCTTGAGGGAGGAAATGCAGCAACAAATTCAGCAGCATATCAGTTTATGACTCTTTAAAAGTAATTGCTTTAATCCCTGAACTATAATTTAAAACCTACTAGGTTTTACTGTCTTCTCCTCTAGTTTTCACTTATGGCAACACAAAACAAAAAAAATCACTCATTTAAACTAAACTTATGTGAGTTCCACCAGAGGAAGTATTAGGCCACTCTACTGCCAATAGTACAGGTGAGCACCACTGAGTTGTAAGACCAAGTGGTATTTGTCTTGAAAGTATTAAGTTTCATCACTTTGGACAACAGCATTTAGCCAGTTTATCCTTGGGTGTCCTGAACCAATGCTTTTCAGTATGTCCCTTATTTTGGCTTTAACTAAGAAATACATTTTTCTGTATTTACCATAATTTTTAATATAAACTGCTGTACTATAATGTAATTCAAAAGATTCTCTGTAGGAAAAAGTGTAGTATGGGAATTTTTACTCCACTAATAGTTCCTCAAAAAACACCGTAATATATACCTTAAACTAAAATTTAACAGTAAAGTGCAAAATAACATTTTCAAGAAAATTTTATGTAAAATGTTGGAGCTGAATTCGGCAGAGGCAGCCACCTCTTCAAAAATTAGTAAATAATCATCTAAAACCACAGGTAGCACACTATGCCACTTGGACTATTATCTTTTTACTCTGCCTGTAAGAGTGTTATGCCAACCCAGACAATGGTTTCTGAATCCAACTTATTAAACAAATAATAAACATATCACCTAACTCAAAACACTGCCACATCCTATAACTTATACAGCTCTTTTTTTAAACCAATGAATGCATTTTTCTTGGGTGCTTATATACATTTAGTTTTTTCCTTACTGGAGTAACCCACAGTACAAGTACCAGACACAATTATAGATAATCTATTTCTCCTGTTTGAAATGGTTTCAAAAACAGCAAGATAGTTCTGTGCTCAACTCCTGTTAACAATTTATAATTTTCAAATTTAAATAAACTAGTAAAAACCTCACAGTTTACCCAATTTACTTGCTGGTCTGTTTTCATCTTCGACTGTTCAATTCTTTGTAACTTTCAGATCCTGCAAGATGAGAAGCCGTGGGGATGTTTATAGGAACAGGCCCTCTACAAGTGGAGGGGCATCTAAAGGATTAGTGGACTATTTTCAGCTGTAATGAGAGGAGAAAGCTGCGGCTGTCACCCAGAGAAATGGCATTAGGGTTGATACAATGAACCTACCTGTGATTATTATGAAGTTGTGGTTTATGCTGGTAGAAAGAGCAAGCACTGTCTTGGAAGGATTGTAGATGTCCATGATTACACCAAAGATGATCTAGAAACTTCAGGTTTGGCTTAGGAGGTGAGGGGTTGATGTCTGGATCCAGGTTTGTCTTTTAGGAGGCGAGGGGACTCTTGCTCAATCACCCAAGTATGAGTTTTTCACTAAGAATCTTAGAAAGGATGGAGGGAACCTCCCTGTGAAACTTCAGTGAAAACTCACAGTGTGGTTCATTTCTTTAGTTCCTGCATGCTTTAAATTCAAGACAGGTAAGTGAAAGAAAGAAGAGGAAGAAACAAACATGAGTGCTAAGGACAAGTGTGCTGAAGAGTGTCTGCAGATCTGCCTGTGGGGTGTCTCAGACTGTGCTCTGTCAGATAAAACAGGTTGCATCTTCTCTCTGGCCTTGCCTGTGGAAAATAGAGCAGGGAAGTAGGAAGAGACTGCAAATCCTATTCTCATTCTGATAAACAGGAAATATGTCTGAATCATTTACTCAAATGTCTGGATGACATCCCAGGACCAATAATGGATGTGCCTCACAGCCCAAAACTATGAATGCTTGAAAGGGGAAGACATCCTACCACAGGGAGGAACAGATGGTAATAAACATGGCTTGTGTCATCCTTCTAGCCCCTTTCTGTATCTCACAATGATTTTTGGAATAATCTAACGGAACTTGTCTGAATGCTTCTCAGCAAAATGAAATTTCATGGATATGTGCTGCTTTTCCTGAGCTGAAATACTTGTGGAGATTGATCTATGGGAGTGAGGTGTTTAAAAGACTTCTTGATTGCATGTTCATTGGCTACAGATTGTGCAAGAATGAACATGAAAGATGAAAATAAACTATCCGAATATAACTTTAAAAAATAGAATTCAATTTAAAAAATTCAAAGTGTGTTGTGAAAAGCGGTTAGAAAGTTGCAGCTGTATTGCAATGCAAAGTGGAAACAGTCTTCACAAATTTAAACACTGACAGTGCTGACAGTGTCTAAATTATTTTCTAACACTTATAAACAGACATATACTTCGGGTTAAAGTCTCACTGCTTCACTACAAATTAGTGCTAAGTATCATATAAATACATTTGTAGCTTTACAACCTTAATTATGGGCAAGTGGATCCCAGTTCTTCAGAACTGAGTTATTTTGGGTTTCTCCTGACTATTTTTATTTTCCTGCTGATCTTTGGACATGATCCAGCATTCTTTACTTAGACTAAACTCCCACTGAAGTCAATTTTGCTTGAGCAGGAATTGCAAGATCAGACCCTTTGTGACAGAGAGAGTGCATCATCAAATTTCATTTTCTCACATAAATCAGTGAAGAAGAAAGTTAACAAAACCACAGAATGTCTTTCCTTTTCTATAAATTCACCTTGTTCCCTCCTCTTATGGCTCCACTGGTCTGACATGAGGAGTTAAAAGTCCACCCTTTCAAAAATACAAGGTTCTGAGGGAAAATATTCCTCATGATGACGGACATTATATGAGACATTAAAATTCTGGTGTGTTCCTCTTTAAAAATTATGGAAAGGAAAATAGGAAATAGTACAGTTCAGAGCCATTACTGTAGAAAACAGTGAAGAGAGGAAATACAACAGTGAAAATTTAACCCATTCACACCTTCTTCTTCACTGTACATTGGATTTCAGAGTGTAACATGCATATAATCAATTTGGACTTGGTTTGTAGTCATATATTCCCTAGTGGGGCCCTACTATCTTGACCATGAATTTCAAAATAACTACACAAAGTGATGATAAAAAGTAGATTTTTCTGCTGGAACTAATGGTGATTCCTTCCGTTGTTTTGCACAGCATATGCTGTTCATAAATAATGTCAGAATTGGGCCAAGTCCCCTTAAGAAAGGTGGTCATTTAATGTAAGTAAATCCACATTAAATATTGAAGATCAGAAAAAAGCTGCCTTTTCAAAGAGGTCACTTTTAAGTGAAGGAAACAACAATGCATGTGTGCGGATGGCCAGTTCCACACTGGGTGACACAGAGTTAATGGCTCATAGAGAGCATATACATGTTTTTTAAAGATGTTTTATTGCTTACAAAAGGAAGTAGTCTAGAGAGACTGGATACATAAACTGGCTCCAGCCAGCTGCGGCTGTCAGGCTAGGAAGGATCCTGTTCAATTAGTGCTGTAAAATAAAATACTTTGTAAAGGAAATAAACACTATGAGAGCTAAGATTCATGCTTTCAAATATACACAAGGTTTGAATTTTTAATTAGGGCTGCTAATTACAGTCATCAGAAAGCAGAACAGAATAGATTTTACCTTACATTTAGCAGACAAGCCTTCAACCCCAGTGTATTTTTCAATTTCATTAATATTTTATGAAAATGGCCCTTGCAGCTTCAGCCTATTCTGTGCCTCCTACAAAACTGCCCCACATTATGGATGCCAATGCCTTTAAGCCATGTGCATTAGTGAGATGACAAAATGCAAAACAGCATCTTGTCAACCATTGCATCAATTGATTCTATTAGATAGTGTAAAAACAGTTGGGTGTGAGTTATAATTTAGCTGACACTAATGATGAAACAAGACACTGGCTGGGAGCAGACATTAGCTATAAGCCAGAAATTAATGCTTCTAATATTTTTGAACAAATTAACCTTAATGAACTGGCCATGTATATACTGTAGTATATACTGTTAAGTCAATTAGTAGAGAATAGAGGTTATGTATATATAGATATATAGAAAAAAATGCACAGTTCTAGAGAGTTTCGAGCATACAATGCTATTAAGAGCAATTCTACAGTAAATTCAGCTCTTTTTTACATTTAGTTACATTCTAACTCTAATGTGCAAATGTCCTGTCTTGGCCATTTCAGTGAAATTTTGTATGAAATAAAGTACAAAATTCAGTATGTCATCATACTGATAGATCAGACACCATATTGATGTCTTCACAGAAATGTCTTAATTTCACTGATATTTTACTGTGACAAACTTTGGGAGCTATGTCTAACTGCCTTCATAATATACTAACCAAAATTTATAGTCTATTTCCTTTTTATTCATTACCATTTGTGAACAAGCTGTGATAGAGATTCTTACATGTTCTAAATCACTGTCTAAAAAGATGGAGCAGCATTTAAAAATTATATAGCTAATATGAGAGCCTAAATTCTAGGAATTCCATTTCTAGGCAACCTAGAAAGCAGAAGTGGTTAATTTATAAGGAGGCACAGAACAAAGGTAAGGCACTTGCCAACAATAGTTTGTTGGTTTAACTTTGACTTGCTTTCCTGGGAAAGAAGAAAACAGAATTTTCAATGTGAACTGTCATCCCCACTTATGACAGGGCTTCACTAGTTAGGAATTCAGAGTTCCCCCTCCATTGGCAGAGTGATGTAAAGAAAACCACCAAACAAAATTCTTTCAAGTTTCAACTACAACTCTACTTAAATAATTTACTTTTTAGTTTTACTCAGACTATTCTTTTTAAACTTAGTTGACATTTTCGTTGACAAGCAGATTTTATTGCACAAGATCAGTAGTGGAATTGGCAGTGAAAAAGAGAGAGGGGAAAAAAGCTGGCTCTACTCAATGAGAGAACTACTATCTTGCCTTTGGGAAAAACAGTGCTGGCAGTGACCCTTTCTGAAGCCAGCAATAAGTGGTAAACCAGTCACTGGAAGTAAAATATTTGGTAACTTTGAATGTTTCCTTCTCCTACGTGAAATAAACCAGAGGCTGTTTGCCTAATACATTTAAATCAAGCCAACAATAATAAAAAAAAAAGAAAAAGTTGGGTGTGACCATAAAGCCTTTAAATTAATCCATTAGAAAGTTTAAAAATTTAATAAATAATTGAAAATGTAAATAATAAAGCCTTCCCTTTTGAATTACTGAGCTGTTGTTAAAACTAGTGGAGAGAACAAAAATACATAACTCAGAGGGAAAAAAAGTGGAAATAACACCTCAAGGATAGGTTTTTATTTCTAAGATTTCTGTCTCTCATATTCCAAATGCATAATGCTGCATAGTGACCAAAAGAGAAACCAGACTAAACAAAAGGTAGTTTCAAGAAGTTCATAAATATTTGCATTACATAGTTAATGAGTCACCAATGCCTCCAAAGTGCCTTATGGAGGACACAGAATGAGCTATCACAACACCCCAATCAATATTCCATTCAAAGAGATCTCCAATAAAGCCACACATCAAAGCTGCTCCAGGAGTATTGAAGCTCTGGGTTGTTCGCCACCCTACACTATTTTGGAAAAATGTCTTATGGAGCTGTGTGAAACACTAAATCAGGAACAGGGATGGATGTGTTTTGTGCCTTGTGTCCAGATACTTCAACGAAGGCCAATCAATAATTCCCTGAGCCTGTTTAATCAGAAGCTGTTCTAGGTTTAATCCCAAAAGTTACAAGGCTAGTTTAGGACCCAATGCCAAATGCTTACTTCATTGATGTGTCAGCAAAAGGTCACTTTGGTTTGATTCTTGACCAGGTGGAGCTCTTGGGTCTTAAGCCAGACAATTCTCACTGTTCTGCCTATTCTTCCTATTTCTCCTCTGTGGGTAAACACCACCATCATCATCACTACTAAAGGTGTTGTGTTTTGAGGTAATTTTTCAGGCTGATGAAAGAGCTGATGAATTCCTCAGATGAGATTGACATCTATAGGGAATGTCCATTGTTTAAATCAGTGGGATTTTCACAAAGGAATTCTTGACATAACTTGCATAAAAATAGAAAACTAAGTAAAATACATTTTGCCTAGGGAGCTCATTTCTGAAAGTTATGTGAGTAATTAGATGCAATGAATGTACAGTTCTTACTGCAGATTTTCTTAGATGCTTCTTCCAACATATCTTCCACCATAACATAGTTGTTGCTACACCTGTAAGGGGAAATATAAGAGCAATGAGGCACAGCTTCAAGCACTGGCCTGTCCTTTGAGTGCCTGGTTAACCATTAATACTCAGCTTGGCATAGCTTTGCTCTGTGTTGATTAGAGCTGTGCTGAATTATGTCTGGGTGTTTCTCAAGAGACAGAAAGTACAACAGATCTTTCCCTAAGGGAGGTGTGAAGATGGCCTCCCGCTTTTGATGGAAAGTTTAAATAGGTAGATGTGAGTCTTGCCATGACACCTGGCCTCAGACAGAAGGAACAATGCCTGACCTGTGTGATTTCACAGCATAGCTGCTACATTTATTTAGCCTCTGCATTCTGCTAATGACCATTGCATTGCACACAGCTGTGGGAGTTACACATGGGTTAGGAGCACAAAGGCATGCTCAGTATGAACTTGAGATAGAGCAAAAGTATAAAAACTGTAAAGTTGTGGAAGACTAGCTTCCTTGCAGCCTTTCAGGAGGAATCTAAAGCTGTCTCAAAACTTTGCCCAACTTATCTCACTGTTCCTGAAATTTCCTTCTTTAAAGTTTTCACAGAACTTACAGATGCCAAATGCACTTAATAGGACAGAGAGGAAAATACAGTTCAATAGACACCTCCATTTAATTTTTTGCTACCAAGCAAGCCTATGAATGTGTTATAAAAAATTCAAAGAGATTGATTGGATGAAGAAGGCCATGGGCAGATGGTTTAACTTTCCATTTTCTGTGCTCCAAGATCTCCAGTTCTAAGTGACCATTTCAAAGACCTTTGAGAAAAAAGTCCTGAGGTAAAAGCAAGGATTTTCTAAGGAAAATATCAAGCTTTCTGGGCATTGTGATTTTGTACCCTACTATCAGCATTTTTTTTTTTTTATGTGCACCTTGATTAGAGAAGAACTGCAGTAAAAAATTTGAAACCTTAGAAGAGACTGGTGTCATGAGAATGGCCCATATGGGGACCAAACCCACAACCTTGGTGATATTAAAACCAAAATTAAACTTGTCTTTGGAGCAATTTGAACCATTTGACAGCCTGTCATTCAGACATGTCTTTACTTCAAAAGTCAGCTAGGGACAAAGCATTCTGCAATCCAGCTGTGAACCCCTCACCTGCAGAGATTTACAGAGCACAGGAGATGAACAAGTTCTATCTGTGTTCCTACTGCATTAAATCTTTCAGCACCAATCCAGTTTCTTGAGGATTCTAACCCTTCACACTCATCTTCCATAGAATATAGTGGTATTTCTGGGTGGAAGCTCAACACGTCATGAGGACAGAGAAGGGATGCCAGCAGAGCACTTGTGGAATTGTCTTGTCTCAGTTTTGTTGATTAGGATTTTACCATGCCAGCAGTCAGAAAAATTGTTTTCTGATATTTTAGGTAAGGTTTGATCCTACCATGTTTTTCTAACTCCATTAAGACCTGCATAAAATTCCATAGCTCTCATGGTCAGTCTTGAGTTCTTCAGAATAAGGTGAACCCCCTGCCCACCCCTAAGACAAAGTACAGAAGAAAGAAGAAATAAATCTTTCCTGACCACTAACAATGTCTCAGCACTGTCACTACTGCAATCTGAACAGAGCACTAATGTTGATAATCTTCCTTCTGTGAACCCCCAAATTACCCCAAACTTATCATGGGATCCATGAAGTTCGATGGAAGAATTTTGATTGCCTGATCATGTCAGGTCACAGCCTGACTGCAGTTGTTCCCATGTGAAGGCAGCATCTCCATTTGATTCTCTAGAACATGCCTACATAGATCATTCAAGGTAACATCTGTCAGCCTTAGGAGATGCTTGGTGCTCAAAACTCTCCCTGGCGTCAGTGGGTGCTGAAATCACTCAGCTGCCAGCTTGATTTCTCTGGGAGGACATTTGGCTGAAATTCCTTTCTAATGTTCTTATAAAAATAGGCATGTGCTTTTTCAACTCCTGAATTGTTTGGTAACTCCTCAGTTTCAGTTTATGTCCTTATCCCCTGTTTACTATCTCTTAAATAAATAAAAAACCAAAAAAAATTACAAACACTAATTTTACCTGAAGAACGCATTCTTATATAACTGAGTAAGGGTTTATGCCATATATATGTAATTTTACATCTCTTTGGGAATGATTGTGGAATTTTACCACAGATTATGCTGGGTTTGTCACACACTCCCAGTTAGGTAGATGCGTGGAGTCTTGGCAAAAATGAAGGCTCTGTGCAAGCCTGTGTTTGGGGTGTAGTCCCTTGAGTCCACATGTCACTCCTGTCCATTTCTGACCTGGTGACAGCATAAGGAATTCACAAAGACCCCATGCTTTGGTGAGATTCAGTCCATCTCCGACTTCATTAATGCATGTGATGAGAATACACACTACATTAAGGCCTGTTTATGGCATCCCAGACCTACTGAACCTATTTAATTTTGCTCTCCCAGGAACGTGCTCTGGGTCAACACGCACTTTCACCTGCTAGATACAAATTAGAGCACTGAGAAGACGTATCCAGAGAGAAGACTTGGGGGGATGGTGTCCCCAGGCTCCAAACTTGGAAAACAGCAGAGGAAGCAGATGGGATTTTGCAGAAATACACACAAGCTTGAAGTGAGAGAAGCGAGGAAAGAGAGCAAAACTGCTTAATACCTCCAGATCTCTATATTGCAAAAGCTAGGGATTGGTAACACTACCAGGCTCTACCCTGACCAAGCCAATGGGTAGGTGAGGGTGTCTTGCACACTTATTTCCTAGTGAATTAGGAAATAATTACAGCCATACTGACACTAACCCTTTGTTGAACACTTCTCCATGTTTTGCAGTACGTTTCCACCAAACCAGGCCACATGCAGTATGACACTGACATTGGCATTTTTAAGGATTTCAGAATTTACCCTCTGATAATATTTTGCTGAAGGCAATGTGTTGAGCAACAAAGGCAAAAAGGTGAAAAAAGAGGGACTATCTGTATTTGTCTAGTTTGTGGCACAGCTTGGGCAAGGACAGAAGTTCGGGCTCTGGGTTTCGCTTAGGGGGCAATAGGAATTTAAATTAATAAAGACCTTGGGAGTTCACTGTGTGTAGTTGACTATGTCTAAAAGTGATTCTATTGCCCTCTCATTTGCTTAGACAAAACTTTTATCAGCTTTACTTGGAGATATTTTTTTGTGCAAAATTTAGGACCTGAAGTAAGGAATGCAACAACAAATACTACACATGCTCTGATTGAAGGAAACCACATCTGACTGAAAAATGCATGTCTCTTTCCTGCATTATATAAGAGTTGAGGATGTAAAAGTCCAGATCAGGAGCCAGAAGTTCTTGCATAACCAAAGAACAAAGAGCTGTGGTCCTAACATAGCAAACTCCATTAACCTCAGCCAGAATTTGCCTAAGATCTGACTAGAAGCTAAGAAAACTGCAGGTTTTAGCTCTGTGTGCACAAGGGGGTAAGATCACTGTTTTCATTTAAGCATGACTGAGTTGTGCTTCAGAAGCACATTTCATCATATGCATGCAGAAACACTGACCTTTCAGACCTATGAAACTTGCATCCTAGTAAACATTTCGCTCACCAAGGAGGAAAACTCAAGCCAAGAAATTCATTTAGGGGAAAAAAAAGAATAAAAAGAAAGAAAAAAACCTCCAAAGGATGTTGTATTTTTTCATATAATCACTAGAAGAATCATTTTATGGTGTTTCCCATGTAATTACTGCCAGACCAGTTTAGCAAATGTGAAATACTCATTAGCAATTACTTAACTATACATATATTAAAGCTTAATTAGTAAATAAATTAAGCATATAATTAATTGCTTTAATCAGTAGGCTTTTAATATTGTAATTATCACTTGATACATTAAGGGCATGTTAGGAATACTTTTCTCCAAAAAATACATTGTTAATTAATCATTAAAAATTATCTTACTACATGCTCATTAATGATTTATTACAGATGCTGGGCCAAATTCTTCTCTCAATTACAGAAGAGCTAACTCTGTTGAAACCAATAGAGCTTCACTTGCATAAATTAAAGGAGAATTTGGTCCTGCTAATTAAACTTAAAGTGTTTGTCAGAACATATCACCATAGATGGAAGTCTGTAGTGCCTTGCTCATTTTAACCCAAGAGGTGCAAACTGCCTTTCTTTCAGGCTCCTTTGCTATAGCCAAGCATTGCCCTCCTGTAGCCTGTGCCCAGAGGCAATAAACTGGGCTTCATTTCTAGTCCTGCCATTACCTATGAATTCCAGATCAGTGTGTGGACAAGAGAGTTGCCCAGATGTTCTTTAAGGACACAACTGATTGCTCATAGGGATAAGCTCACCTTTTTCCCCCCACTCCCCCCAGCACCTAAAGGGAGCCTAAAGAATCAGACTCTAAGGATATTCATTTGAAAGGTGACTATAAGACTCAGAGGTCAAAGGATGGTTAATGAAAACCAAACATGAAGTCTAGCTACAATTTTCTTATCCTGGATATGGTTTTTCAATCTCAAATTTGTAATCTCCTCAGGTAAAGACATTTTTAACTTGGAATTTGGTATAAGTAAGCTATCTGCCATTTAATGGGCCAAATGGCCTTAGTTATGCTTTCTTGAGGGAGTAAGAGTAATAATATTGTTTGCAAAAGGTCTTCATACATAAACAGTCATATTATGAGTTGTTGCAGAGAAGGCAGGATGAGGAGGGGGAAGGGGCAATTAATTTTTTGAGCTAGGGATATCTATTCATAGATATAGAGCACAGATGCTGAAGCCTTTGAAATATCAATGTGAAGCCTTCTATGGGTTTCCCTTCACAGGCCCAGTGGGACTCTCCCAGACACAGCCTATTTGCACGAATGCAAAATCTTGGTTGCATAAATGTAAATGCAGAGTAAATTATGAAATTGAGATTTAATGACAATGGGCTTATGGGCTTTGGAATGTAGATGTGCATATGCAGTTTGCTATTTGCACATGCACTTTTCTCCACCAAGGTCTCAAACCCTGAAGAAAGCAGTCATTTTTCTGCTTTGGTGAAAACAATATCTGTTTTAAGTAGGTGAAACTTAAACAGCGTTTAGTACTTGCCAGGAGGTACCTTATGAGACCAGCCCCAAGGTTTATGTTAAAAACCTGATATTCTTAATTTATTGTTGGGTTTTGGGAGGGCTCCCAATAGGGCTTTCAGAAGATAATGCTGAATTCTTCATTTCTTTACTAAGATAACAAAGAAATAAACATAATAGTGCATACATACACATATTCAATCTCAATTGTTAAGTGACTGTTGGAGATAGAAGAACCAAAAGAAAATATTTAATTTTAAATGGTTTAGGATTAAGCAGATCTTTCTTCATAAAAATTTACAGCAAAATGTTTCAGTGTTTTAGCACACTACAATCTGTTATTCAGGACTGCAGGGTGAATAAAAGAAAATCCCTACCTTAGAATAATCCATGAGTTTTGAAAACATGATCAGTCCTTAAAAAAAAAGTCTTTCCTCTAGTTAGTTTTGCACTGAGGGAAAGAAAAGTGACTTGGAAAAAAGAACAGTTGTGGAGGCAACCTTCAGCAGTCATGTTAGAGTGAACCAACCTGTGATGGTAACAACAACTACAGTCTTGTAGAGTCACACTATAACTCTAAATATTTGTTTTGTGGTGAACATGTCCCAAGTGGAAAAGACAATGATCACAGTGAATCTTGCTTAAATACCCTTCCCTAGGCTTAAAGGCCAGACCTAAACAACGTTTAGACATCTACTAAGGGAATTGCAGGGCAGGGTGTGCTTACAGGGCTTTTGGCAACAGAAGTTGTTTTATTCAAGGGATGAAGAGGGGGCTTCTCACTTCTGAGGTACTCTCCATAGGTTTTAGAGACTTGAGCTCAGATGACAAAATGGCTAAAGCTACCCAGGTCCTCCACCATAAGGGGGAAGTCTCAAAGTCAGAAAGGAAACCCTCTTGGGTCTCATTGCACCAATCCTTTAAACAAGAACTAAGGAGAGATGCATGATAAAAATAAGTTTATAAACAATTATTGAGCAAATTTAAGATGAAAAAAAAAATTAGGTCCTTGTTCTTAAATAATTCCATTCTTTGTATGTCCAATGAATTATTCCTTTGACAGCTTCTTCTTTACAAAAATAATAATGTTTTTTCCTATTCTGCAGGGACCATTACCATTCCTACATGAGTCCCACAGACAGTGGCAACTTGGCAGAACATATGTAGAGAGAAATGGTTCACTTATCTTCAGATTTATGTTAAAAGATATTTGCTTCTGACTGAAGCAAAAGATTTATTAATGCTTCTTTATTTTTAAGAAAAAAAAATATCAAAGTACACAATATTTGACACAGTAAACAAGACAATATAGGCACAAACCTTTTCATACTACAAGATACATACTCCTGTTCTTGACCATGACTCTTCAAGAGGATTCTAATGACATTGTGAAAACATTCCTGTAATTCAACTTGGTTCTTCTAATAGTATTTCTTCATACTGATTATGAGTCTGAATGTAGACCTTATTCTCTGTAGAATTCATTCTTCTTAACAGCAAAATAAATATAATAAAAACATGCTGGCAGTCTCCTTAAAATAAACAAATAAGCAGTATTGGCTTGTGTCTTGACAGAGAAAAGTGGTGATTGTTTTCCTGTTATAATTACAATTTTTTAATAAATTTATCTCAATGTCACGGGGAAAGGCTACCCTAGTTTAAATGAATTTAGCTGAACTGGTTCTTATTCTTAATATGAACTTAGGCTGGATTCATGCATAGTCAAATGTGCATGAATGTATTTATTACTCCAACTCAGAACAGTAAATTATTAGTGACAAAAATCAAAGTAAGCAAGAGTTAAATCAGTGTAAAATGTTCCTGATCAGGAATGTCCCTCAATTAAATTTTGTGATAGAAAGTAATTTCAGTTAAGCAAATGCAGCTTTGTTTTGAATGCTCAAAAGGTCTATAGAGATACTTAAATAAATCAATATTTTACGAATTATATATTATAATTTGCATTAAAAAACCAGCTAAGTAGAGTGCCATGCACAATTGGGATGGTGTAACGATGTCTGCTTTGCATAGAGAAAAGCAATATACTGTAACAGCAGGCTTGGTTTCTTCTTTTACTGATTATTCCAGCAAAGCCAAAGTAAGGATTGCTAGCTGCTGTAGTTATGAAATTCCCTGTGTGTGTAGTACAAATACAATTGAGGAAATCCCAGTTTGCAGACTTCAGCCATTTTGTTGTCACAGCCTGCAGTCTGGTCTTCCTCGCTTGGGCACCTGACTTGCATCTGCATTTAAGAGCTTATTGAAGCAGGCTTCCCAAAGGAGGCACCGAAACTTTGCACACAGGCACTGGAGACGCGTGCCTTTGAGAGCCTCCCGAGTTCCTAACTTGTGTACCTAAACTCAGCCAGATGGGACTGCTCAGCAGCTTTCAAAGGCACAGCACTGTCTCCTGGAGCCTGTTTCTGGGATTTGAGCACTGACTCCAGAGTGCTGCTGCTCTGGGGCACAAGCCTGGTGCCTGGGTAGGGAGGGTGGCAGAGGGCAGCTCCCAGCAATGCCCGCTGCAGCTTGGCACTTTATCTCAAAGAGTTTACTTTGGTTCCTCACCCTGACTTCCTTAATCAGAAAGACTTGTCCTAGAGTAAAGGTGCGTGTTTCTTCCTGGCTCAGATGGAGATACTACCAAGAAACAAGGATCCCAGGTGGACCTCAGTTTATCTCAGATGTGCTACAAGAGCTCTTGAGTTTTCAAAGTGCACTGGGGGGAAATTTCAGGGTCTAATTCAGGTCATGGTTTGAAGGTAAAATATGTTTTTATTAATAATCGCTACATCTATACATTTGTGGATGTAATCAGTGAAGGAAATAAGAAAAAACAACTGTAAACTTATGAAAAGAAGCATTTTATTCCTGCCCTTGCCACCACATGTACTGAAAAGGAACTATATTGGCTCTTTTTTAGCTAGTAATGTCTAATGCAGGAAGACAGGAATAAGCAGAGTAGAAAGCACCTGTCAGCTCTATTTCCCACTCTCCTTGATTAGCATGAAACATTAATAGGGCTCTCAGAAATTCTGGTCTGAAATGGGCTTTGCTTGAAAACGTGTCTGCCTTTACTGCACCAAAGCTGCTGTCATTAAAAAAGGGCAGATAACTAAAGAAGACTCTTTCTTGAAATTTATACCATTTTTTCATACAATGACAAATTATTTTAATAATAGGAATCGCACACTCTGCCATTTGTATAATGTTTCCCATAAAATTCTCCCATTAAATTTGCTCCTCTACTTGACTCATATCTTTTTAAAAAAATGACACACACAAAATGATACATCACGCATTCTTACAAAGAATTGGAAGTGAACATACTGTAATGGGTTAACATACGTTTTAATAAAATTTTCATTGTTGCACATTTCACTTTTCGGTACTGAGAGCCAGGGCTGTACCAGTAACCCCAGGCAATGCCTAAGGATAAAACAAATCATACGGTAGTGAACTATTTTCACCTATTTATCCTTCTACTGAAAATATATTCATAAATACAAAATGAAGCTAAGATACGTAGCCAGTAACATTACACATAACAAAGATATTCCCTAGTATTTGTATTCTATTATTTTTTAATAATATACCTTCTGCATTTCTAAGATGCTTCAGCTTCTGTTTGTAGTCCTTACATATCTTGTAAGGCACCAAACCATTTTAATTTTTGTCTCCCCAAAGTGGGCAGTAACAAATATTTGAATCCACAGAGTCAAATTAAATCTTATTGCACAACATATTATAGAACATGCACTGCGAGTAAAAGATGTATGCAGGTCTATTTATGTAGCAAGTAGAGTTTTCTGAAGAAGAAACTTTTGATTTGTGGCATATGTAGGTTTATTTGCGTGTAGACAATCTGCCTTAAAAGATCTGTGTCATCAAAAATGTTCCTGTACACATCAGCATATTAACTGCTTGCTAGATGGGCTTATCTCAGAGAATAAATGTTCAAATAAAAAAAGATTTGCCCTGGATATTCATTTCATTATGGAGGCACTGTACAACTTAATAATAATAGGTTTTGTTTCTTCATTACTGTATATGAATTCTGGAATAATAATTGCATTTTATTGCCACAAATTAAAATTATGAGGAGACAATAAATAAAGCTAGTTCAAGTTGCACCTAAGCTCTAATTTTTGTCATTGTTTATCTCATTGCCTAGGATCAGATATTTAAAGGTGAAATCAAAAGCACAGATGTTGTAAATAAAAAAGAAATTGATGTAATTATTCTTTATTTGAAAATGCACATTTTAAGATTTCAATTTTTTAGATACCCAGATTTTCTTTTTCCCTTGTTGTCTCGCCTCTCTTCCCAAGTCTGATTTCACAAAAAAATGTTTCAGCTTGTCTCCTAATATGTCACTAAAGACCATGTGCTTTCTGTAAGAATGTTATGCAGATTGAAATGCCAGTATATTTATTCAACAAAGCATCATAAGAAAGTGAGTTTACAGACAACTTGTAAATCTTAAAATATTTGCCTCTAATAGCAAATCTTTCTGATTATACATGTCACAGGGAAATATATTTAAATAAAATGTAGTTCTTATAATTTCACACTGATTGATATTTTCTTTATGTATTAAAATTGTGCATAAAAGATTTTCTACTTATTTTTCTCTCATTTTAACTTATAAATGCATAACTTCTCATAGAAAGCAGAGATGAGGAGAAAATTATTTAGGCATTTTATCACTCTGTTAACATATATGAACAATGCTGATGAGAAATCTGCTGTTCTTCATAGGCTCATCTAGCATTATTAGAATTTGCATTTCTACATTTTTTGATGAATCCCAATAGTCCAACACAAAAAGAGAGAAGACATGTTGAAGAGAATTCTAAAAAAATTTACATGAAACAGTCAGTAACAACACATGAAAAAATGGCAAAGGAGAATTGTGATGTGTGTGCATGCGTTGTTTGCTTTCTCTTTCTCTCTCTCTCCTTGCCTCTCTTTTTCTTTCTACTTCATGCAAATCCTTCCTAATCTAATACCAACCAATAAGTCTGCAAGAAACAAAATTCAACTCCAAAACTGTTACTACATAGCAACAGAATACAAGGTATAATGCATATTTGCTAACTACAGTGCATTTTCTAGTAAAAATGCTTTGCAGTCTGCCGGCTTGTCAATCTTTAATAGAAACTCATCAATTATTTGTGGGCAGGAGATTGAAGCGGCTAATAGCTCAAATATATTCCTCTATTTCATTGCATCAGTAGCTCTAAATTAATGCCTGTATTTTCCCCCACCAAAATAAGTTTAAATAAATAAATAAATGAAGATGTAAAAACGTATATGCATCATTTGAATAAACATTTAAGCACCACAGCCCTGGGTATTACCTCTGAAATAGAAACATGAGCCATAGAGCTTTTATTGTTGAATACAAATTCATTAGAATGCAGCACAAAATATAATTTACTTGCAGTCTGACAAATCTATTTTAAAATATTTTCCAATAGCAAAATTACCAGTAGATTTGTCAAATATATCGAAGCACTGAAATGTTTTCTCTTAAAAAAACACCCTACCTACTTTGGCTTTTCACTCGAGTGACATCATGCCTTGAACCTGAACTATGTATATATATCTCTTTATCTATCTCTCTCTCCCCCTCTCTCTCTCAAAGAAGCTTGTAGGTGGGACATATAAGATTCCTCATAAAACAAAGTCTACTCATTTCACCTAATTAAAAATGAAACTTCTCTGACATTAATAGGCAGTAAAGCAAATTTATAGGCAGACACAGAACATTTCAGTCAAAAAAGTTAGCCTACAAGTTGATAGAAGGCAGGTTTTGCCAATCACATGCCATGAATCTACCCCCCCTGACCCCAGCCTTCTCTCAGATAGCGGATACTGGCATTCTTTGCACATCAGAAATGCGCCAGCAGAGACCATTCATGAGGGAAATAGGAAAGCAAGTCACATTTGAGCAGACAACAAATGCTCCGAAACCTTGACCCACTGCATGCAACAGTGAGTGAGCCGCAAACCCAGCACCCAGCAACATTAGGATGAACAGCAGCTGCAGCTTTCCTGACCTAGGACCCAGTCCTGCTAACGAATCCTCTGTTCCCTGCACACAGCTGCTATTCAAAAAACACAAGGAGCTTTGCATTATCATTTTTAAGCTAGTAACCGTAGAACAGCGCAGAATAGATGACACACTTACTGTAATGTCCCATGAAGCAAAGTTCCCATCTAGAGAGAGAGGCACTCTTATTCCACTCCCTGCAAAAGGGTTAACCATTATGAAGAAACATTATGCCAGACATTAGCAGACAGCCTACTTAGATATTACATTTTTCCATACATGATAAATCCTGAGTAAACCTGTTTTTCTTTTTAAACACCTTGCAGAGTGAAGCCTAGCACTGCATCTAGTTGCCAAAGCACAATCAATATGGAAGGAGCGGTATTTTATGATTGGAGAAGTTGTTGTGTTTTTGGTGGTGAAATTCATTATTTAGTATCTGAACCCTCAGCATTTCAGTATCATTTATTCATAAAGTCCCTTTTTGCCAGGAGGAAATGGATACAGCTGTAGAGAGAGAGAGCGCGAGAGAGGGAGAGGGAGAGGGAGTGAGACGGATTGATGATATTGATCAGGTACCATCTTGAAACAAAGGCTAGGTGCTCTATTTTAGTTGACAACTGTGACACATAAAAAACAAGCAAGAGAGGGGGAAGGCTAGGGCCTTGAACATCACAGGCTTTAAAAAGCGTTTGAAGAAACCATTATGACAAGCAGGTCTAGGCAAGCTGCTGCAAAAATGTATTCAGAAGAGTCATTAAAAAATGATGCTTTGTTTGCCTTGTGAATATGAGGTTTGTAGCTAGCTGCAGAGCACTCTCCTACAGAGGAAATGATGAGGTTTTTCATGCTGCACAGTCGCCTCTCTCCTCTTTTCCCCCCCTTTTAAAAAAAGAAACTTTTTTTGATGTATTCATATTCCTGACTTAAAGCACAGTATTTTTGGATTCACAGTCAATCAATCACATTCATTGTCAGCTGTCCTCACACTCCTCAGGTTGTCTATTAAAAATGATGAGATCAAAATAAATGGAGTGATTTCCTAAGCTTTCCAAGAGTTTAAATTGCTACTTTCTGTCCTGCTTGCATCTCTGGAAATGTAACCAGTACTTCTGATCATCTGCTCTGTGATAGTCATGCATTCTGGTGCAGAGAGGTGTTACCAGCATTGTCAGATCATGAACTTTATTTTTACTCTTCCTATCCTCATAAATGTAGATATCTGTGTGCCACCAGTTTCTTTGTGTACTCAGTCCCATTTGAAAGAGAGGGGAGCAAGCTTTTATACTTAAGGTAAACTCTTGAGTGTCACTCAGCAGTAGCTCAGTTCCCTACCACAGATGACTCAAGCGCCTTAAAGAGATAGATAACTCATAAAAGGTGGTGATGGGTTTCTAATTTTTGTACAATTAAAAATATTTTGAAACCCTGCTCTAAACAGGAAAATTAGGCAACTGGAAACCATTCAACATAAGTGAAGATATTCCCTTGTCTCAGAAAACATTCCCTGTGGTGTCTCTTTTCAGAAAGCTGGTATTTATATTCAATTTTGGGGGAAAGAAAAATAAAGAGAAGGGGTGCATGGAACTAAATTTGAAAAGAGAGGAGCTATTGCACTTACACAGGGTGAAGTTTCTAATCTAACTGCAGAATCCAGCCTGGTCACATGTTCAAAGCAGAATATATCTGAATGAGAAAATTAAAGACAATAAAAGGATATCCATAGATTGCTGAAATAAATGGAAGGGATCCAAATGACTTCAGCAGTCTTTTAAGAATTTCTCAGGTGTCAAATTGTACTTGAACCCTGATGGAGCTCTTCTGTTAATAAGCATGAATGATCTAAATGTCTCTGTGCCAAAAAATCCTCACTTTTTCCAGCAGTCAGTTGGAAAAATCAAAAAAGGAAACTTCTGGACAAAAGCTTTTGTTTTCTGCTGTGTTTGCCCATTACTAGGGTGATTTATTTGTAAGCTCATAGAATTTCCTGGTGACAGCAGGGCATATCAGAGCAGTGTGCCTTTGTGTGTGAATTAAAGGGAAGAAGCTGGGAGTGGTACAAAAGCAGGTTTCCTCCTCATCCTCACCACTATTTGTGCACAACTATAAGGGAAGCCTCTGAATGTTCAACATTTATACTTGGCCCAACAATTCTACCATCTTGAGGATGAAGCTGACCCACTAGAACAGCCTTTCCATTTGTTTCAGGTTGTTCTCAATGCTACTCAAGTGCACCGGAAATAAAAGGAAAAAAAAGAAAAAAAATCAATCATCTCCCTGCTTCTGATTTTCTCAAATATACTGAAGAAAATATCTCTGTGCCAAGAATGCACAAATCTCTGTATCTCACAAACTGTATCACACATATCCTTCACCTTGCCTAGCTGGAAGAGGTCGATATCACATATATTCAAGCTATACTATTGTGAGGGTTTTCTTCTGAAGTGCTTTGTGCTCTGAGTCAGGAGTGAAAATAACAGGAGAGTCCATACCTGCCAGGCAGGTTGCTGCAGAAAACATAGTCTATCCAAAGGTGTTGGAAATGGCAGCATTTAAAAGATGTGAATGGAGTCATCACATAAAGAGCGGCCAGGGCTGGAGGAGGAATACCAGGGAGTACTGCAAAAGATCTTTAGGGAGGAAGGTGTTTAATTGAGATGTTATTCAGGCTGACCAGAATGAATTTGCTAAGAAGATCAAGAAGACATTTAGCCAAGCTCAGATCAAGGGTTGAATCAATGTTTATGAAATTCTTATTTCTTATGAAATGGTTCAAATCGCTCAACATTGCTGAAATTTAGTTATTTTTATTTTGTTGAGAGCTAGTAGTGCCCAATTAAAGAAAGCCAATTTGGAAGCAAAACATATAGAAACAGAAATACATTCTTCCACTATATTCCCTTTTCAAAATAAAAGTTGAAACTTTTTATAGCAAATGAATAGTGAGAAAAAACAGTATACATCCCTCAGGATTTCTAATTCTACTTAATCTGTCTCTCATCCTATCACATTTGCTGCTTCACTGCTCTTGTGTTATTAAAACAAGAAAAAAATTTCAGCCTCCACTCATACCAACAGATGAAGTTCCTGTTGAGCTACTCCCATTTATTCAGTTACATTTTAATATTTATTCAGAATTTCTCTGGTTCACACATCTCTTCCTATGACACCACTTTGGTTTTGTTCCACCTCTATCTAGCCACATGTCCTGATGTTCATTCTTAAAAACTCACAGGCTCCACCTTTTTTTTTTTTCATTTATTGCCCTCAGACATATTTAACTCTTCCAGTTCAAATATCTGCCTGAAAGTTGTTGTTTCCACACTTACTTTTGTAAGAAATTTTTTCCTATCATAATAAAACCATCTAGTGAGTGAAAAGGATTAACCCCACACATAAAACTATAGTTTTCAATGTGACATCTGGAGACTTCACCTCTCAGCATACAGAGCTTTCACTTATATTTGCAACTCCCCAAAACAACATTCCTTTTTATCATTAATATTCAAAAAGAAGCTTTTTTTAATCAATTCTCTCAAGCAATTTTTAATTGGAAGGTCATGAAAGAATTTGGGATGGCTTAATATGGGAAACAGTGTAACACTGTGAATAATTACCACTCTGAATCAGTGAGAAGTTATGAACTTGAATTTATTAAATGTTATGAGACTCTAAGACATTGTAATAATAGTCTCATGTATCATATGTCTAAAAAGATGGACCTCGGGTCAGTTTTGAAGTGTTACATTCCTTTCCAAAACTCATGAGGAGGAAAGAAGGGAAGAATTAAGCATGTCATGCTAACAGGTATTACTATAAGCACTACAGGACAAGTCTTAAGTAAGTTACAAAATATTTTCCTTTCCATTGAAATTTTCTGGATGCAAAATGTAAATTGGAATGCTTTTCATAGAAGTTGGAAAAGACCTCCAAGATCATTGAGCAACTAAATAATGGCACTAAGTGTCATCCCCCATCATTTCTTCAACACACCACCAGGGATGGTGACTCAATTACCTCCCTGGGCAGCCAGTTTTGGTACTTAATCAGCCTTCCAGAAAAAAAATTCTTCCTCATGTCCAGCCTGAACCTCCCCTGGGGCAGTTTATGACTATGTCCTCTTGTCCTATCACTGGTTGCCTGGAAGAAAAGGCTGAACCCCAACTGTCTACACCCTCCTTGCAGGTAGCTGTAGAGAGTGATAATTTCTCCTCTAAGCCTCCTTTTCTCCAGGCTAAACAACCCCAGCTCCCTCAGCTGCTCCTCACATTACTTTCTCTCTAGACCCTTTGCCAGCTTCATTGCCCCTTATCTGAAAGGTTCATCAAAGACAGCTCCCTTCTCAAGCTCTGAAACTGTTTCTAATTAATAACTGGAAAGAAGTAAGCTAGAGGGCTATAAAAAGAAGAACAGATAGACAAAAATAGCAGAAAAAGAAAATAATGAAAATAAATAAATAAAAATATTTTCCTCTACCTTTCTCTGTTTTGAGTGAGAAATACTAGCCTGAACTTTCAGTACAACTGTTCATCAAAGTAGTCCGTCTGATTTGGGCAATCTAGGATTTCTTTCTCCCTTCTCGATGCAACAACCTTCAATCTTGGTGCAGCCTCTGGGTACAACAGTAAAAAAGAATAAAATAATAGAAAAGACCGTTTTTAGAAAGAGAAAGAATTGGGGAGCAGCAAGAAAAGCAACACTTTCTTGAGGTATTAGCTTTATATAATTCTATCGAATCAAGTGCATAAACTTTTTCAGTTGATAATTTTTATATCCAAGCCATACATTTTTCATCCAAGCAGTCAGCCACCAAGTCATACAGAACAGAAGGATCTTTTCAGTGGCAACTCTAATTAATCAGCTGCATATTAGCCACCCTCATAAACCCCACTGCAACCAAATGGATGACATGAAAAATACCTACTGGAGAGAACTACTCCAATGGCATTGTACGGAAAAATAGTAAAATAAATAGCTAATAAGTTGCAGTCTGTTTAAGAAACAGCTATCTTTTCTTTGTGGGCCAGCCGCTCCTGTCAAATCCCTTTTGTTGTATGCTCCTCGCTTCCACTCAGGATATCAGCGCATAAATAAACCCTGAATCCTCTCAACAAACAAAAACATTGTTTCCTTTATTAGGGATACCCAAGGACATTTTCTATTGGCCTTCCATATCTGGCAATAACAGCACTTTGGGTTTCACAGGAGTTCATACACTGAATCATTCACTGCTTACTCTGCTGAATGAGAAGCTTCATTATAATAAAAAGATGCATTTTAAGAAACAAGAGTAGCTGAATGGGCTTCCTGGTTACACTTGACCTAATATTAATCACCTTTGCCTTCTGGTTGAGGGATTGGTGCCACATGGCTAGATGGTGCACTACATTATTTCTCCTAGTGTGGTCTCAAAGTGCAGCCCAGATTACTGCGTGGGGACCCAGATGCCTTATGCTGGACACAGGGATAATTTGGCATACTATATGGTCTCATTGTCTCCTGACAGGATCCAGAATTACAGCTGTTCTGAACTGGTGCTGTGTGAGCCCCTGTGCTGGGAAGGGGAGGCACCAGCTCAGCTAAAAGTGCTGCAAACAGGGGTGTCTCTGGGGAATAAGGTATTTGGGGATCACCTGTCCTTATGATTCGCAACCCAAAAGCCTTGCCTAGTGTTAGGCCTGGATCCACAGTAACCTAGATAAGATTCATAGATACAAAGTTCAGGATGACAAAGTTTTATGTAGCAAACAAGTTTGAGATTTCATAATCTTTGATAGGAATGTGTGAAGCTCAATTATATCTCCTTGTCTGTTCCCTTATACAGTTTCTGTGCCATGTGATTTGGTAATCTACAACTCTAGAGTTCTCAATAAACTTTCACAGGTTATACAATTCCTTGCAGAATATGACCCTTGATCATACCCATGGAAGAAGTTAATTTCTCCCATTTTTAATGAATTACAGATGAGTAATAATTTTAGAAGCCTTTCATTCAATAACTGGGAAATAGAATTTCCAATAAAAGTGGGCAGCATTTGACTACAGGACTGTTGGGATGAAACATGCCAAACAGGATTTTTTTTACTGACTCTATAGATTATAGAGTCAGTAACTTCTGCTGTTCTTTGCCAAATAGCTGAACAGCCTCGGCAGATATGTCCCCATTGCTAACATCCCATAAGAACAAAGGGGTTTGGTGGCTTACACTGCAGCTTCTGCAATTGCATCTGTGCTGTTTACCCATCCAAATTTTCAACCGCTGAAAAGCAGATGTAACTGGCAGTCAGTCTGGAAATGCAGAGAGTGAGGGAGGAAAAAGGCTTCCAGGAATGGAACAAAACCAAACCGCAGACAGCACACCCTTCAACAGAGTCCAGTATCTTTCTTGGAGCCTTAACTGGGTGCAGCCCAAGAGAACCTGGCTACAAAACATCCTGTCCTCTAACATGTGCCTTTCTGTTGTGGAGTGATTTAGAATGTGTGCAGAGCTGTAGTTAAAGGTAAATGTCAGTAAACAAAGATTAATTTGGACAAGAGATGGTGTGACTACTTTCCAGTCTGGCCTCAAGCACAAAACTGGTGAGTTTGCCAATTGTTGCTGATCAATATAATTTGTTTTTTTTCTGATCTTTGTCTTAGGTATGGGGAATGCAAACCAGGAAACCACTGGAAACCTCAAAAAATGGATAAAAAAAAATATTTATGTTTATGCCATTCTGTTTTGGGTTAATCCTGATAGGCAGTTAAGCACCACACAGCTGCTCACACTTTTTGCCCACCTTCTATCACCATCTATAAGTGGAACAAGGGAAGAAAAAAGAAAGGGTCAAACTCATGGGTCAAGAAAAAAACATTTTCAGAAACAAAGGAGCAGTGAAAGATGAAAGGAGAATAGAAAACAAAATAGAACATCTGATAGGCAATTGTTTACCACCTTCCAGGAGTAGACTGACACCCTGCCAGGTCCCAAGCAAAAGATGGCTAACCTACATAAATCCCCCTCATCTCCCTTTTTATTGCTGAGCATGACATTGTGAGGCATGAAGTACCTCTTTGATTAGTTTGGGTCATCTGCCCAGTTCTGTCCCCTCCCAGTCTCGTGTTGGCCCAGTTTATTCATTGGATGGTGGTAGAGTCAGAAGCAGAGAAGACTTTCATGAATGCAGACACTGTTCAGTAATACTTAAAGTTCAAAGGTTTGGTCAAAAATCCAAAACATGACACCATATCATCTGCCATGCAGAAATTTAACTCTGTTCCAGCTGAAATCAGTGCACATGTAAAGGCTGTCTCAGTATTGTGTGCAACAAAGGTCTCCCAAGACACTCTGAATCCCATCATTCTGGGAAGCAACATCAAACATCCACAGAAGAACAGCCTGCCTAATAATCCTAGGAGGATCTGTAGCAGGTGACACTAGGTCCCTTACAGGAACGATGTCTGCACTTCTGAAAATAAACTGAAGTCATCCTCTCTGCTGTGTGTCACCAACACACGCTTCATCCCATAGTGATTTCTCTGGGAAAAACTGAGTGGTTTTTCACATACCCTGAGATATCCAAGATACCTATATGGAGTATAGCACACTGTGTAGCAGGCCTGAGCCCATCTTCAGCTTTATCTTGCACTCAGGTGCCATGTGCAATCCCAGATGCCTGCATGGGAATCATACTCTATCAGAGCAAATGAATTGACTGACATAGGTCCAAATCCTGTCCAAGTAAGTGCACCCTGTGCTACACCCCAAGCAATGCATATACTTGTATTTTCCTCCTGTGAATACCTGCCATGCTGCTCATAATCAGCCCTGAAGATCCTCCTGTAGAGAGTCAAAAGGAGGATCTTTGTAGCCTGAGGAGCTTTATGGGGGCTTCTTTATTCAGCACTGAAGCTCTTAACCATGTGTCTGCTGCCAGACACTCTGTGCCTATCTATGTTAAGCCAGATTTTACATCAGATTTACCTTCCAGGCAATCTTTTGTTCCAGGTGGAGATGCATAATTCGTCCCAGGTGAATTTTCATGCTCAAAAACTCAGATTTTTTCAGGCTTTCTCTATCGTGTAAACTATAAAACTGAGGCACTTCAACAACTATGTAACAGTCACTAAGGTGGGATGTCTCTGTTTTATCCAAAGACTCCAACCAGGGAGTAGATAAGTGAATTTTGTCTTAATGTTATTTTATAAACTGCTTGTGGTTTGGGGAAGAAAGCACTTTAGCTCAGAACTACTTAGGAAATTACTTGTATTGATATATTTAACATCATTACCATGTATCAAGAGATCTTTAATACCTTTTATTCCTTTTAAAAGCAACTACTGGCCTTTCAGCAAATGTATTTTTGTTACAGTATTTAGGCATGAAATATGCCAATATATACTCTATGACCTATTACAGATGGTAAAGTGAAAATGTCTAACTTGCTGCACTCTGTCAACAAGTATCTTTATGTGTTATATGATCTTTTCTGCTGGTCTTTGAATTTGGATCCTAAGTGTGAACAGTGTCCCATGTGGGCCACATTCATTGGGAATTATACACAAAGATAGAAATCCTCTATTCCCACTCCCCTACATTGGCTAGGCACTACTTTCTCATGCCATTTTCAAAATATGTCTCTTCAGTTTTGAGCAGGCCTTGTTCCATCAAAACTGCCAGAAATTGTGTGAAACGAGTCTAGAAAATCCTTGTGGTGACAAAAAAGTTGTTTCTATAAGTAATAATAATTTTCATTTAATATTGTCTTAATGCTGGAACAGAAGTGACTTGACAGGGCTAGTATGGAAACTCTGGTGAGCATGGTCATATCTGTGTTAATGTAAGTATTATATAAAATGTTCTCTTACTTTGAAGACTTAAAAAAAATAAAATTTAGACTTCTTCCAGTAACTACTTCTATCTCATCCACAAAAAAACAAAATATGCTCTGCTGTCACTGGGATCAAATCTGTGCCTGACTTACATCAAGATAGTTAACAGTCTTCTGACTCTGCTTTTCATCACATATAATGGTGAGGTATAAATTATTCAGCTCCATAATAAACCTTTCCAGTGAGTTACAATCATTTTTCCAAATCAGGAAAATATCACTGATGTGCTATAACTATTACAAAAATTGTTTAAATTTCTTTAGGGTGTATAACAATTCTTCTTCAACCCTCCCCCATTTCAGTCATAAGTCTTTTCCTATCATCGAGGGGATACTCTTATTACTTTTTGCACTAATCAGGACCATCAAATATCATTAGTAATCTGTCTGTGATATGGATAGTCCTGTTTCAGTTAGGTTAGTAATATTTTTGTCATGATGAGATATTTGAATAATACTTTGTTTTATTTTCTGATGCAGCTGCAAAAAATAGAGTTAAATAGGTGGGCCAAATTCCAAATCCATCAGGAGCTGCTTTCAACCTGAACTGATAGAGGTTCTGTGGTCTTTCTGGGTATGGATTGGATGTGTAGCTACACAGTGATAAACAGCATTCGTATTGGGCTTGCAGCATAAAAACCCTAACTCATAGGCCAATGCCAGCTCTCTCTTTTCCACCCATAGGGTTGTTTTGCTTTTTATAAACTGGATTTCTGGATGAAAGAGATGTAGGAGTTATCCTTTAGCTAAGTTTGAAATTGGGCAAGGCTGTTATGTATCTGTACAATGCTAGGTCTGTGATACAGCTAGCTACTCAGCATTTGGTCTTCATGATCACACTATTGCTCCTTGGCATCTTCAGGTGTTAAGGAGCCAGGCCTTCAAAAACCTGTCAAGGCCTTTCCATTTAATGATGACAAGGAAAAATATTTTTTTAAATTTGTTATATTTTCTTTAATTCCTTACCTTCCCCAGAGTATGGTAAAGTTGTGTATTGTCAAAGGTTCCTGAAACCAAGAACTTTTTATGGTTATTGTAGCTTCAGATGTATATTCAACTATAGCATAATGGAGTACATATATGCTTTTACAAGCACATACGTGTAGTGCAGCCATCCCACAGATTTGGTGGACACAAATGATATTATTTCTCTCCATTTGAAATATGTGGAACATATTTTCATTTGATCCTTGGGTGAATCATCAAACAATTCCTTTAATACCGTCTGTCTCTATCTCTCTTTGAAGATCTGGCCTTTCTTCATCCCCATATTTTTTTTTCTTTTAACTTGGAGGTTTTCTATTACTCTGTTTTCTTGGTCTGACAGGCCTAACTACCTTGCTACATCTCTGCATATATCCCAGGTTCAAAATTGCTTTTAGTGGGTTATTTGAGTGTTATATGCAGCATTTTCTATTTCTTCTTTTTCACATCCCATAATTTAGGACTCATAGAAGCTTTTAGAATTATGATGTCTTCTTCCAACTTGTCTTAAGATGGGGACTGAGTGACTGTCCTCTTACTGTAGAGCAGTTTGAATTTATCTCCAGTATGAAACTATGAGGAAGAGTTAGACATTTGATATCAACTTGCATGTTGTTCCCCATCACAGGAGAAGAGGCTTGGAGATGCAAGCCAGGCTTCAAAATATCAAAGAAAGAATTCAGAATCCTGTGAAAGTAAATCAGAAGGCAATAATGAGAGCTTGGATTGACAAGACAAAAAGGATTACTAGCTTCAAGAAGTGACTATAAAACTTGATAGTAGACTAGATAAATGTATAAAAGTAATCAACAATGTGTATTATGGACAAAAATTTGTTTCTTATGCTAAAAAAATTAAAAATAAAAAAATATAAACACTTAAAATTTCAGTTGTTACCACAGAAATTTTGAGCTCTTTTTGCTAAAACGATTAGGACTGATCACACCAATTTTTACTCTCCTACAGAACAGGGGTCTGGGTATGAATTACATTCTATTAAAATAGACTAAGACCAAAATAATTTTCAACCTGCCCATGCTCTTTAGATATGCAGGAAACAAAATATTTTTCTGACTCACATTAAGATGACCCATAGATTAATTCACATGTATTAAATTGACATGTCTCTCATCCAAATTCACAACGGAATTTTTGTTAGATTAGAAAAAAAAGTCTTGAATAAACCCAAGGTATGTCTTCATAAATATTAGAAATATTTTAAAGGGAAGTTCTTTACCTTTTATCAGCATTACAGAATAACTGCAGAGTGAGTACATTTTGTATTGTAGGGACAAGGATCATAACAGTATGAATGACTTGAATTACCTTGGGTATTTTCCAAGCCATAAAGCGATTTATTCCTTATTGCTTGAAGGTAATACTTGTGCTGAAAAATGGGACACAATGCTTAATTGAAATTTTTTTTTTAATGTACATAAAGGCTGCTTACATTTCTTAGAAGTGAATGGCATAAGAGTGCTGCAACACTGCAGTACACAGAGTGCTGTCACTTGCTGTTACTATGGGGGAAAGTATTGAAATAATTTTGCACATAATGAATGATCATGGGGATGTTCAAAAAGGCCGAGGGAAACAGAGATTTCACTGAACATTATAGATGCATAGCTGTTGTCCCATATAGGGCAAATTACATCCTCATATTACAATTTTCAAAGTAATTTCTAAGACTTTTGATTTAGAATCTGTAGATGTTATGTTCAAAGAATGTGTATCTCACTGTTCTTTCTCCCTAGAAACAACCCCCTTTCTGGAGACAGCAAGTTAAGCTGTGGTGGGGAGATTTTGGTAAGAAACCCAGATTTGGACCCAATGATCCATTCAACTCAGAATATTCTGTGATTTTGTGAGATACAGGAACATACATTTCTAACATTGCAAATACTGAATAGGATTCACTCTGAATCATGTTTACCTTCACATTTACTTCATATTTGCCTATTCTTTTCCAGGCAGCCCTTCTCTCTGGAGGTCTCAGAAACTCCTATCTAGGAAGTCTATAAGGACTAAGCATTTGATATTTAAAATTTAGATTTTTTGTGCAGATAGATTTGATGTCTTGCTTTGTTACTGAATTCATTGTGGCTGTACTCTGTGTATCAAGCAGAATTAACAGATCCCTGTTTGCAGAAACAGGAATACTTTGGATGCCCATTTTACAAGAAAACTCTTCCTTTAATTATCACGGCCACAAAAGAGAAACAGAAGATCTAGTATACTAGGAGATACATAATTCTGCTAAAAAGGGAACAGTAGATTTTTGCTGTTTTCATAATAAAAATGGAAAAATAAATATATATCAACATCTTTCCATATAATATTTTCATTATGAAGGGTAAAAGAGGAAAATTTTTTATTTATTTTGATGCTTTTTCTAATATTGAACAAAATAACTAAAATTAACAAGAGTAAACCCAAAACCATCTTATTTCATAGCTACATGTTCTATCCCTAAACAGATTAGATTGCAATTTAGAATAAAAAGAGAGAAACATTACAAATATATTTGGGTATCAAAAGGGATGGGGATTTATATGCAGAGGTAAACTCTATTTAACACTGCATTCTTAGCAAAGTATTTCTAAGTGTTATCTTGCTTCCTACTGATAGAAAAGGAAAATATTTTATAATCTGTACTGTTGCTTTATTATTTTTTAAACTATAGTAAAAATTAAAAAGCACTTAAGTGCATAACCATAAATTTTACATCCACCCCTGAAGATTTTTAGTTTTGCTACTGGAAAATACTGGAAGATACATAGATTGCTATAGCAAGGAAATAGTTATAATAGTAATGCCTAAAGACTAATTTGATTCAATATATGCAATGAGATACTCTTAGAACTGCATTAAAATGTTTAATCAGTAACATTACATGCTTACATGTATTTCCAAGGATGCTTGCATACAGACTGGTGAAGCTGAGCAGTCAATATACTGATAGAGCAAACAGCCCAGATAAGTACAACATATGCAGAAAGAATGTCTTTGAATGTTATAGTGTTCTTGGAAAATGTAAATAGGGAAAGATTCAAATTCACCCATCAGACCACATTTTAAAAATTGTGATCAGTCAGTTGTTGGGATGAATGTGATGAGAATGAAAAGTATTTTCTTTCTGATATACCTATTTAATGTTCTAATTGTAGAACCCAGAAAGAAATTGGTAAGCAAACTGGCAAGATAATGTTCTTCTTTTTGTCCAGACAATGCTATTATATTTACAGAAAATTTACTTGACTTTGTCTTCCTATTAAGGGATACAATAGTAATTGGAATATTTGGACGGCATGCCTGTATATATTAATTCTTACATGTGAAACCTAAGAGCAATGTGTTAAATTCTACCTAAAGCTAGAATTTAAGCAATTTAAATCTTATTAGTACCAATATTTCTACTGAGACTACACTTTCACTTAAAAACTCAACATGTTTCAGGAATATTGCAGCAGTTTAGTCATATGTTCGATCACAGATAATTTAATCTGATCATAGTTTTAATTAAATGGTATTCTCTAGTCTTTTAATGTTAATACTATCATCACTAATTGTGTCAAATTGTGGATTGAAGCAGCTTTTTGACTGTTTCCAGAGACAAACTAAAAAGACAAGTTCTGTAACCTCATTTGGATTGTGCCATCAGCATGAGCAAAGGAAATGGCATGGCTAGGGGCATAATAAAAGAAAGACTTTGGCCTTATTTGAAGAAAGTAGAGGTAGAAAAATTATCTTTACAGCCTTTGTGTCTTGCCTAGTTTCTAAACATGAAGGACAGGACAGGGCAGGGCAGGGCAGGGCAGGGCAGGGCAGGGCAGTACAGGACAGGACAGGACAGGACAGGACAGGACAGGACAGGACAGGATAGGATAGGATAGGATAGGATAGGATAGGATAGGATAGGATACAGCAAGCTGTCCTGCAGATGCCTGTACAGTGCTGTCAGACACCAGAATCTTCTACCTTCAGAAGCTGTCATTGGAGGGTGAAGAATCTAAATTGATATGACACATCCATGTTTATCAAAATGTCACCAGAGTAAGGGATCTATCTAGATCTTATGTTTGATTTCTTCACATAGGTAGCTAGCTGTCTGTCATATATGCAAGCTACTTTAGCTATTCAGATGACCAGATTTTGGTGTCTTAGATAAGGATGAACAGCTCCCTCAACCCCTTTGACTAGACTGAACAGATGTGGGATTAGTCATCTATAGCAATATTAAGTGGTCTGTAGTATCCAAGACATCTCGACATGAGATTCATGACATTATAAAAAGGATGTACAATATAAAATTATGAAGAAGTAACTGGTGTCTAGCTGCATATAGTAACACTACATATCTATATTGATAAAGCTGAAGCCTGTATAGACATCCTCTGACTAAGAGGAAGCTTAGATACCTTTTATCATAGATCATTAGATACCTTTTATCATATTTATCATAGATACATTGTATTCACCTAAATTTAAGTGAATTCTAAGATTAGGTAATTGCATCCTGAGAGGTTCATTTGGTTGCCCCATGTTCTAGTGCATCACCTTTGGAGAACAATGACATTAGATTCCAAGGTGTCAATGGGCTTCTATTGTCCTGTCTGAAAATGTTTGGGTAGCCTAGGGAATCTGATAGAGCAATAGCTGGCTTTCAGCAAGCAAAGAATAAGACATTTGCTCTTATTTTTCCACTCAGAATAAAAGTCTGCATACAGTACACTGTCTGCACCATTTATGTAATGTTCAGGGATGCTTAAAGATATGAATTAATATAATAAAATTCTAAAAGTGTGAATTAAGTGCTGAAAAATGTAGAAGGGATTTTCAATTGAATACCCCACTTGCACTAATATCAATGGAAATTACTACTGAGGTTGAAAATTTTAGTAGCCCTTATTTGCATCCTTAGAAATATACAAAAATTCCCAAAATCTATTAAAAAGACACTTTTGTAGAAACAAATCAATAGATTAAACTCTCTCTCAGTTAAAACACAAAGTAAACATATTGTGCTATACATACTAATGTTAATAGCTTAGGTTGGAATCTGATTGAAATTTTTGTAAATGTTGTAGTTTTTAAAATGTTTAAAATATAGGATACAGAGGAGGATGTTTAGAGCGCATTAGAGGAATTATTAGATAATCTGAATCCTTAAGAAATAGGAACCCTTCAGAAAACTTTTCTTCTACTTTCCCCCATTTATTAATTCTTATGGAGATGTGTTTAGTGCTAAACATTGTGTAATTGTTAAACACAATCCTGTCTGGCTGAAGCCCTGTATCCCAGCCTAAAGCTCAAGAGACATTTTTTATCTCTGAATGGTATGTGAATCCATAATGGAAGCCCAAGACTCCATAAAGCCCTAAATGTAATAATGAATGTGATGTCCTTATAAGTCAGCAGTATAACTTTTACAAAGGGCAAACATCACACTCAAGTACTGGAACTCAAAAACTAGAACTGTTTGTATTTTCTTGCTTGACTATAATGTTAGATGTATACATTATTTATTAATAGAGGATGGATTTTTCTTTTGATTAAATGCAACTGTTACTTTAACAAACAGATATGAGGTCCCCAAGCTCTCAGTGTGCAGGGAATTTTGTCCATGCATGCCATGCCAATGGATTGTCAGTAATGGAAAGTGACGGAATGCAGAGGGGAAGGGGCTTCATGGAAAATACCCTTACTTTCATGGTAATCTACCAGCTACAAATGCTTATCTCAAAGGACTGCACCTTGCTGTAATTGCTACACTTTGTCTGAAACTATAAAACATTGTTCTCCTTGCCAAAGCTGTTGAGAATAAGGCCTGATGTTTTCATGTGAGAAGAAAAACAATACATTTAAATTTAGAATTCAGTAATAGAGAAATTCAGCTTTGAATAAATAATCTAATAGTGTTGGAGTATATTGTCAAATCTTTGATATTCTCCCAATGGAGGAGCTAACTGTGGGATATCTACTGTTATAGCCAGACTGCCTTAAGATAACAGGTATAGGAAAACAAACAAACAAAGGAAACCCCATGAGATCCCTGTCCACTCTATTTCATTTGATTCTGTAATGATGTTATACTAACCTTGTTTTTTTTTTTACCTTCTGAGCTATGCACCTAAGTGATCTCAGTTTCCATGACTGTCTTCCAGCTGCAGCTTCACTGGGACAATGCCTAATCCTGAGTTACCCCAGTCCAGTCTTGACACTAGGGGTGGGATTCACCTCACTTGATTTCAAACACACAGATGTCTTGAGTTTTCTGTACAGTCTTTGAAGATAGTTAACTCCAGAAAGTAAATAATCTGCTAAATGCTTTTTTTTTTTTTTTTAATTAGTTCCTGGAAGTGCCTGTCTTTCTGCTTTACACCATTTAAAGCTTATATGACTAACTGGCCAAATTTTAGAGAGATTAATTAAATCTCAAGGTCTGTACATGAAAGTATCAAGCTAATTTCATTAATGTACTTCAAAGCATAATTCCAAAACAATTCTTGATATAATTTTTTTTCATAAATCTCCTACTTCTGAATGCTTATTGCTTGATATTTGAGGTGCATTTAACATAACAAAACTTTATTCAGTTGCAATATTAAGTCATGAGCTTTCACAAAATATGGAATGCTTTGCAGCCAGGTGACTGGGTAACCAACAAACTGTTTGTCCCCAAAGCAATAAGCTATTGTCTTTTTATATGAGCCCAAATACTGCTCAAGCCAGTTGTGGATATCTATTACCATGGAAGCATTTTCTAGTCAGGACCAAGACAGTGAGAAAATTTTCGTACCTTAATGTTTGTATATAAAGTCACACCTCTATGCTAGATATCAGTTCTCAGGAGGTGATAAGGAACATTCCTGAGTCATTATATAAATGAAGAAACCTTGGAAAACGATCACAGCACTCCATTTAGTTGAAAACTATAAACAAAGTAGTTCCAAGAGTAGTTTCTCTGGTGGCACTGCTATCTTAGGCGATTGCCAAAACCAGCAAAGGCTTTTGCTGCCCTGGGGTAAAAGTCAAAAATTGCCTGAGTCTACTGAACAAGTAACCTTGCCCCTGTTTTTTAGATGCCTCTTCTTTCCTCCCTTGCTTGCAATCATAAAATCTTGCCCTGAGACCTGTACTAGCTCCAACTTTCACTAAGGCAATCTAGAAGAAGTAATTTAAATTTTTTTCTTTTATTTTATTTTTCTGAGGGAATGCAAGGGCAGGAAAGACTGAGCAAATGGACTATCTTTGGACTTCAAGAGACGAATCAGTTCAACGTGGTGTTCAATAAAATGCCAGAACTGACACAAGGGAAAGCACCTGGCCATGGGTAGTGAGGAAACCTGTGTGAAAGAGGAATTAAGTGGTCTCAGCTCTATTTTCTAGCTGCACTTCAGCTCCTATTTCACTCCTCAGCTCCAGGTATAAAGGTAGCAAGCATTATGGTTCCCCTAAGGACAACTAATGGCCTGAGAATGACAGAGTTTGGCTCTGTTTACTTGCAATAAATCTTTAGGAGTTACAGGACTACATGGTTTTTATGCCAACAGCATTTGAAACCAGCCTTCTAAGTCATTAAATCAGTTGTTTTGTTTGAGGAAATAAATGGTTGAAGTCACCTTGAGGCTAGTTTGGGGGAATTCACATCTCTGGTAATCTGTGAAGAGTCCCTTTTATCTGTCATACTGTTTCGTGATACATATGACTAAATTGTGCCTAGTTTTTCAGCATATATGAGAGCTGTCTCATCTAACTTCAGATGTATGTGTCTACCACAGATAAGCTAATTCTATTATGCACTTTCAGTCAGACAAAAAGTATTTTTAAGGCAGTTTCACACAACTAATCTAAACTGTATCAGAAAAGTCCTTTTTCTTTTCATTGCCCACAGTGGAAACACATTGACAAGTTTAGATGCAGCTTTTCTAGACATCTATCTGCCTTTGTTCTGCAGACAGAGGATAGCATCTAAAGCAAATGATGTGGCAAAATTACAACTAAAGCAAATACTGTGGTGCAAGGTGTGAAGGTCTCCAAAGCAAAACCCTTGCAACACTATACAGATTTTGTGGGTTTTGCACCAAATTAATTTTGCACCACACTAATTCCAGTCCTACCCCCTGCACCATGTAAGTTACTGCTCTCTGGCATGTCCTGCTCCCAGGCTGGGGTGGTGGGATGGGACCTTGTTGTGAGACCCTGCCCTGCCTCTTCTACACAGAGCTTCTGCAGCTCCCCACTCCAGGGAGGCATGCCCAGTCTCCAAGGAGCAATTATTGCCCAGAAATGACCTCTCTGCATTGCTCAAATATTCATGTCTTTAGTTTATTTTTTCTCAAAGATGAATCCAGTCTGATTGCTGAGACCATTTGTTGGTGATAAACTGAAAGTAGCAAGTTGAGATGACCTGAAAGTCCAGTTCAAAAGGAGTCTCTTGATCCAAAGTAAAAGGCCAATGTGGACATAGTATGTGCTTTCAAATTCAATTTTTCATATATATATATAAAACAATAAATGTGATTTGGGAACCTTACTCTGATTTATTTTGCTAGCATACACCCATTGTTCTTAGCTCATGGTGTGAGGGACCGTAGGTGTGACAAGGCAGACAATGAGAGATGGATTCACAAAAAAAGGTAGTTTCACTGAGGTTTGCACTAATATCTGATCACTTCTCTTTTTTTGGAGGATATGTTTTCTTCTTGGGTAATATCATAGTTACTTAGGTATCTTCTATTTGGTCCTGAAGTTGCTGAACTTAAAGTGTAAATAATTCCAAGGTCACAACTACTGCTAAAACATACTGGATTGCAGCAAGGCCCCTGGGAAGGTATGAAAGTTTATATAGTGACTCCACACAACTAGACTTCTGATCTCTACATCTGTCCCAAAGTATTTGGGAACACACTGGCAGTACAGTTTTTCTCTAGTATTATTTAGAATTTTTCCCCTTAAGTAATTGAAGTTTTGCTGGATTTCTCTGCGGCAGCTTACAATATGTTTCATTACATTCAATAAGATTTTAACTATGGGCATTATCCATTTAAATAAATTTTTATTAGTGACATACTGACAAACAACTGACAAGAAGAAGAAAACCAAGCTCAAAATAGAAGTTGGATACTTGTCAGAGAAATAAATGGCAGTTTGATGTGCCATAAATTGAATGGCAGTGTTTAGGTGCTTCCATATGAAATTTGAGGGTTGGACAATCATTGAAAATACAAAATTTAACATGGACAAGTGCCATATTCTGCACCTGGGACGGGGCAACCCTGGATGTTCAGACAGACTGGGGAACAAAAGGCTGGAGAGCAGCACCACAAAAAAAGACCTGGGAACTCAAGAACTTAACTTGGCACTGGATGTTGTTCACTCTCTTTAAAAGGCATAGAATACTAGTTTCTTTTATTATGTTGTACTGATTCTGGTTCACTTTGGAAGGATGAGCCAAGGAGTTTCCCTGAACTCTGTGAGCCCACAAGTATGCATTTATGCACCAGGTGCACAGCATTGATACAAAAATCTGAATTGAAGCACTAGATGTCCTAGATTAGGTAAAATGGAATTTGGCAGTGAAACCAGTCATCTTGTGCCATCTGAAAAGCTTCATGATATGATGCCTGCCTTCCAGTGGCCACTGAAAGAGATGTCTGTCACCTTCAGGTCCTCTATCCTTTCTGTCAACATCATAAAAATACCTTGCTGGGACTAAAATGCCTGTAGAACCAGAGAAACTGGATATCATGAGCAGTATGTTTCCAAGGACTACATCCAGTGTCCAGACATGAAGCATCAGAATAGGTTCCCAATGGACAAATTATTTCAGACAGCAGTCTTCTGTCACTTACTGTAGTATTTTTGAGAAAATCTCTTAAGAAACAGCAACACAGAATGGCCTATAAAAACAAAACCTCTTTCACACATGAGAAACAAAGACAAAATCTAAAACACCTTACACAAATCCCTTAGGGCGCAAGGGGAATGGGTAATGGGAGCTGTGGTCAGTCCATAACAACTCTTCTCTGCTACCCCTTATCTGCTGCAGTAGCATGGACTGTCCATATCTGCAACTTCCTCGAGGAATATCCAACTTCTCCAGGATGGGATCCTCCATGTACTGCAGTGTGGATATTTGTTCCACCATGATCACCTCCAATGGCTGGAAGGGTCCTCTGGGGATTCTCTGCTTTGCTCCTCCTCTTTCTCTCTTCTGTAGGGCTCTTTCTCACATGTTTTTTTCCTCATTCTCCTCTTGGTCAGGTTTTTTGCCCTTTCTTTAACTATTTCTCCCCTGAGGTGCCACTTCCTTGGCTACAGGGATCAGCTGTGTCCCCTGCAGCCCCCACTGCCAGCATATGAACACCTGCACCCAGTTCAATGGCAATAACATTATTGACAATTGTTTTGTCAACTGAAGAGCTTAGGTTTTGGCTGAGTGCTGTCATCAAACTAATCCTCTTTCTGACATTGAATATTCATTTTTAAATGAGAGTTTCACTGGAAGAACTGAAGCTAAGCTCAGAGATTTTGGAGTAGTATCTACTGAAGACAGTAGTCTTGTTTTCTAGTATCACATTTTATGTTATCTATAGTGGAAAGTGCATAAATAGATGAGGTATAAATTATGCAGGCTTCTTCATGTATTCATCCTGAAGAATGAAGAATATGCCCATAACAGGTCTAAATTATATATGAAAAATTGTAAAATTCACTCTGAATAGTCACTTGCATACACTTGCATGTGTATGATTGAAAGGGCAGGCTAGTGCACAAACCCACACCCCCTCCAGCTGCATATGTTTGAAGCTGGCAAGGCCAAACAAAACCTCACCCCATAACTCAGTGTCTGTGCTCCACCATGGATACACTGCAAAAAGTCCCTCCTCACTGCAAGTATCCAACAAGCTGTGCAGACTTCCACCAGGCGCTGCCAGAGAACTCCAACATTTGGAGTTGGCTGGAGAGTCCATTTTATTCAAATGACTGCTTTTCCCAAACCAACTGAAATGAACAGCAATATCTCTTCCTGTCTGTCTCATGTAAATGCAGCTCAAGGGCTAATGAGCTCATACAGATCATCACTGCCATCTAAGCTGGTACCACAAACAATTCCTTGCTAGTGCAGTAATGAGAGCAAAGTGATCAGCTTTTAACAGATAATGCTGCTGCCTCGAGTGTGGAAAATGATCAGATGTTTCTAAGAAGTACTTTAGGTTTTACAGGACCTGTGTTGAGACACTTGAAAATGGAGGTGGAGAGTTTGACCACAAGATGGATTGAAAATAGTAGAAGTTACGCTGCCCGTGGGAAGCTCATTTTCAAAGGAACATGTGGTAAGGCTGTGGAACATAAAATACCTGTTAACATGCATAAAATATATTTGTTCACTCTGCAGCTACCAGCTTCAGTATCTGAATATCTGAACAACAACTGATGTCTCACTTGAGACCAGGTAACATTTACTTGTCCAAGTTACAAAAAAATACCTATTCTTCTATGAGAGAAATAGCAGCTGGAGACATCCATTGTTAGAAATATTCAGATCCCTATAGCAGCTGATTTGCTAGAAGGTATTTTTTTGAAAACTAGGGAATTTGGAATCAAAATAAACAAGTTGCACAGCTGGTTTTTGCATGGCAAGTTGTATAATGTAACACTTAGGAGACTTTGATTCATGAAACAGCACCAAATAACAAACAGGTACCAATACGTAGTTAGAAGAGTGAAAGTATGGAAAGCATTGATGGCAGACTATTGCACAGCCCCCATTGCTTCCAACACCCTTCTTGAAGGCTAAATTAATTTGGGTTATTTGCTAGTGGGGTTTCTAGAGCAGCCTTAAGACCAGTGGTTGCTTGCATGAAAGGAATGAGCTGACGTCACCTGACAGGGAATCTGGAAACTGCAGCCAGGGTCACAGGGCAAGTTGAATTTGTCATACATGAAGGCAGAATATGCTGAAATTGTGGCCCAAGCTCTGAGATAAAGTGACAACTCTGTGGAAAGTGACCCTGCTCTTCATGTAGGTTTTGACAGGTCTGTTCCTAAGAGAGGTCAAAGAAAATGCTCCACCAGAGTCATTAAAACAGTGATAATTTGCCTGAAGACTTTTCCCAAGGATTCATAATCACCTCAGCATGTTCTCATCACATCATTTTGTGTTTTTCTCACTCTGTTCCTTCTTCTTTTCAGATCTACTGGTGTATTATGGAGCTAATGACCAATTTGGGTGATATTGCATAAATTGTAGCAGAAGACAATATAGAAAAATAATTCCATGTAATCCTGAAGAAGGAGCAACAATTTTAATGCAGTCAAAACCTGAAAAAGAGGAAAAATAAGATTTGCTTTCACTTTGTTCTGTGTCATGAATAAATATGTTTTGATATACTCAAAGATGATTTAAATACTTGACATTAACTGATTTGGTTTTGTGTTACAGAGTACATTCCTCTTGCTGAAAATACCCCTGGAAATGATTTTTAAATGCATATGTCACATCAAATTGCATGGTGTTATTTGGAGGTGAACCTCCCATCCTGTGACCTCACATCTCTTTCTGTGCAGTGCAGCTCACGAAAATCTAATAGCAAAAATACATACTTCTCTTCACAGCTTAAGGGGAAGCAGGTCAAAAAGAGGGGAGGGGGCAAAAGGGTGTAAGTAACTGAAATTGCTCTATAGATTTAGGCACTGATTGTCCAAAGCCGTAACCTGGTTGCTCTGTGATTGTTTCTCAGCGATTTTATACCAGTGCATAAGCTCCTTGGGGAGAACTGATATGACATTGTCAGATTTACTTTGCCTTTTATCAAATTCCTCTACAATTTCATAAAGTGGGTTGGGCAGCATAGACAAGATAAACCACCAAAAGTAGAAAAATCTGAAATTCTCACTGTGCCTCCATGTACTGGGGTAGGGGCTTCCCTGATGCCAAACATGCATTTTAGTGCTGTAAAAGATTGCTAATATCTCTGTCTTTTGAAAGCAACACTTGTAAGAGCTATGCTGGATCAGAAGAAATTGCATTTACCTTGTAGCTTTAGGCCATTGGTTTAAGTCCAAGTTGACATTTGCAGTTCACTGAGTCCCTGGTGGACAGGCGTCCACTGCACAAAAATCACTGTACATAATCTTGTAAACTTGCCAGTCAGTGAATTGGAGGGGACTAAAACTGATGCTGACACAGAATAAATTACCCAGAATAGTAGAGAAGTGTCTGAGAATGTGATGGGACAGAGGAGAGACACAGAAACACGAAAATTCTTAATTGGTCACCAGGAATTACTTTTGTCCCAAATTAACCTTTTCTTCCTATCTTTGAGTCACCAAAGAAAATTAAGGAACAGCTGCTATTTCATGATTTTTAAGGAAGGCCAATTAATTAAAAAAAAATTAAAAATCAGGAAATATTCAGAGAATGTAATATCATCAATGACAATTTTTTTTCATGCACTTGTTACATTGGAAGAAGACTTTTGTTATGGAAAATTTCAATTTTTTTGTTTACACAATGAAGTAAAACACACCAGTGTGAAATAGATCCTTTGTTATTAAAAATAAACATGAACACATATATTACTCCTTATAAGTGAAAACATAAGGAATCTGTGGCAGAACTGCTACACAGACATCCATTTAAAGATACAGACTCACCTGTATGTGGTATTGTTTTGCTCCTGAAAACTGGAACACATTCAAATATTGAAGAAGCTCCAAACAACACCATAGAGTAAAGAATCTATGCTTCCAAGTTTCTCTTACATGTAAACCTTGAGCTATTGCCAGTTGTCTGTCCATGCTAATAAGTAGAACAAATATAGGTCCAGTGAGACCTAAGGATTTAAGATACAGTAGTTTTCCAGTACATTACGAATTCAAATACTTTTATTCTGAATTTTCATGTAGATTCATGTAATATCCTATGTTGGAAGGGGCACACAAGATCAACAAAGTCCAGCTTCTGGCTCTGCACAAACACCGCAAGACTCAGACCATGTCCCTGACAGTGCTGTCCATGCACTTTTTGAACTCTGCCAGGCTCCCTGGGGAGCCTCTTCCAGTGTCCAGCCACCCTCTGGTGAAGAACATTTCTCTAATCTCCAAACTAACCTCTTCCCTAACACAACTACAGGCCATGCCCTTGGGTTCTGTCACTGGTCACCAGGAAGAAGAATCAGTGCCTGCCCCTCCTCATCCCCTCAGTCTCCTCCAGACTGAATAGATCAAGTGACCTCAGCCACTCCTCTTAAGCTTCCCCTCAAGGCTCTTCATCATCTCTGCAGATTTCCTTTTCACATTCTCAAATAGCTTTATGTCCTTTTCATATTGTGGTGTCCAAAACTGCACTCAGTAGCAGCTTTTCAGATGAGTTCTTACATTCAAGTGTATAATTTTATTATCATCCCTTATTTTGTTGAAACTTAATGTGTCAGTAATAATATTTTGTCTTCAGAGGATTTTATGGAAATGAGTCCTTAAAGTGTTTTGGACCTTGGATCTGTGTATTTCTTTAAAAAACAAACAAAGAAACAAACAAAAAAGATGAGACTTGGGAAGAACAGGTAGGGTCCTCCATAAGGAGACTATTTATGCATGGGGCCAGTTATAGTGTATATCCTTCACAGACAGTGATTTGTAGGAGGAGGATATGTCATCTATTAAGAGAGAAAATAACCATCAGAAACTTTAAAAAGCCATACCGTCTCTACCAAAGTTTTACTTAGGCACAAAAATGAACAGCTGATATTTATGCTTGAAGAAAATGGCGAGGTAGAATTTAGATTAGCCAGAAAATCTCAGTATTTTGAAACCAGAAAATGGCAAATTCTAAGCAAGAAAATATTTATAGTGGCAAAAAACCCCTTTATAATAACCAAGAGAGGCAAAAATTCTATTTTTAAATTTCTATCAGAGACAGCCTGGGATACCTACTCTATAACAATCTGAAGTTGAAGCAGTTTTGATTTATGAGATAACAAGAGTGTGTGTGTGTGGGGGGGGAGGGTAACAGTTATTCATACTTTTGAAATCTGTTATTTCATAGTCTTCCTCACTGTATGTTCAAATAGTGTTAGACCTTCCTTGATCTTAAGAATGCCTCTTAGTCTCCTGATAACAAGGGAATCAATTAAGAAGAATAGAAGAGTCCCCAATGGGTTTTTTCATTCCCTTCTTAGGTCACACTCAGACTTAAGCAAGGGAAGAAGTGATCTGAAAGACAGAGAAGCAAATTATCTGAATCTTTTCTCCACAAAATTCTTTAGGTGGTAAATTTATAAGCAATAAACTCAAATGATGTGGGATGGATTTCTACTGACGCCCTGAAAACCTCACACTGAATTATATGAACAGTTGCTTGCACTCACCAAAGGATTATCTCATTTACATTTTCAAAAGGGATTACAGCGCCTTTAAAGGACAAGCGTCTTTCTGGCTAATTAATTTTCTCAGACTAACTTGAAATATATGGTGAGCACTTGATTAAATATTAATATGGGGTATGGGGGTCACACTTTTTGCAGTTTTCTAAATCTGTTATTTTATTGTCAGTGGTTCAAAAATGTAAGTGTGCATGAATTTTTTTTTGTATATGTGTATATTTATGTTATGGGAGAAGAGAGAAAATTAAGGGGATTAATGGACATTTGCAATATCTGGCTCCTTCTGGGGAAGGAATACAGGAAAGTTTGCATAAGTGAACAGAACACTACACATTTAATTTCCACTGGTAGAGTGATATGGTTTTATAAATCCAGGGATTTCTGAACATTATGCATAGATATGGGATGTTTAGTGTAAGCTTTTCATATAGGCATTCAAAAAACAGCAGGCTGAAGAATGTGGAACCTAAGATCAAGGAAAAGCCCCACACTACCCCCTAGTGATCAAAGTTTGGTGACCTCCAAATAACAGAAAACACAATAAGTGGACTTAAGATCACAAGAACAAAAAAATGCCCAGGAGCGATGCAAGTCACTGCTGGTGTTCTTTACTTAGGATCCTTTTCATGATAGAAGAATAAAGCAATGGCTGTCGAAAGGCTGCAACTTCCAATTCCTTGGACTGAAGCCTCAGTCTTCGTAACCAAACAAATATAAAAATGTATATATTCAGAAGGAGGAAAAACCAAAACCTCAGGGGAGATATCTCAAGTGTTGTTAGGATTTGTAAAAATAAAATAAAATAGATTTTACTGCAATCATATAGTTGCCAAAATATGAGGCTTTTCAGTTTTGTGTTATTTGCATTTTTCAGATACACTGTTTAGCAGATATCATGCATACACTATTTCTTAGCTTTACATAATCTTGAAATTATACAATCCAAAAGCTAGGACTATATGTGTCTGTATTGAGAGCTAATTAACCACTAGTTTATACATCAGAGAACAGAACCTGAATCCTTAATAGGAATCATACAATTTCATAGAGATTTGGTCATGTTTCATCAAAGTAATAAAGAAAGTATAAGAATAGGTAGGGCATATTCAGATTAAATCAATGGAGCAACTCATGAGTTATGAAGTGAATAAATCGGGATTTTTTAAATCTAATAAAGATGTCCCAAGATAAAATTGAAAATAATTCTGTGCTCATTTCATCCTGATATTTTTTCAATGATGGATAAAGCAGTCAGTTCTTTGGGATTCTCTAACAAATGTGAAATGCAGACAAGTACTGCCTTTGCTGATATGCATTTTATGCCCTATCCACAGGTAGGTAATCTGCATTGGGTTCTTTTTATTCCACATTACCTAAATATAAAACCTCTAGGAAATGAAGGTCTTTGAATTCCATCTGCAGAAGAGTTAATTTATATCCCAACCAGACCTCAATATGCTTAATTGTTGTTGATCCTTCCACATTCTCAATTTTGCACAGTAAAAAGCACAGTATCTCAGATCCTTCCAAGTTAATGCCTAAAGTTCCATATTTAAAGCTGTATTCCTCTCTCTTTCTGAGGGGACACCCCTTAAGATAATCTTTTTCATTATTTGTTTTCCTTTAGCAAGTTCTGCTGAGTGTGCATCCTCCTTTCTTTTGTTGCAGCTGTGGGAAATCTCCATCCTAAGAGCTGGCAAATTCATGGTATGTAGGAATGGGGGATATCAAAAGACCTGACATCTCTTGGATTAAAATCATCAGGGCCACAGGACACTCTAAATCTGATATTCTATTTCATGATGTAAGTCATCAGTGTAAGACAGACCATGCAGGAAACAGTTAACATTGTGATGAAAGGTATACAGAGGAAAATAATTCTAATAGACGTGGAAGGAAAAGTGAAACAAAATCAAGCATTAAGGATTTCTTAGAGCAGATGCACTTTTCATTGAGATAGACCAATATTATATTAACAGGAGAGTAAGAGCTGACACAAGCTGTAAAATCAAGGTAATAAGAAAGGTTGGAGGCATGAGAAAGAAAATCCACAACATCCAAAAAAACTTTCAAAGATCTTGAAGAAAAGAAACATCCATTGTAATCCCCACAATCTAAAGGCCTTTCCAGAGGCACATACTTAAAAACATTTTACACTACCCCTAAAATTTGATAATTATTTTGGGCTCATATGAAATGAAAATGAGAAAATTCATGCTGGTCCTGTACCTGTATTGGGAAGATTAATATTTCTTTCCATTTCTAGTAATATTATTGGGGGAAAAAGAGAGTAAAAGACTGATACTTGGCCCTAAGGCCAAGTGGCACAGACTGAATCACATCCAAAATATTTAGGGCATACTCTGTAGAGAAGATGTAGTGGAGAAAATTAGCTGAAGCAGTCCTCAAAGAACTGGGAAATAAGTTGAAAATTAATTTTGTAGGTACTCAGGATTGTAGTGCTTGACACCTCTGGCTTTTATTTGTCTGTGTGTGCATGTCTGGAACTCTGCATTAAGCTAGAAAAGATGGCAATAATTTTGCACAAAGCAAAGCAGTTTAAAAAGGTGAGAATTTTTTTTCAAGCCACTTACTGTATATTTGTACAGACAATTTAAGATGGAGTCTGTCGGACTTCATGCTTTTAAGTAAGTTTCGCAATAAACACAAATAGATAATAGTTTACTACTGCTGAAGCTGATCTCAGTTATTAAATTCTTTTTCAATCCCTCACAAAACTCTGACACAGCGTCATAAAGTCTAGGGAAGTCATACTTGTCATGCTCACAGGTACAGCTCTAAGAATAAACAAGTAGTATACACATTTTGATTATTAATCCCTTTCCTTCTCACCTCCCTCGAGATTGATTTGTATCTGTTCCCATCCCCTTATATCTATATTTATTTTGTTTCTTACACATGTTTAGATTTAATCTGATTGTGTCCTTAGGCCTATTGTTGATAATTAAACCCACGTATTTTATTCCCTACAGCATGCATTGCAAAATCTGTCTCTAAAAATGACTCTGAAGCTTCCCCTTGATCTCAGTAAAATTATAGTTTTGGTTTCCCTTCTGATTAATTTTGTATTGGGTGTAGTTTTAGATTTTTCAGCCAGGGTAAATAGACCCTCCTATTCTTTAAATCTAAAGTATTTTTTCTGATCAATGTCAAATAAATATTTGACCTGTAGTTCAAACCTGCTAGCAAAGATGGAAAGAGTAATGTCAGTTGTGTCTGGAGCTGGGATTTATTTTTTTTGTTTGTTTGTTTTTTCAGTGTGAAACTTATTAGTCACATGCCTGCCATGTATCTTACTGGACCAACTAAAGGTTTAAGTTTTTCAGAAATTTTCACATTTCAGAAAAGACAGGAGGGGACTGACCAGCAAATTTGCGTATCTAGTCAAATACAGTGTATCAGAGAAAACATTTACCTTCCCTTATGATTTCATGCACTGTCTTAAGCTTTACAAATTCCTGTCTCAGGGGTCTTCTTGATGACAATATAGAACCAGATTGTAAACTCCACTTGCCCACTTAAATAGGCATGTTGAAGACCCAAGAACTGCTCAGAGGAGCCATGTTTCCAAAACACCTAGGAATTGATGGCATTGAGCATTCATGTTTAAACCCAATTATTATTTCAGTTTTCCCTAGGTAATGCCATATTAACCCATCATGACAGAAAACACTGGAAGTTTAAGCCATAATCTTTGGACCTTAACATATTTCTACATGGCAGATAAATGTCCAGGGAAAGATCTTTCTGGACAAGTACAGAATTTATTTGAAACAAGTGCACCACTGAACATGTTGGTGTGGAAGAGACTTCAGAAAATGCATTTTTAGCCAGAAATACATATTCTTATTTAACCATCTGTATTCAATGAAAGATAAACTCTCTTTCTATATATCTTTCTTTTCTTGTATCATTAGATCTTCACAGAAAAACTGCAAAAAGAAGCAAATGGTTCTGTGAACAACATTCCAGGCTTACAACATGTAAAGTTACACAGTTTCACTCAATATCATCACTAAAGGAAGATATTTTTATTCATTCATTTTTCTTTCCCTTCACACTGTTGTGTTTTCTGATATGCTGTACAAATGAATATATCACATCCATGGAGTCTAGACCCTTACCTTGCCAAAATGTATAATAGACCACTCCCAAAGACACTGTAAATGAGGGTACAATGGCTTCATGGAAATCTTGGCAGAGTTTAACCACACACCTTAGTTGTAGATATCTGTATGTTTTAGCATGAATGACTGCTGTACATCCTGGGGACACACTGTGACATTCATATGTGCTGACTTTGACAACACCATCTGTACATAGTTGTAAGAGCTCACTGATGCTGTGGAGATATGTCAGAATGTTAACACTCTCAGTGAACTTTCATGTACCATCTAGAAAAAATCCTAGAAAAGTGAGAATAAAAGTGATGTTGTTGGACATCAGCAGGGAGGTGATTTCCAGTATTTGCTGAGATCAGTGTGAAGGGCTTATCTGGAGGTGCATCACTGGGTTCCAAGCGTCAGAATGAATGTAAGGTTGTTACTACCACACCTGTTTACTGTTACCAAATAGTTACCCAGCTTTGAGTACCTTTCTTATGGCACAGATCCCAAAAAATCCCAAAGTAATCAGCATTTCCTTGTTATAAATCAGTATTGAAAAACTAAAAGAAATTTGGTCTAATACTGCAAAAAGCACTATTCAGAAACACGTAGACCTTTCTTCCCAGTAATGTCCCTTGAATGGGAGTGTCCCTGAAGTCTCCATGTAATTGTTTTCTCTCTTTTGTGATTTTTTTCATGTAACTGTTCCAAATACTATTGTACACTGGACACCTGTGGACTGATCATATTGGCAGAGTTGTCACTAGTGAGAGACAATGCCCCACAGTGCCATGACTCTAGTGAATACCAGAAATTCTGAAATGTCTTTGTATTCAGTCCACGGCTGTTAAAATTCAGCACAATGTCACTGGAGAAAAAGATGTTACTCTGACTTTCAATGATGCGCAAAATACTTAGAATCTTTTATTTCTAGATGAAAAGGACTGAATTTCAACAAGTTTAAAACATAGTTAAACAAAAGTGACTAAGCTCTTACTGCTTTTTTCATAACTATATGAGCACCAGAAAATTCTACAGTTCCTTCCTTATGCATTAAATTTGAATTTGCTGAAAAGGCTGTAGTGGAACTCTGATGGCAAAGTTCCTGCAAATATTTTAGAGGTCTGGATACAAGAAAATCCAGGAGTTCTGGGAGAGACTGGTGACTAAGCAGTGATCAGCCTTTTTATCTAAGAAATTTATACATCTACTTCACATATATTGTCTTGTTCATGGGTTTGAAGTGCCTGTGTCACAGAATTCTTTTGAAGAGATCCCAGCCATTGCAATTCCACCCTTGATTTTATGATCATCTTGAAGATCATGAATGCCCAAGTTTATGCCACCTCAACAACAAACACCATGGTGTGTTTTGAAGATGGATCATGAATGTGGACATAGAACTTCCCAATTTGGACATACAACTTCTCTGTTTGTCCCATCTGGAGAGAGACAACAGAGCTTTCCAAAAAAGACTAATTGCTAGAAAGGTTTCAGAATGTATGCCAGGGGTTAACTTCCTTCCCAGCATTGAACTGCAGCACACAAACTGTAATTTACAGATTAAGAGCAATGCTAGATAATGCATCACTATAGATGATGCATTGAGGCTACTATTGTATATCCTGATCTTAAAGGAATTGGAGAGGGAGAGAACGATTCTGAAATAAGTTGCTGCCTTCCCCCTGCTGCCTGTGATTGCTGTACTGCAGGTGACAAGGTGTGTGTCAGAGGAACAATGGTGAAGGTGTCCTTAACCTAACAGTGGCTTGGGACAGCTGCAGCCCTCATGCTCAGGGTAGTGGTGGCAGCACAGTGATTAGTGTTTAGGGCAGAGCTGCTCCTGGAAAGAAGCCCTAGGGACAGCCACGTTTCAGAAGTTTTAATACCATTGAGGCTGGTATTGTTTCCAAGTTTTCAATGAAGGAAAACCTCAGGAAAGTCAAAATTACAGAACTGCTCAGGTCTTGACATAGAGAATTTATGGACTGAGGCATTGTGTTACCACCTGCAGGGGGACATATTATCGATCTGTGATTGCCTCGAGAGACACACTTCTGAATTTAATAGCCACATATATGTCAGACCTGGGGAGGGACAAAAAGCCAGGTTTAGGTAATTCAGCAGTACAGTTTTAGGTCATGCCTTTGCCTGTGTTACTTTAGCTAATTTCAGTGAACAAAACCTTGAGTTGCACAAAGCCTTTTAGTTGCCTTATTTACCCATATACTGCTGAATTGAATTTGGCAAGTATGAGCTGTATATGAGCATAACTTTCATAGAGGGTCTCAGATGGTTGGCCTGTTTGTCAAAAATGTTCAGAATGTGGTCTACAGTTCTCTTTTTCTTCCCTTCTTGTGAAGTGTTTGAATTAAGATTTTATATGAGATACTCTATGAGTTTAAGCATTACACTAAAAAGCAAACCAATATTTAAAGCTAAATTTTGCTCAGATTTCTGCCACATGAAGCAACAATGTCATGGAAAAAGTATGAACTGAAAAATATCAGCATCTATTCCTTTAAAAGAAAGAAAAAAACTCTTAGCATAATCTGCATGTGAGCAATTTATGAACCTGATGCATCCAAGAGCATCCTCTTAGTCTAGTGTTTCATTATTTGCAGATTGTATGCAAGTAATATGGTACCTGTGTTCTATTTGAAAGAGTAACATGATATGTAATAAGTATGCCTAATAATTCATTGTTTTTACTCTCAAAATTTGCAGAAGGACACAGTGTGGTCCTGTGTTTTGGTATTTTGGTTTCTGTACAGGCATGAATAATACTGAGAATATGGTCTAACTGCAAGTGTATGGCCTGTTATAAGATTTATTAACTAAACTCAAAGCTAGTTCTTGTTTCTGATCTCAGCTTCGTGTGCCAGACATTGACAAAATATGCAGAAAGTACAGAGAACAGTACAAGCTAATCACCAACTTTGGCTGTAAGAATATTTTGCACTGGAATGTAGGTGATTATGATTCAGCATAAAAGGCAGCTGCAAGCCATTCAGTACAGTCTTTCATTGGAAGGGATAAGAAATTATCATCTAGCCTTCTAAATTACACACCTTCTTTCTAACTTTGTCAAGATTCACTTCTGCTTTCTCTTTCAGTCTTTGTTAAAAAAGAAAAAAAAGAAATTTAATGATACTATTCTCATTATACAGCTATCAGTTACATAAAATATCTTTGTTTAGAGGCCTAATAAAATTGGTCATATAAAGAGGAAATGAGATTTTGAATGTAAAACGAAGCTGACAGTGCTCTTCTATTACTATGGTCTTATTAGGAAAAATTCTCTGACATCTGTTTATCCCCTGCAGCCAACCTTGTATTCAGAACACAGTAATTGATTCACAGCATCCACTGGGGATCTAACTGGCTCACTTTTCCACACCGCACTACACAGGTATCTCTGCAGCTAATTCTGAATGTACATCTACATCGTTATCTCCTGGTGAACTGTGACCCGAAACACTTTGGAGGCCCAGATGAAAGTGCTTCCTCACCCCTCCAGTGCTGAGGGTGCAGGCGTTTCTGCAGCGCGGCAATTCACCCAGGACACCCAATCACAACCAGCCCCTTTGAAGCCCCGCTCAGCTGGGAGACCATGAATGATTCATGCCTTCTCTACACACACTAAAGGGGGAAGAGCAAAGCTAGTGTGTATTATTCAGGACTGCATCCTCAATAAGCCTCCGTGTTCAGCAAATTGCTACAACGTTTTTCTGCTTAGTCCTCACCTGTACACAACATCTCTTTTTGTTCATAACCTCCTCATTTTAACAAAGATAGGCTGATTATCTAGGAGCCATATTAATTAACACCAGTACAAATAAAGAAGTCCAGTGTCAGTGCACAAAGCCAATGTTCAAAGGACTATAAGGAAATTACAGCAAACCAGATAATACTTATTTTACAATGGTCAAACTACCATTTTTTTGTTTACCCACTTCCATGTCCACAACATCACAGATTCATTTAGAGCCCACTTTAATTGTGGCTTTGAGACTCCACATATATCTTGTTTGTTTGTTGAAAGATTATTAAATCCCATTCAATGTTGTAACAACCAAATATCACTGCAGTAGATATTTGCAATTAATAGCTGCAAAAGAACCTCTGAATTTCCAGGTATCCAGGTAGTAGATTCAGACATCACTGTGTCTCTTAAAAGGCTCTGTTCTTATATTCCCACTCTCAGAAAGATTTCCAGACCAAAAGATAATTACGGCTCAAATAATAAATTCTCTCTTTGCATTCAAATACCTCATTATGCACCTGTGCTGATAGGATCACAAGACAGAAAACACCTAATTCTCCTTCCATATCATTCACCCTGCTGAGGATGGATAGACCCCGCTGTGGTCACAAGTTCATAGCCCTGTTCCTTAAAAGTAAAATTCAGAAAGGGGAAAAGAAAAAAGGTAACTTAGTTCCCATTGTCCTCTTCATTGCTGGCACACAGAGGAGATAGCACAGCTAAAATTCACTCATGAGATAGTAACACAAGTGCTAAGAAAGTAGGCAATTTAATAAACAAGTTTTATAACTGTAATTGTAACATTCCAACTTCTGAAGATTCATACCTTCAGAGATCACATAATACTCATCATTAATTTCTTTTACTTTCAAGGCAATAATTATTAGATTAATGAATTAATCTAATTAAGCAAACACAAAACTACGGGGCAAAAAATCCAAGGGATGTGGACATGCTGGTTGAGAGTGGCTGTACATGAGCCAGCATATGCCCAGGTGGCCAAGAAGGCCAGTGGCATCCTGGCCTGTATCAGCAGCAGTGTGGCCAGCAGGACCAGGCAGTGATTGTCCCCTGTATCCAGCACTGGTGAGGGCACACCTCAAATCCTGTGTCCTGTTCAGGGTCCCTCAGTTCAGGAAGGACTTGGAGGTACTGGAGTGAGTCCAGAGAAGTGAAGCTGGTAAACAGTCTGGAGCACAAGTCTTACAAGGGGAAGCTGAGGAAGCTGGGATTGCTTAACCTGGAGAAAAAGAGGTTCAAGGTGTCACCTTATCCCTCTCTACAGCTGCCTGAAATGATGGTGCATCCAGGTGGGACTCAGCCTCTTCTCCCAGGCAATCAGTGACAAGACAAGAGGACAGTCATAAGCTGTGCTTGGGGAGGTTTAGGTTGAACATTAAGAAGAGTTTCTTCACAGAAAGGGTGATTGGCATTGGAATGGACTGCCCAAGGAGGTGGTGGAGTCATTGCCGCTGCCATTAAACACTGGAGGTGTTTAAGGAAAGACAGAGCATGGTGTGTAGTGCCATGGTGTAGTTCACATTGGGGTGTTTGGTCAAAGCTTGGGAGTCAACGATCTCTGAGGTCTTTGACAACCTAATTGATTAGGTGATTGTATGACTTCAGAAGGCTTTATTGTAAAGCTTATGATGCACTTGGTTTGAGGTCCTTAAGACAGGATCCACCACAAAGGAAGCAGCCTGATAGGACTGAACTTCCTACCAGAGAGATAGCCACAGTTACTTTTCTTTAATCATGAGAGAAAGAGGAGCTGTTTACAGCCCCTCAGGAATAGTAAATTTCAGGGAAATACTGCCTTGTCTGTGAAGTCCAGTCTCACTAGGTTATGGAGATGTGTTCCTCACTTTTATTCCTTCTGGCTTTGTGGACTCTGTGCCTTATACTGTAGTCCAGCTTCAGTAGAAGCTAGGAGCTCTTGGCAGCAAGAGTTTTGGATGGAAAGCAAAGTTCTCATTTACAGCCTGAAGAATTAGCCACAGAAATGAAGCACACTGCCTCTGTTCTGTGAAAGGAATCCCCTTAATCCACCTGGATGAACAGAAACCACATTTAAGAGAAGATTTTGCAGGGAGTCACTAAGTACTTTCTTTGCTGTCCTACTACCATTTACAAACTCAGAAAATGGGGATGTTGCCAGAAAGATCCTATTCCTTAGCACCCCTGCAAATGCCTCCCTGGCTAAAACCAACCAACTAAACAAACAAACAAAAAAAAAAAAAAAAAAAAAAAAAAAAAAAGAAACAAAAAAAACCCACCAAAAAAAAAAATAAAAAAGAAATTTTCTGTCTCCTGCTGGTCCAACCTGTGTTTGTTGTTTAGAGCACCCTAATCCCAAAACATGCCTGGAAAGATATTCCTTCAATCCCCTTTATATTAACAGCTGTCTAGAAGAGATGTGTGATTAGATCAGTTTTTCAGTCCCAGTATTGATATATAAAAGTCACCTCCATGTTCAAACTTGGCTCTTCTGTTAGACACGGGGTTAGATTCAAGACAAGTTCTCACAGTCTGTCAATGGCCATTGCAAGGGGCTTATCCTATGCATTATTTAGAGAAATTTTGCCTAATTTAGGCATTTGAATTGTATCTAAGAGTTAGACAACTGAAGACTAGGCGATGCAGCACTCAGCTCTGAAGGGTCACATCTCAGTTTTTCTATATAGTTTTAATACTCAGAGGCTTGTGTCTCTGAAAAATAAGATAGATATCCAAGCAGTAGCTGGGAGCTGAGCTGAGATTTAAATTGATTGAGCAAATGGATTGACCAAATGTTAGCTTCTGAGACAGACATCCTAATGTAAATTACAACATTTCTTGAATGTTGAATTGTTAAAACTGTTGCTAAGTTTTTCAACTAAATACACAAGTAATTACAGTGTGTCCAGTTAGCTAAACATTAACATTAAGAATAACTTCAATTCTCTAGACTTCAATAATCTCTAGGCCTAAATTAATATTAATTTTACTTTATGATTTTACTTTATGGTGGGTCTATAACTTAATGACACAAATTGCTAAACCTGAAGTTTAAAGAACTGAGTTAGGTACAGCTTTATTGATCAGTTTAATGTTACCCATAAAACAACATTTTGCTTAGAAACACAATTAAACTGATTTTCTGAATTATATAATTGCTTAATTAATCAAGCATTTCAGAATTTCAAACAGAAAAATCTTTTGACTGAGAAAAAAATGCCTTTACTGCTTTGTAAAATTATGCCTTCACTAAGAAATATTGTATTTCAATTGCTCTTTGTGACTACCTGGATATCCTTTCCAGTTGCCATTTGTATTGTATAAAAATCATTAAATTTTTCTACAGTCAAACTTTTTTTCCTCATTCTTCAGTAACATGCAGAACAGACAAAACATCTCCAATCATTAAAACAGGGGAAATAGTAATAAGAATAATACAGAATAAGAATAGTAATAAGACAGTTATATTATTAAAAATGTTCAATTATTTATCAGATTATAGCACTCAGCATCAAATTAAGAATCCACCTCTTATTTACACCAGATTTCCTCAGGTCTTCATTTCTTCACCCCTGGCTTTCAACTCAGAGAGTAATAGAAATATAAGGTCCCTCTACATAGTGTACCTAGATGAGAGAGAAAAGCTAAATCTTCCCCTTTCTATATTTTAATATTTATTGTCTTATATTTGTATGTTTAGCAAAAAAAGAAGTGTCAATGTTCCCTTAGATCTGAAACTCAGCAAGTATCATTATGCATATGTTCACAGTTACTAAAAAACTAAATACAGGACTTAGTTAAAACATGGATACATATGCTGAGATTGTTATTTTTTAAATTTTCTGTCCACAGTATACATATCTGTAGTGATCATGGACTCCCTTTTACACCATTGCAGAGAAATGGACATTTCTAACCTGCAATTCATCTGAATTGTTTCAGATGTCTCCTTCTGTTGAGATGCTTGTATCCCAAGTTACAGTGTCAGGAAAGTGATGATTTAGCTCAGATAGATATCCTTGTATAGTTCCAAATCTGTGGTATTTTCCATCCATTTTCAGCTGTCATATTGGAAAGAAAAAACGTTTTGAGAAGGGGTCTAAAAGGAGGAAGGTTACTAAGAAAGGCAGTGAGGGTTATGAGTAAAAGGAACCAGTAGGAAAGAAAGTAAATACAAGAAAAGCATCCCAAACACATGGAAAGCTGGAAGGAGGATGCATCCAAGTGAGGTGTAGGTGCTCTATTAGAAAGCAGTGTCATGAGACAGGCAGTCTGATCCAAGGAGTGCAGAGCCACCAAGGTGAAACCAGAAAGCTTCAATTTGATGGAAATGCTAAAGATGATCTAGTGAAAGAACCAGAAGAGCAAAAGCCTACTGGGGCGCAAGCAGACAAGCATTGTAGACTGCTGCATTTGTGTGTCATAAATGTAGTAACTCTGTGGAGGAGGAACTTGTAAGCATAAGAGGAAACAATATATACCAGGGAGTATTATGGTATATCATACATGTGCATCTTTTCTGAAGATACTGTGGCTTGAGATTAAAATATTCCCCCAGCTACAGTCAGTTTTAGGAGATGAAGATGTCTTCACTAGAAGCATTAGAAAGAGTTCTTCAAATATTATTTTCTTCCTTCATCTTCCAACCTCACCATTCACTTTTCTCTGAAAACATTTCCAAGCCATTTGGCACATATGATAGTCTTCTGCCTCAAAATAACTGAACAGTAACCAAGGCACTGAGCACTGAAATATTCTTGCCTAAGCAAGCGCAGCAGGGGTTTCCTTGTGACAGTAACTTGTCCTTTTAGGATGAAAAATGGGGAAAGGGCGAACAAAAAGAAACTTAGAAATATACAAGAAAGAATAACCCTTGTCTGACACAGAAAGAGAAATTCCTTGCCTGCAAAGAGGACAGAGAAAAGTGAAAGATACTTTAAAAAATGCAGCTTGTTATACATTCTTCCTGTTTTGCAAAAATTCTGAAAACACCTGCACGATTTTTACAGTACTTATCAATCACCACACTCTTGCAGAAAGACATATCAGTGCAGACAGTCACACAGGCCATCATAGTTTTTGGGTGGGTCCTGCTGCCCAATGTGTATGAATTATGAATATAAACTTCAGCTTTGCACCGTTCTGCTGTGGCTTCTTTAAACTCCAATTCTACCTCAATATTGCAAACTGATCCATTTTAAGTTCACTGTTCCTGTTGCATCTTTGAGGACATCTGCTTAGAGCCCAAAAAAATAATTAGTTGTGGTGCTGCAAAAAATAATCAGGTGTCTAATTTTCCAGGGAACTACACTTTTCTCTTAACTGCATTAGTATTTAGATGGTGGAGTATTTTGCAAGCTCCATAGCTGCAGTTATAAAGTCAATTACATACATGAAAAATAATTTAAAAATCTGCAATCAAATGGAATATTTACAAGATTTATGGTAGCATAAAGAATGAAAAGAAAGAAAATTCCTAGTTTTATTTTATTTCATAAAATTTTATTAATGTTTATAATTTCTGAACAAGATCACCTATCATCTAAACAATTAAATTGATAAACTAGTTAAAATACGTATTTGTCTCATTCTGACAAAAGAAAGTTGTGTTAAAATGAGAGCAATAAAATTTAAATGATTAAACATTGGGACAGCAAAGAAATAAAACCCTTCAATAAATATGTAATGGGCAAAATGGCAATGGAAAATAGATATAAATAGATATAATTGTTCACAAATAAATAACAAAATCAACAGTCAGAAGTTGTAAGAAAGTCAAGTCAGGTGTGTGCAAAACCCAACCCCCTCTTCTTTAAACAAGCCTTCCAGTTTTTACTTATCTTTTCTCCTTGCCTTTTCTGGGTGCACTTTCATATTTCAGTGGAATAAGGAATGATTTCACACAGCACTAGGTAAAAGTTCATCTTTGGGAAGTATGTGAAGGGAACTTCAGAACATTTTGAAGAGTGGGAATTAGTGCTTCTAACTCTGAACCAAGGTGCTAAAGCCAAAGAAGGAAAAAACTCCATAATATTGATTTTTCTTCAGAGAAAAAAAGAGTAGCTGTGTTTCTACTGATCCTTATCTGCTGAGCTCTCCCTTTCTGTACTCCTGTGTACAAAATCTAGGCTGTGAGCTTTATCAGATCAAGCTATTAGGAACAGTGAGTTCATATAATGTTCAGGGATCTGTTTTATGTACCCCTGATAATAGTCCATTCTCTTACAGAAGACTTTCCTTGTTATTAATTAATCTCATACCTAGCCTTTCAAAAACATCACAGTGAAGATGGTCTCACTTGGTGCATACACGCTCATTTTTGATTATCTGTGCCTATGAAATTGTCCCTGTCCAGCTGCAAGTGGCTTAGCTCCAGAGCTAAGCACAGGGAAGCTGTTCTAGTGCATTGCTGCCTCGTAGAGACACAGATTTGGCCAAGGGGTCAAAATGTCATCTAAATGTGTCCTGTCTTTGTGGCTCACTGGTGCTTTGCTCCAAATGCACCATCCCACCGAGAATTAGCTGGAGTTTTAATGGAGAAACATCCCTAGAAAACCCTCTTAGGAGCACAAGCTGATTATCCAACAAAGTAGTGGTAGTTACAGTGAGAGGAGTCAGATCACACATGGCTGCAGTGGAAGCTCAGTGACGCCAAAGGAGGGACCTCCTTTGGAAACAGAAAGGGAAAAATTGTAATACTTATAAATATCAAATCAAAGTTTAATATCTCTATCCCCTATCAATTAAAACCAAGCAGACAGTGAGGCATGATCTTGTACTTTCAATACTGATCACTTTTGGAATATTTTGATAACCCAAATTTGAAATCAACAGTTCAATTTATGGCCTGTGAAACATGACTAAATTGTTCAAAAGAAAGTAAGGGTGTCCTAAAAGCTAAGCTCTTCAGGAATTTCATCATTAAAAATCTCTTAGACATATGAAAATCATTTAGATAAGGACCTTACAGATTTTTTCCTACTTCTAAAGGTGTCTCTTTAAGAGATCTACACTTAATTTTATTAATTTGGAGACGAAAGAAAACAGGCAGATGCATAACACTGACATCTTTATAAAATATTTAACAAAGGTATCTGTCGAGGTTTTCTTTATTTTTTTTCACACCATAAGCTTCCATCTACTACTTGACATAAAACAACAAGCAGGATCTGAGCCAAATGGGAAGAGTATATTGGATCTCCAGAAATTACACTAATAGAGAGAAAAACACTTTTCAAACTTTCAGACTTGTGAGATAAGAGTATTGGTAACTTCTTGCCAGAAAAACAGTAGTTTTCAAGCATTCTTGTGCCCTCTTTTCACTAGGTTTAACTCAACTGTGAAATCAAACAGGACTCAGCTGACAATTTGCTAGTGTTAAAAATGTGCCTGATTTCTCTGACAGAAAGCAATTTAGAACAAATTGGGATAATTATAGGTAGCCTTGATGGAAAAAACGTGATTGGGTCAAGCTGAGTTTTCTCTTCTAACATGCATGAATGTTTTCAAAACCCTTTATGTACATACCTGGAGTATGTACATATGATTAAAGACTTTTGAGTCTGTATAATGAAAAGGCAAAAAAACAGAGCAAAATGGGTGAACCGGGTTAATACACCAGTCTTCCCTAGCAAAATGTTCACTTGATAGGAAAAAATGGGTCTTTTCCAAAGAAAACTTTAGAAATCAGTAATTTGCACTTATTCAAATTTTTAATGGAAGGATTTATCTTATTCAAGAATTACCCCCATACATCAAGACTACACAAAAAAGAAATATAAAATATGTCCTTCCAAACACATAACTGTGTAAATATTTGTGCACATACATTTTTTAACCAGATATATGCTGGTGGAAGATCAGTTAGCCATCTTCTTCGCTAGTTCTTATCACTGCACATTAAATATTTGTGACTTAGAGCCACATAAGGAAATGCAATCTATGCCAAAAACATCCCTGCAAAAACCAGTAGCTCAGATACACATTCAAGTCACCATAACTCTACTTTCAGCTGCATTAGCCTTAAAGGTTGTAATGTAAAATTTCATATGCTATAAGGCAAGTTTTTTAAATCTCTTGACTTCATATGGCACTTAAATCTGGTATGTCCCACTCTCAAAAGATGCTCTGATTAAAAAAATACCCCCACGATCTGATAACCAAAGGCAATCCTGCAGTAATGGTTCTTCAGTAAAAAAGCTATAATGCCTTCTAATCAATGGACCAAAGTCTGGACAAGGGCAACACAAGAGTACTCATTTTAACTGAATGGAAGCAATGAATGGTCTCAGTGCTAGAGCCACTTACCTAGGAGTCATGATTCTACCACATATAGATTAATTCTCTGCCTTGATAGATGACATTTCAATAGAACCAGTAAGTGCAGGCATCTTAGAGCAGAAGCTGCTCTTTTCTCCTCCTTACACACCATCCAACATCATTGCATGGTACATTATCATAAGCACCTGCTTTTGGAGTCTGTTGCATGTGTTACTAAATTATTTTATCATTTACCAGAATTATACCATGCACAGAGGGTTTCCATCCCAACTGCCTTATATTAATTTGAAGACACTGGTCTTAAGTATCAGTGCAGGGAGGATTTTGGATAATGGACCATGTTGAAGCAAGCTGTTTGAAAAGGCTATCAAACTCTCCAAAGAAAATAGAGGTTCATTAGAAATTTACTTGCTTTCTGTACATTCCTGTAAGAAACTTATCCAAAGATTTACTAATGCCAATGTAAGAATATTTTTGAAATGCATGCTGCAATAAGTTTAAATATGCCTGTTACTTAAGCACTGTATATCATGCGAAATTGTTACAGAACTCTTTGATCAAATACTAGCAAATTATATCTCTCACTGTTTCACATAAAATGTGCACTATGTTTATTCTTTGTTTGATTTGTGCAAGAAAACTTGGGTGCCTTTTGCACAATTTGAGAGAAGAAATTACAGTAAAATGCATAATATCTGCTGCAACCATCAAGGCATAATGTTCTATCCCACTGCCCCTGCAGCATTAATGCAGCCCTGCAGGGGCTTAGTTCCCATCAAACCTCTCTCTAACCCAAGAGGAAAAAAATCTTACTCAAATTAGATTGTACTGTTGATAATACTAAGAAGTCCACAAACCAGAAGATAATGTGACTGGGTCAACATGTTTCTGAGCCTCATTAAAACTAAGGAGTCATTTTTATGTATGGTGAACAATTAACTTTATGCAAAATTCCTACTGTATGTAGGAAACTTGCCTTGAGGCATTGTTTGTTATAAAAGACAAAACAAAAATTGGGGTCTTGATCTGTCAAAGTGCTGAGAAACTCAACTTCTCTTGAATTCCATGCATGCTCAGTACCTTCCACTCTTGTTTAATTCAATGTCAGTTTAAGGTACTCAGCTTATCCACAAGGTTCTTGGAGACCTGGGGCCTGGGCACTGTTGTTCTCCAGCTCTGCAGTGTCACTTCTTATGCATCTCACATAGACAATGCTCTCCTTAAAAAAAGCGAAGTCTGCCAATGCCAGCCGTGCTGGATCAGGCACTTTTAGGGCTTTTCTGCCCCACTGATGTCATGAATTTTGAAACACTAAGAGCATTATACTGTTTTAATTTGTTCACAGTCTTTATGCCAAGCCATAGGAACTTATTACCTTACAGTGATTCCTATCACATTTTGTAGTGTCTTATAAAAAGACTACTGAAACATATGAATATTTTTTTCTTAAACATTGTTAATAAAATATTAAATTGTATATTAAAATTTTCAGGATCACATTTTCATGTCTTGAATTAATTTATAGCGGAAATAAAAGAAATTTTTCTGAACGTACAGTGATTTAACTCTGCTATATATTAATACAGAAGATGTTGAATGGAAGGAAAACACATTTATGTTTATACAGTTCATAATTCCATTATCTATATATCTTCACATAATTTAGAACAATGAATCACAGTAATTTTCCATGCAATAAAAATAACAGTCCCAAACGTCTTTTATGTTTATTGCATCTGCTTGCATTGTTACCTTGATTTTTCATCCTCAAAAATACCTTCTGATTATTTTCTTTTATGATTTTGTTTTCCATCTTTCACCCGATTTATCTTCTCTGTTTTTAGTACAGCCTGAAAGCACTACACTAAAATAGGACTCTTTCAGCTTTGCTAAGTTAACACACTGCCTTTACATCTGACCTGTTACAAAGAGTTTCTTAATTTTCCTATACTAAAACTTCAAATATCTAGCCCCTCAACACAATGCATTTTCACGTGTCCACTACATAATAGCCAATTTAAAAAATTTGTTTAAACCTGCTGCTAGGGAAATGATCACCAAACATGGAAAACAAAATATAAATCAAGGTAGAACAGTTTTAAAAATACTGAAATGCATTTGCAAATGTCTGAATTCAAATTCTACTCTGCAACTTTACAACCAACTGGATAGATTTCCCATACGGGTAACTCACTTTCAAACTGGTGATGTTTTAAAGAGGCCCAGCTTAATGTTACTGGTTTTGTTTTTTCCCCTTATGAAGTGTCTCTTCCTTTAGTAATTTTTAATATGCAGAAATTTGGCTTGGTGTTATAGTGAATTTTTATGAATACCTCTCTTTTTTACTAGACAAACACAAATGAATACAAATCTTCTAATTTTCCTTTGTGCTCCAGTTACTCTATAGCTTATTCATTCTAAAGGACTAATTCAAATACTCCTTTTAAATACATTTATATTAATTGAGTGGAAACACAATTGCCAGCAAAATAAAAAGCAGAGGTGCATTACAAATGGCATTTTGATCTGGATGAGGAAAGCGGAACCAAGCCAGATTATTTCCTTTTGGGGTACATTTGTAGATGTTATCAAAGAACTTTCAAAATAACCGTGATTCTTCTCATTATTTTCATTTTATATTGTACCTGATTTTTTCTTTCTCTTTCTTGGGAGAGGATATGTTTTGATATTGCCATCTCTCAGATTTTTTTCTTTCTTTCTCTGTTTAAATGTGAGAGAGCATGTTGTATGTCCATTTCTTGTGGTTTATTTTTCCTTAGAGAATTCCCAAGACTATGCACTGACAGATCCTGGTATCCAAGGGGGAGTCTACTCACAGGATTAAAGGCGAGAACCTCAATTAGACTATCTCTGATTTCTTCAGATGTTTTTTCTAATCTTTTAATATGGGATTAAAGTCTGGTAGAACCTAGCTTGCTTTTTTCTTAGCTAAAGTCTTTGTTGCAATGCAAGCTAGAGATTTTTTTCCACTTTTAAAAAAAAAAAAAAAAAAAAGGAATAGGAAAAAAATAAAATCTTGTCTCTTTTTCCTAATTTGGAGTCATTCTAGTCCAGATGAGGATAATGAACTTTTGTCAGCTCTTATGTGATACTGCGTACAAAATAGCTTGATAAGCAATGTGAGGCGTACACACGCTTCTCAATGATCCGCAGGAAAACTCCCTCAGAGACTGATTAGCCCATGCTTGTCACAAGTAGGGGAGATAATTACGGGGGCTTAACAGTCTATATGGTGGATCTTTTGAGAGGAGAAGGGTAGATCTAAGACTGTCTCGTGGATCAACCATAATTTTTAATATTACAGATAACATGTGTGGTTTTTTTAGTATATCCCTGGAGCCTGGGTAGTGACTCTTCCCATAGGGTGACATCATATTACTTTCTGAGAAGATAATAATTGTTCAAATTAGATTATCCCTAATTAGTATAATCTTATGAACCATTCTGAAAAGTTTATTGCACCCATGCTGGCAGTCTCTGATTCCATATTGAGAGCTTCTTATTGCTAATCTTTAACCATGGATACAAATACACGATATGTACAAGTATTGTTGTATTTCTTCATTTAATAAACTCCACATTGTACTTTCACTCCAAAGTTAATAGCTATTTTTATTAATTTCTGTATATCAGATAAGAAAATATTTCAACATTTTTTAAAGTATAGATTATGTCATGCTAGCAGTAATTTGCATTCATTAAATGAATATGTTTGTTAAGCAGAGATGGCAAGAGTTTGGGGGAGGGGAGCATTAACAAATGTTCTTTACTCATGTTCATGAGCATGGACATCCTGTGAACACTCAGCCCTGTGTATATGTATTGAGTCAGTAAGCAGAACAGTGTGTAACAGTCACATTCCTGCTGTCTCATCTGCTTTCATTGATTACAGTGGTGTTTCTGGATGCTCAATCACCCAAAAATAAGGACACCATTTTCCCTTCACCCTTCAGGTGTGAGTGTTTTGCTGAAGTAGCTTTTCCTGTCATAGAGGTTTAACACCTCTATCACCTCACAAAACCTTCTTGGCATTTGTCTCCTAGCTGCACAACCCAGTAATTTTACATGCCTTCCAATACAGCTTTCATCAAGGTGATATCCTGCACCATTTAACAACCAGTATTTCCTTTTGTTCTTCTGCCTGAGTTTTTCTCACCTTTCCCACCACATTCCTGTGTGATTTTGTGGGGTTGCCAGCCCACTCACCTGGGCTGCCTTGCCACTTGCTGCACTATTATTATCTGTCAGAGTGAAGCAGTTGCTCACACATTCCCAGAGTGCCAAATCAGAGCTCACAGGATATGTAACTTTCACTGGAGGCTCTGTCCTCGTGGCACAGGTTAGCCCTTGCTGCACAGCAGGCATGAGCTTTGCTCTGCTCAACTCCATGCAGCCCTTCTATAAAAAATATACAGAAAATAAGATTAAGAGCAATTTTCTTCCTCCACTCCACTTTCTGAATATGTGGGTATTCAGAAAGGTCTTCAGAGACTGTGGTTGTTGAAAACAAAGCTAAAGTCTCAAAAGGTAGAAAAGATTCTACAAACCTTAGTAACATTCTGGGGAGATCCCAATTGTCAGTAAATTAAAGTAACTGTGTTAAATCTAGTGAAGGTTTCACTGACTCTGTCCAGAGGTTTGACCCTCTATATCTCATGTGCATTTCTGTTTCTAGTTAAGAAAACACCACGTCTATAATTTTAAATTTTGATTGACCTCTTCTTAGCAGACAGGACTGAAATGTTACTTTTTCTTTCTCCCAGGGTGATGACCTAGAGGGTGAAGTCTCTTTCATTTGCATGGGGGCATTGCTCACTGTGTCTCTGAAGTTTCCTTACCACAGAACAGCAACAGGACTGTAAAGAGTGTTTTAGAAGAGCAGAGAGAATCCTACTTATGATTATTTCTGGGTCTAATCTTGTAACAGAATAAGGCCAGGAAAATGCACTCTGTAGTGACCCGAGGATCAGTCAGATTTACTGAGACACATTTCATTGATTTCTGACTATGAGTTGCAATTGATCTGGGTGCTCTTAGCTGTCCTCACAAAGCTAACCAGTGCCACTAATTCTTTTAAGCAGCAGCCAAGAGATGCAGATAAAAGCTGGCAATTCACCTTGGCTCAAATAGCAGAGCTCTTAAAAAGAAAATAGAGGGTTTATGCCTTACTTATAAAAATACATACTGGCTGCATGTTGTGCCACAGTGGAATGTATTTCAAGGCTATTAATTAAGGCAATAAAAGATTGAGAGCTCAGAAAGAAACTGCTTCTAACAAAAACAATAATTCTATCTTTAGCTATGAAAATAGCTGTAAAATCAAATATAAATTATTTTTTTTTTAAATAGAGTTGCTGTACTTAGATGAGCCTGGGAGCATGGGAGGCAGCTGGTTTTGCAGATCTAACATTTTTTCTTAAAGACAAAGACAGGGAGTTTGCAGAGAACCACAGAATGTGTAAGTGTGACATTTTTGGCATTGGTCACAGAGTATGAAGGCAGATGCTGTGCTAGAAGGAAATACTAAAATCTGACAAATATTATCTGAATGAAAACACTGCACAATTGCATGAAGACAACCTAGACAAAGATGGACAAAGCCAGATTCAGGCTACAAATATTCTCTTATAATATTCATCACTTTTTCACTATGATTCCTATGAGAAATTTTAAGAAATATTATGCTTTCCTGAGAAATTGGAACGAGAAAGCCAGATAACATTCTCTTGTGAGCATGGTCACAGAAAGACTTTATTGGAAGTGTTCACCAGAACATTGGAAATTTTCTTCTACCTCCTGAAAAAAAATTTGGCTCATAAAAAGGTAAAAACCATACTGTGAAAATTTGATGCTCAAACACACTTCATTGAAGGCAAACGATGAGTTGTGAGGCTAGTTAAGACAGGGCTATTTCTCCAATGCACATGATGAAATACATTTGTGCAGTCAAGCATCATCAAATAACAACCAAGCTGAGGGGGATTATTGATTATTAAATGGGTCTTGACTCACCAAATAAATTATTTGCTTGGAAAAGTTTACCCCATTCTAGTCAAGTCATACTGTGATTATTTTATATCTCCTCAAAGCTCCAATTAGAAGTGCATTCTCTTTTTGTTGCAGTCTTAGGATGGAATACATATCTCTTTTGTTCCTTGGTTCACTTCTGTTTGTTCTGAAATGGCAGAGGGCAGCTTCCCACTTTCCCACTATACAGGGCCCTTTGACCAGGCTAACTCCAAAGAGTTTGGAGAAGGGAGGAGAAAAGGGAGGAAAAGCCACATTCTGTGCATCATGGTCCATGCTCCTCTACCATGCACCAGGATTGATGCATGGGCCCTCATTTCTTCAAATGAACTCTGGGGAGATTAGAGAGGGAGCGAATTTTACCAGCCTAGGCTCCCCAGTGGTCACTGTGGACAAAACTTGCAGCTCCAAATGGCATTTCACATCCTGAGTTCGACCAAGCCTGCAGATGGCAGTTCCCAAAAAAATGTTTACAATATAAGCAGTTGAGCAAAAAGATACAGAAACTGTAAAAGTCTTTTATTCACTAATTCTGAAAAGTGGCATCCTATTATTTACAACTTCCAACATATTCTTTAGTTCTTGGTTTTACAATTCCATACACAAACTTTCATTAACCCTGAGAATTCATGGATCCAAAAGGACCTCTAAGGTACTGCTGTCTACAAAACCTGTAAACTCTCTCAAGCTGAATACAATTTTAAATGACTTGAGAACTTTTGGACCGTTCTATTTCTTCCAGGCTTCTGACCTCATTATGGTCAGCACCTGCAAGACAATGTGAATAAGGAAGGAAAGAACTGAAATATTGGTGGATAAATAGTCCAATGTTTTTGTTGCTGTACACCGAATTCTGGCTCTGTAATTTTACTTTGAATATTGGCTTCTGATCGCTGGTCCTCGAAATATAACTCTGTAAGTTCTTATTGGCTCATGAAACAGATTATTCAATTTCAACTTTTTTTCCTTCAGAGTTTTTGTTGTATACAGCACAACACATATTGATGCACACAGAAACATGAGAGACATGGCAATATTTCATTATTATAACATATATTAACCTTAGTTTTTTTAATTTCAGTTGTGGTTTGAACTTTTAGTGCCGAATTTTTATATCTGCAACATACTATTTGAGCAATCATACTAGCATAAAAATACATATTTGGACTTCAATTTCAGCCGATAAAAATAATTGTTGGAGTTTCCTGAGAAACATGGCGATTGTAGCAAATTTTAATAACGTAATGCAAAATCACAAAAAAATGACTGTATTGAAAAATTGTGTGGAAATTATGGAAGAAGAAGGCCTGTTGAGATGCTGCTGTCAAGTCTTTTCATCTTGTGCCAGTGCTGTTAAGGAAGAAAAATGTGTAGCTGCGTACCAAGGCCAAATGACAGGAACTGACTTGCAGCTCTTCTGGTTAGAGACAGTCCCCTTTCAAGTAGGTTTGTTTTAGAGGTCAGTCTAAAGGGAGGAAGCTAATTAGCAATAGTTGAGATTGATCATGGATCAGAATCACATCTTGGACCTCCCCTAGTACCACGTCCTAAGTACTACATCCCAAGTACAACTAAATTTTAATATCTCTGCTCCCTCAGGACATGGCTTGAAGACACTTTGGCCCCTACCCAGAAGAACTTCTGGCTTTTCTGACCATGGAAATGGTCCCAGTGTGCCTGAGGTTTCACCCAGAAACTGGGAGGCTTCTGAGATGGGTATGTGGTATTCAGAGGCATTCCTGTGCTCACCTGTGCAGACACAGTATGATCAGTCCAATTTCCTCTGTGGAGATAGTGATATATGACTGTTTGGGGTTTTTTAAAAGTAAAAATTAAGCACCTTAGTGGGGTGTGATTTGCATATTGCCTCAGTTTAAAATAACTCCCATTTAGTCACCAATAAAATACAGTTTAAAGTTCAAACACAAAAAAGGTAGTGGTGGGGTGCAACTGAAATCTCCCCTTTGATGGACAACTTCTGCAGTTAAAAGGATCAAACTAAGTGTGACTAAAAGTCCTGCCTACCCCAGATTTTGGAAATACCATGATCTTTTATCACATAGCATTTTATTGACTCATTCAAGTTAAACAAAACTAAAGCTACAAAGACTATACTAACATTAGGCCAAAGAAATGTCTTTTGCAGTAAGATTTTTTTTTTTTTACCCGTGGGTGGGAAAGCATAGCATGAGATTAGAAAGGATAATTAAGAGCTCTGCCTAAAGACACCATGTTAATTCTCAGATGCTTCTATGGGCAGCACTGGAAGTGAACAGCAAATGGGCTCCCATAGGCTGTTAAATAGGACTGACTGTCAAACAAGAATTTGCCATGCTTCACCATTTGTTTTCACTTCTCATGAAATAAAAAATAGACCTTTAGAGCGTTCTGGGAAAAAACAAAACGAGAGAGAAATATGCTGTCTATAAAGTAGACAACTGTAAGGATTGCAGAAAAAGTAGAGAAACAGCTTCAAAACTTCATTTTACCTTTCCTAGAGCAGATCTGTCCAAATTGTGAGCAAATATTTTGGCCACTGGCAAACAGCCTTGTTCTTAGGTAGAGAAGGTTAAATAAGTCCAATAGTAAACCTAGAGATATTTTCTCTGTTGACAAAGTATATTATGAAAGTAACTCAAACAAAAAGGTCCTGCCATTAAATTAAAATCAGTTTTGCATCATTAAAATGCTCATCTGTTCCATGCTGAGCTCCCAGATCACAACCAGCTTTTTAGATTTGATGATGTCACTGGAAAAACCCCTCTGAGCAGTTTATTTCATCATTCAACTTCCTTTGAGGCAATAAAACATTACAGGTGAAATTCAGTTATTATTGACCTTTAACATTTAGATATTGAACTCTCAGCAAGTCTGATTTTAGGTTTCTGTTGTTTGTAGCCATACACAAAAGAAACATCTGATTTTTTAAAAATATATTTTTAACATAGCTTTTACAATATAAGTAACATCTCCTACGAGTAGTATCCTTCCTTAGAACTGATGGTTTTCTGCAGTTAAAGGAGGCTAAAGAGATAACTAGGAAAAAATATAGGTAGGAGCCCACTGTATGATTATTTTTTAATTGCATTTTGCAGTATGTTAATTTTAGATAGGACAAAAAGCAATTTTTAAGCATCACTTTTTAGAGAAAGACTCTGAAGTAACTACAATGGATTAGAAGAAATTGGGTAGAATCTAACAAAAAGAAAAAAAAAAACTTTTTAAAAAATCTCCAATAATCTCTCCCATAGCGTTCTGCTGAATTCCATAGCAAACCTATTAAACTACATTTACCAAACATCTAGCATCAGAACAAAGAGACAAACAAAGCATTTCAAAAAGATTCTATTTTGTTGAGTTCTATAACATTGCTTCATAATGGACAAAGCAGAAATTCTTTGTTGTCACAGAAAAGGATAAACTTTTATTACTTGTGTTGATCTTAAAAATATCCATTTTAGTCTGTGTTCTGGCTCTTAGAGTTCAGCTATTTACAACAGCTGGTTACAGAGCTAGCACATGTGGATCTATGGATATAATATCTGCACATTTTATTTGGAAAAGCATCTTTTGCTTAGTCCCCCTTTTGACCAACCAAAATTAAGTATAATGTTCCTGTACCAGAAGGTAAGATGAGCAGATGAGGGAATCAGGTTTTTCCAGCATATTTTTCTAAGCATATAAAATTTCCTGTTTTGCAGAGCACAAAAGAAATCAAGCAGAGGCTGTTCATTGCTTACCACTCTAATTCTCTTTCAGCCAATACTTTATAGTCTCTCCCTTCACGATTGTCTCCTAAATTCAGAGCCAAGAGCAGAGTAGACTTCTTCAAGCTTCACATCTGCCTTTGGGCTTCAATATGAACTCAGCTGCCTCTATTAGCAAGCCACTTGAAATAATGCAGTTTATTTAAACAAGTTTCATTTTGGAGTGTTATTATTATTATTATTATTATTATTGCTATCATTGTCATAATTCATTGTGGGGGTTTTATTATGAGACTGCCTGTAAGCTATCACAGAATGTCTTGTATAAATATAACCTGTGCAAAAGAGCTCACATTTGAAGTGTAAAATGAGAGACAACAGGTGGAAAAAGCCATCAGCTGGAAGGGAGCACTAGGGAACAATGAAGCAATTACGAACAGTTGATGAAGCAGCAGTCAGAGAACACCAGCTGCTTAACTATTGTGGGAGCTCTAATTACAATTCTTCTTGGGAGAGTGAATTACTCGTGGAGCACTCTGCCCAGAAACCTCCCTCAGGAAGGAGTACGTGATTTTGTGAAGGGAAATGCAGCAGGGAGAAGTACAAGTTTTCTGTCCTCCTTTCTGGGCCAGGCACAGCAAACCACAGTCACATGTGCAGTGCACTCCTCTTTACATACTCAGAGCAGTACAGCATGTGTACAGGACTGACCTTGAGCTGTTAATACATGGATTTCTAACAACAAAATATGTTATTTCAGGATAGATATCCAGCTATTAAGATAAATCATGTAAAAAATCTTAATGGCTCCATACTATGAATTGACATGATCCATCTTAATGGGTTTTCCTCACAGCTGCTACAATGTACTATGTCAAAACATAATATTGAGCCTTTCATTTGAAGTGCTACATCTTACCAAACCTTCTTTTGCAGTTATTCCAATGTATAGTGTCAGTGCATAGTATGGAGTTCATGAGTGGATCTTTGACAAGATGAATCACAATACATGGTAATGATTGTTATGACAACAAGCATTTTTAGCAGTAAGAATGAAAGACTTCCTGTGTGTAAGCACATTAAATTAAATTCAAAAGGTTTGGATTTTGCTTTGTGTTTAATACAGAGGTAATTAATTCAAACCAAATATGGACTAACCTGGAAGGATCCTTCCCGCATACTAATGGGACATTTTTCTCCTCGTCTCAAATATATAGCCCTTCTGATTAGAAGTGAATCTTTTCCACCAAGGTTAAAAGGAATGTGAGCAGCTTATTCCTCTGTGCACTGTATGGGAAAGATAATGAGACCTTTCAATGGGTCATTGTTAAATTTTATTTTTTTTCCCCTGTCAAATCTTGCTGGGATTATTTGAAGTTAAAACTGCAGTGTGCCAGGATTGAAACTACTTCCATCAAGGGAGTCTTCCAAACAGCATTATGAGAAACTGCATGGAAAATTTGGCTGAAATCACTTTTGTCCTTTGTGCAACTGAGAAGACTTCTTTAGAGCTACTGTCTTAATCCCACATCCACTATGAGTACTAAAACCACGAAACTCTCTTTTGTCTCATGCTTTCTCAGGACATATTTCCACTGATGCATATAGCTGAATGTATAAAAAAGGGTTCTAAGAGCAGAGGTTGAGCTCATCCTGTGGAATGAGGACATTTGCACATCTAGAATTTCAGGATTCAGGAGATACAACTAATAAAGAATCATTCTTATAAAACTCAACAATTTTGCCTGGAAAAAGTTAGCAAAGATCACTATGACACAGACTCTCCTCAGAAGTAGAAGCAACAATTTGTTGCATGCTTTCATGCAAGCTCAGAAGGACCATGAGTTACATCATCCTAGAACAAAGTGAGAAGAATCCACTCCCTGAAGGTTATTTTTCCTTAACAGCCTAAACAAAAATGCAAGAGGGAAACAAAGAAAGGAAATGTCATGATGTGCACATTTAGACAACTGAATCAAGTTCCTAAATTTGTATTTTTGTAAAGTGGATGTGCTAGCTAACCTTGCATTTTGATTCATATTAACAGATTTTTTTCACATATCCGGTGACTAAGAAATCTGATAATATTTGTAATTTCTACCTTTTCCTTTTCAGTAAGCCAGACAGCTTGCTAATTGGACTGGAGACTTAAAGGCACTGGCCTCAAGTGAAATTAATCCATACAACTCTAGAGATTTTGGTCTTTTTACTTGATTCATTTATCTTTTAACTTGATACTATGTCCTACAGCATATGAAATGGCACTAGGCACTTATTCCCACACTTATTATCCATGTGTAGCATGGACAACTGAACCAAGGCCAAGGGGTCCAAATTTTTACCATAAGGAGTTTTAAATGCTTTTTTTTTATTTGCCACTGGTATTGGATTCAATTACTTCAACAATCATCATCTCTCATCTCTGTATCAGTTCTCAGAAACCAGAAACTGCTACCTCTACCAGCTGTCTTTCTACAAACAGAGTGAACGCCTATGTAAATTTTGGCCACACAATGAACTAAGGAAAAGGTATTATACAGGAAAACTATATATTATATCAAACATGGTAATAATACATGGTGGTAAATTTATGTTCATAAATATTACATAGAAAAGTCAGCATTTCCTTTATGAGGTAAAGTTTATTTAGCTTATGAACAAAAATACTTAGTCATGATCAAGAATAAAAAATTAGTAATAAAACTACATGTATTTGTACATGAGTGATTATGCCTGGAAACCCGTAGTAATATCAGTCAATAAGATAACATGCTCAGTTAATTCATATCTCTAAGTTGGGAACAATTTGATTAGGAGATCATAATTTTGATTGGCTAAATATGGTGTTACACTGATTTATTTTTATGGGAGTATAACTGGAACATTTAAATTTTCCTTCAAAATGCCCAAATGTAGGTGAATCTTCTTCAGAGAGTTTTGTCTTGAGGATGCCTTGCTTTGGTTTTTAAAAACAAATCAGCTGTATATTTACAAAACTCTCCTATACAGACACATGAAATGTTCATCACCTTCTATGTGTTTTGCATCATTGCAATATAAAAGGCAGGACCACCCAAAAGATGCTCAAAACTCAAGCTGTTTGTTTCTGATAAGGCACTGTCACACCCATGTAGCTGAAATTGAAGCGTTGTGTCTGGAAGGAAAGTTCCCATGCAAAGTACAGATGAAAGCAGAATGAACATATCCGAGAGTCCCACTCCTGCTGTGGGCCATGGTGCCACCCTCTGTGAGATGGGGCCAACAGTGTCTCACTTCAACTGTCAGAGAAGAGGAGTTAATAGCTAAAAAGAGTGTGTGGGAGGGTGAGGAATGGAAACATCCCATTTGAGATCAATTGCATGCATTGCCAATAACTGAATATTTGTGAAAGGACAATAACCATGACCAACGCTATTTTTAACCTATACTGCACATTATTCATTTGAAATTAATAATAGATTAATAATTAATAATAGATTGTATCAGGATCTCTACTCAGGCTCTATTAAAGGTGTGAGTTAAAAGGATGCTAATTCTATGTAAAAAGTCTGTTTGTTGCTAACAAGATATTGCTGAGCTTAGCACAATAATATTAATCCTAGAACCATAGAATTGTAGAATGGTTTGGGGTGGGAGGTACCTTAAAGATCACCTGGTTCCACCTCTTCCCCCAGCACCATGGGCAGGGGCACCTTCCACTGGGCCAGAAAGTTTTTGGTTGCTCAAAACCCATGGTTGGCTTTGAGCACCTTCAGGGAGGGGGTACCTCTGGCAGCTTCTCTGGGCAACCAGTTCCAGTGCCTTGCCAGCCTCGCAGAAAAGAATTTCTTTCTTACAGCTACCATCTTTCACTTCAAAGACATTACCCCCCATCCTATCACTACATGCCCTTCTGAAAAGTCCCCCTTTGACTTTCTTGTAGACTCCTCTTCATGTATAAGGTGGCTGCTCTAAGGTCACACAGTGCCTTCTCTGCTCCAGGCTGAGCAACCCCAACTCCCTCAGCCTGTCCTTATATAAGAGGCACACCAGTCCTCCGATCATTTTGTGACTGTCCTGTGGACTTGCTCCAGCAGATCCATGTCCTGGACTGCCTTTGCCTTGCCCCAGAGACCACTGACCTTGGCACAGAACCTAGGAATTCCCTTTTCCCGGTTCAAATTTTTCCTGCTGTGTGAAAACACTCACTACACACTGCTGAGATAGACGCCCAGTATAGAGATTTCTTATAGTATATGCCTAATACACTTTCTTATGAATGTCCCAAATTCCTGGGCCTTTGGGAAATATGTCTGGTATTTCTTATTGGCATTTGGCTTTCAGATGTTACACCAAGAAGAAATTTACTTGTGGCAAGTGGAAGAAAATCCCCAGTGTTTAAGACACTTCAAACCACCCCTTACATTTTGAATCACAGTATTGTATTTCAGGGTTTTAAGAATGAAATAACTTATAAGAATTAATTTTTTAGTGTCACTTTTGAAATGTCTAAATGCCAATATAAAAAGTATGAGTACATAGGCACTGAAAGTTTATTTTAAGTAGGTATAGATATGCCAAATATATGACAAATAACTTGTACCATAATAGAACCTCTTTAGGGAATCAATTCAGTGAAAGCTGGAGTAAGTTTAGGGCAACATGCAACTGAAAACAGAATAGGTGAGTAAAACATCATAGCTGAGCATTCCTTAATTTTCACAGGTAATAGACATTTTGTAGAAGGATCTCCATCAGCAAATTCTGCTCATATTGTGTCTTCTGCTGCAATTCCTGTACTCCATAGTACACAATACATATTTTGTTACCCATTGCGCTGAGATAAAAAACACCCAGATGTTCACGAAGACACTTGCTGAAGTGATGATATATATATTTCAATCAATGGGAAGGTTGGATGCTAGAGTGAAGTGAATGATTTTATACCTTGTTAGTGTTTATAGAGTGCTTAAGCAAGTAAGATGCATAAAATGATGAGGCAGCTAACAGAGGAGTGCATTTGCAAGATACTGAAAACAAGAAAAAACAGTATGAAATCAATTTAAGAACAATATATTGTTCTGAAGAAGAATTATTTTTAAACAACCAAATTTTCTACATTCTATCTACGAAAAATATGTAAATGCAGGCTGTATTTTACCTAAACTTTAACTACAACCATTTCTTGTTAAAATATCATATTTGAATATTGTTTTAAAAAGCAGATTAAAAAGCATTACAGAAATTCCTGTGTATTTTGCTAATTTCATTTCCATTTTTATAATTTACACTCCTCTTCTTACATATGTGGAAAACCAGCAGGGATACAATACTGATCCTTAATCATAACAGTTAAAATTGTTAGCCTGCAGAAGCATTTTTTGAGTAAAATAGAGCAAGTAAATGCTCACAAATATTCAGTGAGAAATTGTGACAGATCACCCATTTTGTTTTGGGTATTTATTTTCAAAATAGAAAACATCAGAACACATATTAATCATTTTCTTGATCCTTCACAGATAGCAACATTGTAGTCAGCACTGGTCTTTAAGGGTACATAGATATTTTTATATTTTGAGCTTCTACCTATGCTGTTTTCAGCTAAGGCGAAGTTTGGCAAGTGTGACTGGATACCATGGTCAAGTTGCTTAATTCCCAATTCCTGCCCTTGCTCAGGAAAACAAAGTATCAAAATGCCTTTGTACCAATCTTAAATATTCAGTCACCAGTTCAATTCCACACAGCTTTTTAAGCAAGAAGCTAGGTACAAAACCTGGCATCTAAGTATTAGTATTGCATTTTTTCCCTCGGAAAAAAAGTCAGAGGAAGTTTTACAAAGAACATGATGGGATATGGAAGTTTGGAATATGTGTTCATGATATTTGACATTCCATGTTTAAATAATTGCCTAAATAACATTGAGTCAAAATTACTGGGAGCTGATCATGTAAAATAAAAGTGAAGTCTTGTGTGACAGTTTCTTTGAAAAGTATCAGCAGTTGGGCAAACCTATCATCAGTTTACTTCAAGGATTTATTTTAAAATTTAAAAAGTCGTGTATCAGAGTAGAGATGAGTCTGATTTAATTATCATTTCTCAGAGCATATCACCTTTCATGGGAGATCAGATGAAGTGGATATTAATTTCTAGTTTCCTTTGGATTCTCTTTTTGACATATATATTTGATTTGCAGATCCATTAACTAAAAGTCTCTGGACCAATCCTTGCCTTACTTGACATATTAAATGCACAGCCAAGGGTAAGGTAATATGCCTGAAGGCATTGCTGTTTGGAAAATAATAATAATAATAATAATAATAATAATAATAATAATAATAATAATAAATAATGTTGCAAAAAACCAGTTGAAAAATAAAGAAACATGTTTCTGAAAAAAACTCCAAACTAGTACATTTTCACGGAAATTTCTATGTAGGAAATCTCAAGAACAAATATGAACTTTGTTACATAGTTATATACTTCCTAACAGGTATACATGTATTCAAAGTTTTGAACTGGTGTCATCATATTTCCCAACTTGCTCCTATACTGTACTGTAGAATCATAGAGTGGTTTCTATTGGAATAACCTTAAGATTGTCTGGTTCTACCCACCACCACCATGAGCAGGACGCACTTTACGGACAAGATTGCTCAGAGCCCTATCCAACCTAGCCTTGAGACTCCTATGGTTGGGATATCCTCAACATTCTATGGACAACCTGTGCTGTTGCCCATCACAGTAAAGAATTTACTCAAAAATTTAATCTAAATATGTTCTCTTTCAGTTTGAAGTCATTCCCCTTCTTACTACATTCATTGACATTTTCCAAAGACAGCAAAGAATCCAAGAGAGATCAGTTGGTAATTACTTATATATCATTCATATTCCATCACATTGTACATAGCTGATTTCAAATAATATCTTCAACACAATTATAAGAAAATATATAAGAAAAAATATAAGAAAAATTATAAGAACAGATATTATTTTAACTGTACTTTTTAAAAAAAATGTAAAGTTTTCAAACTTCCTTCACTTGACCCATGTCAGATACTAAAAACTTGGAGTCCAGTGTGTGTTGGGTAACTGGAGTCCTTGCCCTGCCTATACAGAAAAGAAAGCACCTGACACACATAATTCAACTCACCTGAAAATTTATATCAATCTATTACCACTCTTTATATAAGTTCTGGTATACTCCACCAGTCTGCAGGAAATGGAAATACTTCAGTGTAATCTCTTATTACTAGATCCTATGTATGGTAGATAGACAACTAAATCTGCCACTGTTGAGTTGAGTTAAAATTCTCATTTTACTAAATTCATGTATAAGCTTAAATATTTTTTGTGCTGTGGTTTATCAGAGTGTTATAGATAAGAACATACTGGGTTTAGAAGCAGAAGTCAAAATTCAGTTCAAGTAATTAATATCTTTTTCTATATCTAGTTCACTGGGTTAATGTGTCCTCACCTCAATATATGAACATGGAATTCAATAAATCTTTTGCAGACATCCTATAACACTGAATGGAAATGCTCTGGAGGTCAATGAGTAAATATGAAACTAAATTAATTTGATTCAGCAATTCTAAGGTGCGTCATATTTTTCATTGTCCTGCAAATACTAGTTTGTGAAAAATCAGGACATTTTCTGCTTCATAAATATAAAACATAGCCATGCCTAACCAGAAGATTTAGAAGTAGATCCCTAATTTTGTAATATGGTGGCTTGGTCTTATTACCTCACTTTATTATAACACCTAACTTCACCAAAGTGTATTTCAATCCCCTCAGTGCCTTAGGGTATAGGACATATATTCTATAAAGAGGTATTTGCATGATTCCACAAGCGTGTATCACAGTTCTGACAGTGCACTGAAAATAATTAAAATGCATTTGAAAGGTCTGGCCCTGGGCATTAGCTCTCTTTTTATAACATGCATCTTGCTGCAAAATGCAAAATCTCTGGTTTTCCAGACCACCCTATTGGAAGGTTAGTGAGCACAAGAGTTACTAGCCTTCACCAAAAAATACTCTTAACTGGATTTTTTAGATGTCATAACTAGAGTTTATTTAACAGCTATCATATTTTTTTACAAAACTAATTACTTGTATGATAAATATTAAATAATAATAATTACATAAGCTATGCTTGAGACAAGTATTTTGCTCTTCAGCTGAACTACTATAGTCTGTGAAATGGTACACCCTTATTTATGTAAAAATATAAAATTATGCTTATATTTGGTGTGAATAGAGGAGATTCTATAGCGATATTTTTGTACAGCAAATATGCACAGTTTAGAGGGATATTTCCCCATTCTCAATTTGATTAATTGTAATAATTTTCATTTACTAAATTATCTTACTACAGTATTAGCAATTTTCTGACTCTTCTTCTGTAAGAACATTAAACTGTATTTTCAGCTCTAATTACCAGTACTTCTCCATCTGATTGCTCCTTGCACATCTGTCATTGAATTTATGTGCTATTGTTGTCTTTTTCCTCTCTCAGCATCCACAATTTTTGTACACCCAAAAGAAACAATTGATATTATATTATAGTTGTTTTTCCTGGAGAGAAATGTGCCTGCAAATGAGTCTATTGACTGCTTCACTTTCAGGCAAGTTATCTTATAAAAAATTATGTGTGAGAACTGGTGCATTCATTACGGCTGACCTGCTGGGATATCAGCAATGTGGTAGTGCAGGTTTTTGCTTATTTTAAGCTCTGTGTATAGCTGGCAACATATTTTGTTTATATTATTGATAATAAGCAGTATTTCTCTGGCATCCTTCCAAGGGAGGCACACTGACATAAGTTTATTTTATATCTCAGAACATATGCTATGGGTTTTTTGTACTCTTTCTTCAATATAATTTCAGGAGATCATTGCATCACACATACAGAATTTGCAAGTTTGAAAGGATGATGATAAGAGAAAATTTCCAATGCCTTCTCATTTAATTACTGCTAATTGTTGTTGTGTTCTGCTGTCTATGTGAAGCCTTGGTACCCTAGTGAGATGGAGAAGGCCATTTGATCTATGCCACACATTTGTGAAATGCAGAAACATTTAAAAGTAAATAAGAAGAGATTTGGTACTGCATAAGGGGGAAGCATTTTATGTGTAAGATAATTTTGTTTGGGCATTAACCAGGCAAGTCAGGACTTTGTGGGTTTCTGCCTTACAGAGCATATCACTGGCTGAGGCACCTGCCTCCCAGTAGCACTTGAAGGTGATGTATTCTCATCTTCCCCCTTCATAGCTCTGGAAATGAACCCCTCAGTTCAGTGGGATCAGATGGCAATAAATTCACATAATTACATACTTGTTAAGGAGGTTAAGGTTATTTTGTTTGGATAACGTGACTATAATTTATTTTGTCTGTAAGGTTTGAGTTTAAACAATATTAATGGTTAGTTAATGGTCTAATGAGTCAGCTACAAGCCATTTAGGCATGCAATGAACCTTTGATTTTCAGTGACTTCTCTAATGAAAGATCTATATGAACGCCTGTCTACTGTCACAATAGAGATAGCAAGAGAGTCATCTAATCGATTGTGATGGTAAATCAATTGATCTGTAACTCTGTTTTCATACAGTGAAAAAGATATGGAGGAAACATTTTACCACTCCCTTATTTCCAACTGAATATCTATAAATAAAAGAGACAGTTCCCTATTTGAAAATATTCCCTTTATAACTGTGATTCAAAAGCAGGGAGAATCTGATTGATGTTCTATTTTATAGATGTGTCGGTTACTTTTGTCATTTCAGGAGATTTAAAGTTCTTAGAAATTAAATATATGATGCAGAACATCAGAGAGGCTTGCACTTCACTGTCATGTGTAAGGTTAAGGATTAAGATAAAGCTGATGTGTGCTCTACTTGTTCCTACCTCTGAACAACACACAAAAAATGCAGCAGGATGATTTAGAAAGAAATTTGGAAATGCCATTTATAAAGAAAAAGTCTTTGAACCTTCTTCTAAATAGAAAATGTGTTAAAGGATACTTTAAGACAGCACTCTATGATATTGATGCTTCTTTTATAGGCTGTTTCATGCTGTCCTGTGAGTTTCATTACATATTTTTCCTTTTCAATTTTGTCCTTAGAACACAGGTATTTTTTTTATCTGTGTTATAATCACATGCTATCAATACACCAGCTATCATGAAGGTATGTGTTGATTCTTTCTAAGCACTTAATAGGATTTTATTCCCCTCATTTTTAAACTAATTTCTTATTTTGGTTGCATGATTCTCCTATCCTCAGATACCTCAAAAAAAGGACAGATTTCAAAAATATTGGTCAACCCGTTCCTTTCCCCTTCAGAAAAAAGCAGAGGCAGCCCAGAAGGGTTTCAAAACAGCAATATGCTTAGCAGTGTTTTTAAATTTGAGGCTTTCAGTTTCTAAGCAATGCAGTTGAAGGATTTTTGATAATGTGGTTGACACAAAGTAGTGTCTGCTATTTTGCTGCATGCAACCTTGCAGCATGGGAGCTGCTGCCAGCTTTTTATTTCCGTGTCACGGCGCCTCTCACTTGAAAGGTTGACTGTGATGCCATATTGAAAACACCTAATAAGAGGGGAGCCAAATTCAGCTCCCTTTCCTCGCAGCTAGGAATCCTTCTTTGTTAAATAGCTGACATTTGATTGGGAGCTGTCACACGCACGATGGATGGGCAGGGGATAAACGTTTGCTGAGCGCACAGAGCAGCGCAAAATGAGGGTGAGTTTGTAACCCCAGGCAATGTCTGTGCTGCAGAAGGTGCCTGCAAGTGCCCAGCTGACAGGGAGCTGCCTCCCTGCATACACATGAACTGCTTTTGCCATGCAAAACAGTGCTCAGCTCGCCTGCTAGGAACGGTCCCTTATCCACACCAGCTGTCAAGGTGGGAACTCTCTGGAAACAATTGTACTTGGCCCAGAAATAAGCTCTTCTGCCACCACTTCAGTGACTCAATAGTATGGACAGTGCTCCTTGACTCTGTTCAATTTGGTGAGGGTAGGCAGAGCCTGAATATCTAAACCAGACACCAAAAGGCACATTTGTTTGCCTCACTCCCCTTTTATAAATGCATTTAATAGACTTTCAAAGCATTGTGCCACATAATCAAAAAGTAATCCTCTTTCAGATGTCTGGGCATACCAAACTATATTCCCTCACCTGCAAATAAAAGAATATCCTGTCTGACCATGTGGCTATTCACTGACAACCCACAGCAATAGCCTGATCCAGCAGAACACACTAAATATCATGAGTTTATAGATCTGATACCTTATGCAAAAACCTCTGATCGCTCGGTCCCCACTATTTCAAATGACAGTATGGAGACGTTCATCACTTCCTCTGAAAATGGCAATACTGTATCATTATTCAAATCACTGGAAGATAGATTTAATAACCAAAACAAAATTCAAGTTAGTAGCTGTTGTGGAGAAGGGTTGGTATGGATTATTTTGATTTTTTGTTTGCCTGCCTTTTGAACTGACTACAGCCTAGAGATGATAACAATGTGAGCATCAGCTTGGTAACAGAAAACCAAGTACTTCAACCCACAGACCTATCACCCAAGGTTATTGCTTTAGCATTTCTGCTGATAGCAGTCATTGCTATAGATCACACCAACAGATGTACAGTCCCACCTGCCATATTTGTTCCCTCATACTGTGTGATATGGAAACTGATAGGAAAGATTGAGCCAAAAAATTATACTTGGATGAAAGCAGTGGAAAACAACCAAAACTATTCCCCTATTTTTCTCCCCTAAAACCTGTCTACTGTTCTGCTGAGGCTAAAAGAATTTATGTCAGACTCTTTGGTATAACATCCAGCACAGCATACTTCAAGATTTATAGTTCCCTTTCCTTGGCTTTTAAGATGTGCTTTAGCTATTTTCCATATGGTCTTATCTCCCACATAGGATAAATTTGAATAGTATGATAAATTATATCCACTGATGTATCATGGAAAATGTTTCTTCATGCATGAAAAGGTCACTTTTTAATCAGGGAAAACACAGGCACAAGTAATGTCTTTTTTTTTTTTTTTCCCAAAGGCATAATGTAGAACTTGGAGAAGACTAGTGCCTGTATTTTAGGTACAAGTTTAGGCCATAAGGCTACAGATTTAATCTCCATTATTAGCCTAGGGTCAGATCCTTAGGGTCAAATCTGAACTCAAGGCTCAGCTGCCTAAGCATGGACATCCCACTGCATTTTATTTTCAAGACAGAGGATTTGTAGATTAATCTACTGAATAAAGCTACAGAACTATACAGACCCGGGATTTCTCCAGTTACATACAGTACACACCTAAAATTAGGTGTGTCCACGTGTGAGACAGCCATGAGCCAGTAAAGATCAGAAGCACATGTCAGGAGCCTGACATTCCCTCTGCAGCTCTAGAGGACAGGATGCCTTACCACAGATCATATCTTCCAGTCCCATGTGAAAATCTTGGACTACACATGACAGGACAGCTGCATGAAGTGTAATGATGAAAACAAGGAAAAGGGGCAGAACCCAGATATGACACAAACATCTGGTGGCATGTTAGATGCCATATGATTATGAGATTTTAGGCATCCTAGTGTCAAATTGCTGTCCCAGAAGGACACTGGTCTCCCATGGGTCTTACACCATCTCCCTAAACTAATTCATGTGTAATGACCAGTTCAGATGTAGGAATTTAGGGCTTTTACCTACACATGTGCTTTCTGGGCTAATTGAAGTGTTCTAGGGAGGATGTAGGAGATTTAGTGATCTGACATAAAACCATGATCTCTGAAGAGATTTTGCATATAAACATTAGTGTTTGCAGGCCATTCACTGGCTTCAGGAGGGAGCTAGGTCTAAAGAACCTGTAATACGTCTTGGTTCCAGTGGAACTCTGTAGTAATCCATGTTTGAACTAATATATTTAATGATGTGAGCCTCACAGGCTTTATCTTACACAAAGGCCAGCAGCTACAGGCACAGTCCACAGAAAACACTATAATATTTCCTTCCTTTTCCACAAATGCAGGTGATTTTGGGACAGTGACTATTCTGCTGCTTAATCCAATAGGCCATCAGTTTCCAAATAGAAAGATTACTATCTTCTAAATGCCATATTAAAAAATTTACATGGATGTTTATTGCTCTTTACATATTTCAGTTCATCAGACAGCATTAAAAAGCTGTGGACTTGGCTATAGAAATATCAGTCAATGTATTTATCTTTTCTGAAGCAATCAGGTCAAGCACCTTATGAATATTCCACCTACTGTCACATAAAATGTGTACTGTATCTTCAGAAAATCAGTCTTTGGAATTGACAGAGCAAACATCAGTGAAAAGTGAATCATCTAAACACTGACTAAAATTGCTTTTTTGTGTCCTTTCAACTCTTGCAAGGATGGTTGGCACAAAAAATTTACATCCTGTTTCTTGGTACACTCCAAGTTCAGTTATATTCAGGTGTATCTATATGAATAGAGGAAGTTATTCATAGGTGTGTCTGTATGAATAGAGAAAGTCTTTAATGTTAATACACCATCAATTTATCCCTCAGAAGGATAAAAATAGTTTTAATCCATAAATGTTAGCAGGTTTTCCTTATGTTTAATGGTTCTGAGAATTTAGTCTCTTGCATTTAAAGTTTTCTAGCCAATTAACAGCCAGTGAAGTTTCTAGCAATATCAGAAAAGACTACGCTTAGCTAATTCACCAGCCTTTTTTATGAAAGTGTAGTTCAAAAAACTGATCCAATTATTCCCCCTCATGGATCTCTCCCTCACCTTTTCCTCCCCCTAGTGCTCCACTTCATCCTTTTGTTTTTGAGGAAAGGGCAATGACATGTAAGAAGAAATAGTAGCTCATCTGTTATTGATGAAGAAGCAGTATGTAAAGATAACCTGCGATCTCCCGGAAGGCCACACTGAAGTCAGATGGCACTCTCTGATTCGTATTCTCATTTCATACTTATCCTCAAGGAGCCAGGACTTCATCTTACACACAAAAGTTTTTTATATTTATTAAGTTTTATTCAAGTTGTTCCATAACTTTTTGTTCAGAATTTCACTGTCTGCCAGCACAGACCTCCTTTCCTCGGACAAAACTTTCATTACTTCTTTGAAAAGAGATGTTAATTGGAAACTAGTAAGACATTAGAGAAGCAAAATCCACCAATTCACTAGCTAAATCAATCCACCAATTCACTAGCTAAATCAGGGTTTGTCAGGGTAGTGGGTTGACCTTGGCATGTTCCAGATGCCCACTAAGCTGCTCTACCAGTCCCCTTCCTCAAGAGGACAGGGGAGGCAAAAGAAATGGCAAGAAGCCTGTGGGTTGAGATGAGGAAGAAGATCACTCAGCAATTATCATAACAAGCACAACAGACTGAGCTTGGGAAATTCATTTATTTTACTACCAATCAAATCAGAGTAGCATAATGAGAAATAAGAGAAAAATATAAAATAATTTCACCCCACCCTCCATCATTCCCAAGCTCAACTTCACTCCTGATTCCTATGCTTCCTTCCCCTGAGCAGCTCAGAGTGATGGGTAGTGGAAGCAGCAGTCAGTTCATTATGTGTTCTCTCTGTCATTCCTCCTTCCTCACACTCTTCCTCTGCTCCAGCATGAAGTTCCATGCATGGGACACAGTCCTCTACCAACCTCTCCAATGTGAATCCTTCCCACAAGCCCAGTTCTTCCAGAGCTGCTCCATCATGAGTGCATTCTATGAGGATCAGTCCTTAAGGAGCACATTGGTTCCCCTCCCAGGACCACAGGTCTTGCCATGAAACCTGCTCCAGTGTGGGATCCTCTCCAGAGGCTGCAGTTCCTGACAGGAGCCTGCTCTGGTATGGATGGGCCCTCCCACAGGCTGCAGCTTCTTTCAGGACACATCCACACAACCTCACGTGAAGCTGCAGGTGGATACCTGCTCTGCCAGGGACTTATATGGGCTGCAGGGGAATCTCTGCTCAGTCCCTGGAGCTCTGCCTCCTTCTGCACATTGGTATGTGCAGGGCTGTTTCTCTCACATACTCTCACTCTTCCAGCTGCTGTTGTGCAGCAGTTTTTCCTCTTAAATATGGCATTACAGAGGAACTGGTTTGCACACACTAGCCACCATGTAAGGTCCAAGTGAAGGATTCCAACTCCTCTTTTATTAATTCCCATATTATAGCTAAAGCAGGATGCCTCTGTAAAAGGATCCCTTCCCCAGTGATATCCATACCACCCGTCAGGCAATTGGTTCCATCACTTAATTCTGGATGGTGGTCTCTTGATTTCTTACTGGTTTGCACACTCATGGGCTGAAGTCAGATCCAGTCATACTTTCTGCAATCTTTACAGCAATATCAGAAGTTAATAACACAGGATAAAACCCTTCCCATTTAATGTCCAGATTTGTTTTTTGAGAGTGGACTTCTATCCATGTTGCATTTCCAGAGTGGATTGCATTCCAGCTGCTATTGGTTGAAACAATCTGGCTTGTGCTGTATTTTCTTGTAGGTCTTTTTGTATCACAAATGCAACTTTGGTAATTCATGCACCACCAACTAAGGTGCTGGTCCTAATGAGGACAAAGTTCCTGGGAACAGCTAAAGTGCCTGCCTGCCAAACACTATTTCTGTTGGTGACAAACCTAGAGTTTAGTGAGGGGTTTCTAATATTGCATAGCACTATTTCTAAAACTTCAGGTCAAATCAAGACTACCTGACTACAAGTTTAAGCTTTTTGTTTTGTTTTGTTTTTTGGGTTTATTTTGAGAGTTCTACTCATTCTTTCTACAAATCCTGAGGACTGTGGTTGATATGAAATGTTTAGGTGTCACTGTATTACGAAAATTTTATAGATATTGTTTAACATTCCTGTTGAAAAATGAGAACCTTTGTCTGATTCTATGGTTTCAGGTATTCTTACCTGGGAATGATTCCTGGTATGTGGGTTTTGGCAATCATATCCAGTAATGATCAAAGATTCCTTCAGAGAGATTCTTAAAAAACAAGATTTAGTTTTTAGCCTGTGTACCAAGACACAATATTCAATACCCTGTACAAACATATGTTGTCAGTGTATCTTTTAGGTAGCTCAGGTATCACAATTATCACTTACAGCTTGCTTGCACCCAACGTCCCCCAAGGAAAAATTACTAAACTCTTGGCATTAATGCAGAATAGTGTTGGAAATATGAAGTGTAAGACAAGATGTTTGCTGTCTTTTATAATATCCTATTTGGTCATCCTTTCTAATAATGCTTAGGATAACACACTCATGCAGAAGAATGAACTTTGGCCATGTTGTTCAGGGGGGAACTTCTCTATATTTCCTGAACAGAGAGGTAAACATCAACAAGTGCCACAGAAATGTGTCAAACAGAAGAAGCTTTATACAGCTAGCTTTACATTCTCTGACTGTCTTGAACTTATTTGCTTTGTAAAAATGAGATTTTGGGAACCTGTAATGGTAGTAGATTTTAAAAGTACAGGTGAGGTTTGGGCACATTTAGAGTTACAAAACTGCAGAACAAATCCAGTAAAAACAATGAAGTTTATTAAAATTCGTACGTGAATAAAGCCACTAATGTCTGTCTGCATGGTTGGTTAGTGAGTATCACAAGGAGATTTTCCATAAAACTCAAAGGAATTTTAAGCAGTCCTAAAAAAGCCAAAGGGCTTTTTCTTACAGTCAGTGTTCATCTCTCACTGTCTCTATTTCTTCAATGTTATAAGTTGTTTGAGTAATTACATACTAAAAATAAAATTATTCAAAAGTATCTTCAAACATAGACAACTGTGAAATACCTTTTAATATTAAGATAAACAAAATGATGGATATGCCATTCACAGGAAAGTGAATGATTAAAAAGCTATTTCTTCTTTACTCAGCCTTACATTTAGCAAATTTTGTTTTAGCACCAATAATTCCCCTTTAAAAGACACTTGTCAGGGAATATTGCAGAGAGCATCTAAGATGTATTTTTAATTTGAAACTTTGAATATTTGTACCAACACTAATTCTAAAAGTTCAATTCAGTTCATCAGCTTAAAGAAAGGTATATCCACGTGGGTCCAATCAACATGACTTACTTTTTTAATTTCACATATCAGCTACCTGAAGCAATGAACTAAACTGAGTGGTCCTCTGTTGTCCTTAGGCTGCAAAATGGTGAGAGCAGAAAGCATTACTCTAATTATCTCGACAAAAAACAAATTACTGACACTAGTAACCTTCTATGGAGCTGAATAGAAGCAGAAGTTATTAACAGTACTGAGACTACCATAGTCTAAACTTAGTATAACAAAAAAATTGAATGAATCCCTCCAGATCCCCTACTCTAGGAGAAACAAAAGCACTGAAGTTACTGTTAACTCATTTTATCTATATGAATATCCCATTTCAATAAGAAAATTAATAAGGGAGATTGGGTGTTAACTGTTGATACAACATCTACTGGAGACGTATTCTCACTCACTTTCTCCCTCACTGGACATTCACTGTTCCTTTTGAAGCTGCCAGAAATACTTATGATGTTCCTTTGAAACCATTTTTAAGGCATTTATATATCACAGTTTGTCTGTTACATCAGACCAGTAGATATAAGATCAATAAGGTGTCTTACAATGGTTCACATTGCTGGCAGCTGTTGATTGACTAGAAAATTTACAAGGATAATAATTAAGTGAAGAACTGGGATTTCACATACACAGGAAGTCTTGGAAATTGAGAGAACACCTTCAGAAATCCATCATGTGCTGACTCACTGTGTATAGCAAGTAATAGCAGAAAGAATATTGGAAAATTAAGCTTTAAAAATCAATTTGTATCTTCTTTATAGCAAATTGATTCTTTGTGGTTTTTAAAACCAAACACATACACACACACAAATCACAGAAAAAATATAAATAGGTCATCCCTGGGTTGTTCAAAATTCTTGGGGTGAGAGGTGTGAAGAAAGAGTTTGAAGTGGTAACAGAATTTGCTAGAGTAGCTATTCCAGTACCACACTTCTTAAATTTATACTGTTACTGTCATTCAGACTAAAGTAAATATGAAGAGAGAATGTGGTCCTTCAAATATACTAAACCTAGTTAAACAGATAGATTTCTAGTTGTTTATCATATTGGTTTTTTCAGCCTAAATATTGGGCCTGGCAGAGTTGGTCAAACTGTTTATTCAGTGGAGATCACTATATAGTCAAATGAAAAGTAAATTGTACAAAACTCAAATATCCAAATGCTAAAATTATTTGTATCATGCTTATTTGTTACGACTTGGTTTTATTACATCTGTTTCATTTCATTACTGAAACTTTTTCGGTTGATTTTTGTGATTTTCCCATCATGATTTCTTAAGGTAAATACACATTAAGATCCTGATGAGTATACTTTACAAGTGTGATTTTATCACCTTTAAAAGATAAACTGTTGTTGGATTGTGGCCCTTACCATTTACTTCACTGTAGCAGAAAAAGGTACAGACTGCATGCAGTTCTTGTAAAGAGGCAGTGGAATATTGCAAGCTTGTTTCCAGGACCTTAGACTCTGCATGGGATTCACCAGACCAAATGTCGAAACTGGGAATTTTTATCTCTGCTTGGTCCCCCCAGGCTCCTGTTACAGTCACTGGAGAGAAATCATGACTTCTCAGGCAGACACTTCCTAAAGCAGATATCTAAAACAGATGGGATGAATTGCCTCTAGAAGTGGCTGTTGCTTTCCACTGACTGTAAAGAGATCCCAGGTGACAAGGTCAGAAGCAGGTGGTTAATGTTAGGAGGTATCAGTCCCAATATACTTGTAAAGAATTGTCATGTGTGAAATGCAGAGATCAGTTTATAATAAGATTTTTATAGATTTTTGTAGATGATGGAAAAAAATAAAAGAAAAAGACCTCCATACACAAGGTGTGGAATTTTGAATAAGTGGGATTAGTATGCCACTTTGAATTTGGGATAAAGAGCTGAAATATTTTTAGTGTCTTTTGGTGTTTATGCTGTGTATGCATGTAATATATTTAAACACCTTTATGAACAATCAGTTGGAGACACACCTGCCAGTGGCATTTCTGCAGATAAAATTGATAATTTTAGCTCTAGAATTCTAGATTCTGTTTAAGTTCCTTTCTCTAGTTTCTCTTAGGGTGAACCAACCCATAGGAAATACAACCTTTAGGCACTAATGAAGAATATAAAATATCTTAATCTGATGGTAGAGGTGTGTGTAGTTTGGGAACTGCAATTAGACTACAGGGAATCTTAATGGGAAGAGGAATACCAGAAAACTAATGCTGAAATAATTTATTGGAATCAGCGGTTGATTTAAAAAAGTATTTTTTTATTTCCACAAAAGGGAAAGCAGTAATGAAATCATGTGGGTTCAGGGGTTGTCAGAACTGGTAGTACTGTGCTTCTTTATCAGGGGAGGAAAATAGGTAAAATTTGAGAGATCAGCTCCCACAGAATTTAACTGATGGCAATGAGCTGAGCTTGGCAAGTAATTTAATGAAGTTGCCTGGTGCCCAAAGAAACTAAATGCAGCTAAAAACTGGCTAAGCAAATTAACTTCCAAAAAGAAACCCCTCAAAGCAAAGGTATTTAGGGAAACACAAGTGGACTGGACCTGTGCTATTGCCAAAAATGTATACCCAGACAGCATCATGATGGTCAATATTTACACAGGTACAGGCCTTCAAAGGCACATGCCTAGAAATGATCTAACAATCCTGATTGATTGGTGCTCTGATCCCCAGTCCCTGAAGTGCTGCTTCTGCAAATGGTATACAAATACCGTGGTCTGTGTTAGCTCAAAGTGCAGGCAGGTAAGCCAGGTACAGTATTTTGGGAATATATGCCAGCACCAGCTGCTACTTGCTACCCATTCTTTAAACCCTCTGGTTTGGAGCATACACTACAGAGCACAAAATGTGGGTTATTGCTTGATCAATTCTGCCATCTAATGACTCCATTCAGACAGTGCTTTCCATTACTGCTACATGCCAGTTTCTAGCTGAATCAGACTTTCTGCTATCTGGCAAATATTTCTGCTCCACCTCAGGTTCTGTAGCAGGGATTGTTGTGCTCCCATAAGAGATATAACCATCCCGCAAAAATGTAATTTTTCCTGTGGCTTCTTTACTCCAGAAAGTGAAGTAGGTAGGTTCCCTGCAGTGCTGTGTGACTGCAGCTCAGAGGAGATGCTGCTATGAGTCAAGACCACCTGGTAAGTAAAATCCAAAAAACTTCAAAGACCCTCCAATACCAAAATCCCAGGAGGAGGCTCCCTCTGGACCTACTGTGGCTTTGAAGGCAGACCCCCCCTTTTAATCCTCGCCCCTTCCTTATTGGAAAGCTGAAGAAATACCTCCCACTGTGCCTCAGGCTGATTAAAAAAATACACAGGGAAAAAAATGAAGTGATTATTTGTACTCACAAAGACACTACATGAAATGCACTTGATTATCCCAATTTCTTAATTTTTTCGTATGTATATTTTTAAACATACATTTGTCTCACACCAAAATATACATTTTAATTGCACCAAGCTTTTTTTTTTTTTTTTTTTTTTTTTAACGGGCTGCTTGAAGACAGAATGTGATGTGCTGATGGATTTGCAGTAATAAAATATGGTCACTGGGCTGCAAATACCATCCTTCACTTCCCATACTCTCCCTTTCCACAGCTGCACATTTCTGGGGAAGGATGTGCTTTGATATGTTGGAAGCAACAGAAGTCAGTTCATGTATGAGTTTTTCTAAGAAAAAGACAATTAAATTTATTTTCTTCTTTTTTTCTTTTTTCTTTTTTTTTTTTTTTTTTTTTAATTAGGGTATAGAACACATGCACAATGAAATTTTATTTCTGCTTCAAGGATTCACCACAAAAAAGAGAGTTTCATATATTTGTGTAGTTGGCTTTAGCTAGCTTCATAAGATCTTTAAGATGAAAGAAAAAAATAACCAATGTGAGAGATTTTCTATAAAAATAAGCATTTAAAATCAGTCATTATTTTCTGAATTATTTTGCAAAATTATGTTTTCTAACAGGCATCATTCCCCCCATGAAAGCTAAGAATTGTGAAAGTATTGTGAGAGGGCAAAATAATAGTCAATGGAGTAGTATAATTTCACATTTATTTTCACATTTTCTGACCTTTACTGTGAAAATATGCCACTAATTAGAGAAGCAGCAGCCTCTGAGGTAGTACAGTGTTTTGAGTGTTCTAACCTACCAGACCAATATTGTTTCTCAAATCAGAAGCCCCCTAAAAGATTTGAAAGACGTGGAAATCTCCTACAAGTGCAATAGGAAGCATGTAAGAGATCATCTCTAGCACAGACACAGGAATTTTGATTTGGGGGGTGTCCAAAGAGCAAATGCAGTGTCTGAGCTCACCAGACTTGATGTGCACACCCGGAGGTTCAGCTGATCAAATAGAATAAGCAAAAAGTGAGACACTGTTTTTAAAACTATATCAGAATTGGTGGAAGTACAAATCCAAAGAGGGTCGGTAGCACCTCAGTCTTCCTTGTGTAACTCCTGAAATATGTATACTACCAACAAATCAAGGCCTTTCACTAAAACACTTCCTCCCTCTGTCTCATATTCCCCAGTGCAAAACAGCCCCAACATACTCTGTTTCCTGAGTTAGAAGGAAAAATCTACATGCCAAGAGGTAAGATAAAGAAATACTGAGAAAAATAGGTAGGTCTTCAGTGAAAAGAAAAACAGTAAAAGAAATCTTGTTTTACTTCTCATCTCAGATCATGTGTCAGACATAACATTAGTTTGTTGGCAGCTAGTCTTCCAGGATTCTCATGAATTCTACCATGAAGCATATTTGACACGTTCAGTGACTATATCTGACCAATGCACTTTTTTTGTGTATACTAAGCTGACATCAAGTGTGCTTACCATACATGATCAGGCCAAATTTAAATATGTTAACTTAATTTCACTAGTTCAGGCAATGAAAATTCCTGACGTGGTAATATGTTATATTTCTTAATCCCAGGTAAAAAATCATAACGGAGAAAAAAAAAGAAATAGACAAATCTGTTGTCAGTGGTTTTTTTAGTATCTTGTATATTTTGTCCATACCTGTAACTGCAGCAACTGTTCTGGTTTTCTTTATTAATGAAGAAATAATACAGCAGAAAGCCTTGCAGATTTATTCCCCTCTGGCTGCAGGTCCACACTAGAGTCTGATAATGACAAAACCAAGGTTTCCAGTGTCAATGACTGATACTTTTCTATCCCTTCAGGTTTGTTCATCCAACTGATTTGTGGTGCATTTTAACAGCAATTCTAGCTGTCATTCACCTTAAAAAGAACACCTCTCTATTAAGAGGTTTTTAACTGTAGAGTAGGTGAAATCACAATCTGCATGCACTCAGCAATTTATGATGTGGTATTACACCTTATTTCCATAGTGACTCATTTAATCTAGTAGATTAGCAGTGATTTGCATCAACCTTCCCACCTTCATCAGTTCGCTGCCTAATTTTAAATTTCTGCCCACAGATAATATTTTACTTTTTTTTCTAGGCTGATAAGTGTTCCATATTATATAAGGGACATGCATGAAAGGTTTAAATTCAGTGTAGAATCAGTGGGAAAAAACAAAAACAGAAAAATAGGTTATATATGTAATTTAATCCATGAAAATCTAATACTTCAAATGGTCTCTAGGTAGAAATAAAGTTTGACCCTTTTTTTAGCTGAAATTCCAAGGATTTTTTTTTGTTGTTGTTGTTGTTGTTCTTTTTTAAAAATAAGAATGCAGTCTTTTTTCCTTTAGAAACAATGAGGTTTTTTATAAGTTCTGGTTTTGATAAGATTGGAAAAGCTATTGGCTAAAATACTAAATAGATCATATGAAAATATAATATTAAGATGCATGATAGAATATAGAAAACAGATTAAAGTAAATTACAAAGCTGAAAGAATTTTTCATTCTTTAAATGAGATATCTAATAAAGTGCAAGGAAAATATTTTTACACTATTGCAACAAAATTAGAGGGAAAACAATCCATTTATTCTTTACCCTTTGAGAAATGTCATCAAAAGTTTTTTTTCTGAAGTATTTCCCAAAAATGTATGGTATGGTGTGATATGGTGTGATATGGTATGGCATGGCATGGCATGGCATGGCATGGCATGGCATGGCATGGCATGGCATGGCATGGCATGGCATGGCATGGCATGGCATGGCATGGCATGGCAGGTTGGTATGTGGAGGGAGTGTTTAGAATTCCTCTCTAAAGAACAGATGTTTTGACCAATCTTGTTTATGGTCAGTATCCATTATGTAAAGAGGCATTCATTTGTAGGGATTCTCCATGTAAGATAAGGATCCAGCAGCATTAAGAACAGACATTGAAACAGCCCCTAAGGATTCATAGCTTTGTATTTTCCAGGTAGGAGGCATAAGCAAGATTGCAAAAGTCCATACCAGTAATGATGAACAGCAGTAGTGGAATCAGAAGAGCTGCTCTACCTGACTTTTCCCCCATGAATCACTCTCAGCTTAAGGCAAACTGATTCTCTTACCCAGCAGACTGTTTTGAATCCCCAGAGAAAAGTGCTGGTGTTTTCATTCTTGCATGCTCCAGTAAGGACAGATAAAGTTTTCATTTTCATACTGGTCTCATAGATTTTGTAAGCACTGTAGAATTAGATTTTGATACTTCGACAGTCTAGGACTCTCCACAGGATTTCAACTGTCCTACCCACTTTTCTTGGTTAGGCTGCATTTCTGTTTCTTCCTTTCACTTTATTAGCCTATTTGATGCTCCCTAATCTTTGTTGACCTTTTGAATACTCCCCTGAGGATTGGTGATTCATTTTAGGACCTAATAATTATTTTCTGATGGCTCTCCAACCTCCTTAAATGTTGCCTAACTGCTACCAGCTCAAGCAGATACACTCTAAAACTCTCCTGCTCATGCACTTTCCTTCTTCACAGAATAGCTTCTCTGCTTATTTCTTAGTTTCCCCATGCCTGTACTTATATATACATGGGAGAAGATGTCTATAAAGAGGTGAAGAGCCTGAGGGGATTCTTGGTAAATTGGCTAGTATTCAGGAGTCAAGGCTTTGGTAGGCAGAAGCCCAAGAGAAAGGGCAGGCAAGAGACAGATGGAGAATGGAATTTATATAAAACTGACAAACAAATAAACAAGAAAAAAATGGACATACATACTTTTACAAAAACTAGATCAAGATCGGGGAACAGCAACAAAACATAAAGAACGACACCTCCTCATGGTTAAGCTTTGTTAAACTGCAACATTTCAAACAAAAACAAAAACAAAACCAAACCAACTAAACAAACAAAAAAACCCAGCTGAAATAGCAGCAGAAAAATAACACTTGAATTACTTTCTACAGCACAGCACAGACAGACCATTGGGATGCTTGTGTCTTCTTCCACAATTCCATAAATACTTTTCAAAGATCAACAACCATCAGGCCACACTGGGCAATTGACTTCTCTCTGCATGATTTTAATTCACATGTAAAAGAGAATCAGAGATCAAACTCAGAATAAACAAAAATGCAGTAAGTTGAATAGAAGAATTTCCACATATGATGTGGTTAAAAAGAGTTACACACAAAATGTAGCTGACAAGCAAGAAAGAGAAGACAAAACACAGAAGGTTAATTTGCACCTAATAAAAACAGGATCACAAGGAATCCCATTTCCCCAAGGAAAAGTGAATATCTTATGCTTAAGCGCCATCTTATGACATGACAGATCTCCAGCAGTACATGCTGAGTAGAAATAAAGCAATATTTCTCTTGAAACATGTTTCCCTTTGTCTTGATACAGATGTGCCTTTAGGGTAGGGTTTGTGTAACTTAAAATTGTGTTTTACCTAATATTGCCATCTAGTGGCACAACGTTCAATTCCAAAGCAAGCCTCTTTGGAATGAAGGTACTGTTACAAGCGGTATACACTATTGCAAAAAAGAGTTAACAGAAATACAGTGCTAGCACATCGGAAAATGGAGTCTAGTCTGCAGGACAACACATGCCCCAAATATTCAGTTAATTGTGAGTGCATGAACACAAGCCAATGGAACACTGAAGTAAGTCACAGACAGGACACTCCAGTGCTGGGCAAGCAATACGCAAGACAAAAACTAAAACCTTTAGCTGATTAATAATAATAATAATAATAATAATGGCTGAAAAATCATAAACATCCTACCAATTATGACATGGTAGTTGACATAACACTGATCACCACCTTCATTAAGCTAACATAAAATGCACACTGCTCTTGATGGTTAGGAAGCCCCATCAGAAACATCTATCCCTTAACCTGAAAACCTGATGAATGGCTTAAGCAGGGAAAGCTTAAAGCAACATAAATGTTCCTCAGATCCAGCTTCGGTGTCTCACAGTTAGTCTGGCTTTATCATCCTCCATTCCCTTGTCAGTCATCAAGGAAGAATAATTACTGCCACAGGCAATTTATCCTACCCTAAATCTGCAGTCAAGGCACGCCTGAAGATGTCTATTTGTCTTCAGTGACTATGAAAGGAGCCTAAGGAGATCAGCTTATATTAACACCAACCTCAGCTGATCTCACTGCAGGCAGCCATGAGCCAACTCAGGAAAATCTCAAGGGCAAAATTTACTAACATAGAATTCTACAGTTGCCTAAATGCATAGCCTAAATTCACAAATAATGAACTTAATACTTGGTTCTCAATAGTTAAAGCTTCTCCCTGTGTTTCCTCACTTTCAATAAATGAAATACACTTTGTAACATAAAGGTGATGTCAAAACTGGAGGAAAGTCAAAAACCAATAACTTACCTGTTAGGTATCACAGGGAATTCAGGACATGCTATGGGGTTCCTTATGTAAACAACATTTGGTAGGTGCAAAAAGAAACTCTTATTTTCATATGCATGGTGGACCCACAAGTTTGGTGAGCAGCAAGAAGGGCAAAATTTTTGTCTCCTTGAATGTGTACACTTCAGCTAAAATTAACTGATCCACTCACAGCAGGTCCTGAGTTCACTGACTAGAGAGAGAATGCTTGGTGAGTGCTCCAGGTTTGACTCAGTGCCACCTGGACACTGCTAAGTGTCCTCACCTGCCTCCAGCTTCCACTTCAGTTAGGCAGAAGCATCTGAAGATACAATCTTTAGCCACCAGAAAAAAATCACTGAGAAGACAAAATGCAGAGGGAACTTTTACCAAAAAGAAATCATGATTAGTGATCACATAGGAAGATATGAAGGTTGAAGGGTCTGAGGTTAGGCCAGTAAGCAAATCGAAAATAATTTGGTTTTGTTTAAATAATGGGAATATGGAGAATATGTGATTTTTAGGCACTTTTACTTCATATCAAGTTATGAATCCATATGTATTATACAACTTGAAATGTCATCTAATAAGGCATGTGTGAATTGATTATTAGCCAGTATTTTGTATTTCAATTCTGTTTTCAATCAAAAGCTGTTAGACCAATTTTCAAACCACAAAATGATCCTGAAAGATTCTTATCAGCACTGAAAAGAAGTGTGTGGCACAAAAAGTGTTTGGCATAGCACAAACTGCTTGGAACCTGACAGCACAAGAACTTTAAAGCCTCTTATACACCCCACTTTAAAAGGTCACAAGGGAAGATAAATATTTGCTATAGTTCATGCCAAAAGTCCTTCTAGACCAGTATCTTCTGTCCAACAATGGGGAAAAAAATGGATTTACCACACAGTTAAGGAGGGAGCAGTAATATATCTGAGATATATTCCAGAGTTCTGCAGCTTAGGGCCCTCTTGAATCACAGTTATTTGACAGCCCCTTCTGGATTTCTCTTCCAAGAAACACAGGATGAAGAGGCATCAGCCTCCTGTTAGAATTTGTGGTACAAGACTCCAATCATAAATTCAAATCCACCAATTTGTTAGATGAGAGCCTAGTGAAAAGAATGAGTGCTCTGTAATCATAGAACATGATATAACTGGAAAAGTGCAATTTTCACCATTTATACCTCTAAATATCTTCTTAGCTTATAACAGTATGATGGATTCACACAGAATCAATTCTTTGATTTTCCTGCTCTCTATGATATTTTGGGAAGCATTTTTTACTCAAAAACCAAACAACAACAACAACAAAACCTTCTAAAAATTTTGGCTAACTTATTATATGGTTTTTAACAGCTTTCTGCACCTTGAGAAAGACTTCATGTGAAATAGTTTTTCTTTACTTAGAATCATATGAAAGCCACAGGTAGCATCATTTGAATCATATCACTTCTGTCTCTGCATTCAAGAGAAATATTTTTCCTGAGAAAACCTTTCAAAAATATCTAGAGAAGAACATAATGGAACATTTGGTGTTAATGATTGAACATGATGGCAAAAGCACAACCTAGGGTGAAGAATAGAGGAAGGCATTGAGTCTCAGGATTTGGGCTTATGCTTTGAGGTTATGGACTAGAAAAAGTTACTGGGCTAAGAATTAGAGGGAGAGCTAAGAGCTTTACAAGCCCTGTGGGATTGTGCTTGAGTGAGGGCTGAGCAAAGGGCAGGCCTCTATCTCTGTTCCACACACATCCCCATCTCTTCTCACTTCTGTGCTGAGTTCCCCCTGCCCAGCCTCCATCCCATGGACAGTCATCTGCTTTTACAGAGGAAAAACATTAAACAACACAGTGCTTTCCCTCTAATGTGCATCTCCCTCTGCTGTCCCATGACCTCCCTGCTCCCCTGACTCCATAAGGGCTCTGGTAGGGCAGAGGGGAGGGGCTGGATTTTGTGCTCAAGATAGCCTGTAAGGTTGAGCTGGGTGGGAGGAGGTCATGGACAGTGCTGCGACAGGTACAGCCCCTGCCAGCTCAACAGAGGATTCTGCAACCTCTGCAAAGAGAGCTTAGGTAGCAAGTGCTGAGGCAAAGAGACAAGAAAAGAGACAATTATGCTAGAGCATAAGAAGACACAAGAGAAAATGACAGAGAAGAAGGGTGAAAAAGAAGGAAAAATACCAAAATTTGGCAGCCTGAGTGCTGGAGAAAAATAGAGCAGTCTGAGAAAGGGCAGTAGACAAATATCAGACTGGACAGGGAGAGAGAGAAGAATCAGAAGGAGGTGACTCTAAAGGACTATGGTTGGTGGAGGAAACTATGTTGGAGCAATTAAGAAACAAAGAGCATGAAGATAAAAGGACCTGCTACACACCAACCCCAGGCTCTGCATCACCCATTGCCTCACCAAAGGATCTGAGCACAAGCACAGCAAATGGATTAGAGGCATGGCAGGGGAGAGTAGAAATGCCCAGAGGGTAGCAAGGCATTTTCCCTGCTTTTTGGGGTTTTTATGTTTGGTTGGTTCTGGGTTTGGGGGTTTTTGGTTTTGTTTTAGGGTTTTTGTTTTAGTTTGGGTTTGTTTGGATTTTTTTTTTTTTGGGGGGGGGGGAGAGAAAGGGGCAGGGAGAGTTAATACTAGGATCAGTAATAAAAAGTTTTGTCAATTTATACTAATTCAAATTTCCTGAGCCTTGGGGTTTTGCCCATTACAATCATCTCCCCAGGCATTTGCTCCATAACCTTACAACCCCTGCTCTCCTGTGACCATGTGAGCTAAGATTAGGAAAACACTCTTGGACTTCAGGCTTAGAGTGAGGGTCTGAAGACCCTAGGTTAGGGTGACAAGGGTTTCAGGCATCTCATCAGGACTTCTGCTTAGGGACTTGCGCTCAGGCCAGGGCTGGGGATTGAACTCACCTTTGAGGCTTAGAGATTTTGCCTTTGGGATTCAGGAAAGGCTTCAGGGGAACGTTCTGGGCCTGGTTAAGGCTCCTGGTAAGGGGGTAAGGTATGGATTAGCTTTTTGTTGTTTAGTACACGTTAGAGACAATACCTTTCTCAGTCAGACTTATATTGTCTTTGTTATACAGAGTAATTGTTTGATTTTCTATTTGTGATTTTGGTTCAATCTTAATTTCATTTAGTATTTTTATACTAGTTTGTTTTATTGATTCTTTTGATGGTCTGTTTATACTTTTCCTTACAGTTAGTGAATTGTTGAAAAGTTCTGCTAGCTCATAACTGAAAGCAGGAGCCAGGACATATTGCCTGTGATGCTAATTAAAACCTGATATGGCAAAGGGAATCAGGGACAGTGCACACAAACTGCATTTCTTGCTTGTTGCCAGCAAAGGGAGCTGTTAAGCCCTTGAATCTGCTGCATCCCAATGACTAGTGGGAAACAGGAACCTGAACTTGAATATTATCACTGCAATGAATGTGTCCAATTACCCTGTTCATACAATATAAAATATTTTTCCACATAATGGTTTATTCCATAATTCTTCACATACATCACTGATCAAGGCTGAAACTCCTTCCACAAGAAGGCAAAACAATCTTGTGGAAAATTCCTAACTTTCAATCACACACTAGCAATAACTGAATAAAAGAAAGATTGAAAACCTTTAGGTGATATCACATTCTGAATAGGTGTCTAGGTTATCCTTTTGTGGTTTATCCTTTTGTGGCATATTTGAACTTTGACTAATAAACTTTTGTTCTTCAGTAATAACTGCATTTTATCTCCCTGAGGCAGTGGTGAATTCGTTCTGCTATCAAAAGTTAACTACAATGCAACACACAAGTTGCATGAAGTTTATGGTTGATAAACAATTTATTTTCTTTTTTGAGCTATCATCAACTCACACTTAATAAAGAATAAAAAGTTCCTTTTTAACCCCTCAAGGAAAATCCATGGAAAATAGATGTGTATAAAAAGTAAAGGTGTTACTTCTTTATGTTCACTCATCTCTTAGACTTGAGCTGTCTGTCTTAGCATTGCCAAGACTAAGGAAAAATAAGCTTTGCTGTGTAATACTGTCTTTTGGCACACATTAATAGCATTACAGACGATCTATTATTTATTCAGCATATGCTCTAAGTGTAATGGAGCATTACAAAAATCCACTGAAAATCTTTGTTCATTCTGTAAGTATGACAAAGGGACTACATTTGTATGACAGAAGTAAAAATTTGCAAAGCAATTTGGAATGATAAACCAATAAAAATATATGTTATCAAATGACAATGGAGCAGCAAGAGAAGAACCACTCAGACTGAAACCCAGGCTAAGGAGAAATAAGTAATGCTTTTTTCTCTTTTTGCTGTGTAATGCTTTCTTTTGGCACATCGCCTTTCTCACGCCACAAATGCCTCAACAACACTTTCTTTTTTTTTTCACCTTTCCCAGGTTGCTAGATATATATGCACGATTTCTATTTCTCACAATATTTCATCAAGAGAAAAGCACACTGTGACTCTGGGGCACCATAATCTGGAAAAAAACAGGAACCTGGACATCATGAAACCAGAAAATCACTGGTTGGCAGAAAAGTTTTCCAAAAACAAACATCCTTTCAATCATAAAAAGATCTAGGGGTTATTGGCCTCTGCTGATATGAAAATCTATAAAAGGAAGAAAAAGCCCTTTTAAAGAGATAGAAGTCTTTGAGAAAAGTCCTCCACCCTAAGTAAGCAGATATGTATTTTATCACGTTTCCAGAAAACCTCTGCTTTTATAAATTAGCCAAGTAAGAATTATATTCACAAATATGTGTTTTCTGAGCTCCAGTGCAGAAGTAATAATAAGGAACAAAGTAGTAAACAAAACACCCTAGGTTATCAATTCTGAACTACATATATATTATTGAGAACAAGTGAGTACATTCCATCTTCAGTGGAAGTGCATTTCAAAAACAGCTGCTAAAACTTTGGCCTCATTTAAGTCAACAGAAGAAAAATGGATTTTATTGGAAACTGAAATACATGTATAGAGCTAAAAGGAAATTTTTAGATTCCATCTTTCCTTCCACTACATGAGGGAAAAATTAAAGGCAAAAGAAATGTATCACAAGGAAAAATCATAAGTTGTGACTCAACTGTAGCAAAGAATGTGGTACCTGTATTCTTACTATCCAAATTATGTAACAGACGTTCTAGAGAATAGACATCATCAATAATTATGCAAAACTCACTTCTGTGCCTTGCTAGTCTATGGAAAATTCCATCCAGTGAGTTCATGGGAAAATTTGAAGCATTAAAACGGATGATAAAAAATAGGGATGGGTACATCAAAGTGGAAGATAATCCTAGATAATCAAGCCTTTTCCTCTCCTACCATGGGAAGCAAGATTTTTATTTATTTTCTGTAAATGCGGCAACTTCCATCTTTACCCCATTCAATTTCTCTATTTTTAAAAAAAAACATGGTTTTTTCCAGGTTGAGAAAAATATTCTAATTTCTACTCCTAAATTACTCATAGCCAGTCTATATTTATTTATTGAACTTAACATGCCAGGCATGTAAATATTTCTTCTCATCACCTCAAATTTTACTATCAGAAGTATTATCTCCTCTCAGCTATCATTTCATTAAACAGAAAGAACCATGCCTTGCTGGTCTCACTCTGCCAAAGAACCTACACACTATATTTGCACTTCTTCTGTCTTGATTTTGTTTTTATTGAATATGGATGATCCAAATGAGGTGCAATACTTCAATCACTGATAAAATTTTAAAGCAGTGTTATCTCCTCCACTTAGGCACTGGAGTGCTTTAGTAGAGCTGTCAGGATAATCCACATTCCAGATTGGCGTGGTTCAGAAGATTTACACAGGCATGTAGGCTCTATAAACAACTAAGAAAGAAGAATTCTTTTGAAAGCTGAATGCCTGTGTCTGTGATTGTGAACAGTGGGGTAGCTTGGTCCACCAGGGATGAGAGCAGAGACCTCCCATGCAATAAAACCCCACACTCTCTGAATGCTCAGTTTACCTTCTGTAAGCTATAGAACTTTCACCTTTGCTATTTTGTTCTGTGAGAGGAACATGCATGGATTTTACTGGAGCACTGTGGTGCTGTGTCCAGATCTGGGCTCCCACTACAAGAGAGACACAGGCACACTAAGATATACAACACCAAGGTGTTGAAGGGCCTGGAGCAGCTCTTCTGTGAGGACAGGCTGAGAGAGCCTGGACTGCTCAGCCTGAGGAAGAGAAATCTCAGGGGTGATTCCTTCAATATATATAAACACCTGAGGGAAAGGTTTTGTTTAGAAATTCATTATCTTTTGCATAAACTCTAGGAGCATCACAGTCTTCATGTTTTGAAATGAGCACTCTTTTTTCAGTGCTTCAAGACCTCATGGAATAGAACTGGACCAATACTGATCCTCAGAGCAATACAGCTGAGCCTGCCACATTCAGATATCTTAAGGCTGTACTTTCATCCTAAATGTAGGAAGAACAGGTATTTTAATTAAATAAACCAACAGTTTGAGGCTCCAATAAGACATAGATATGTTTTTTGTCTTCTTCTTTTGTCCTAGATGTCTGACCAAAAAAACACCACACACCAAAAAATACAGAAAAACCAAGAATTATTCTTCAATTTGATGTTAAGAATCAGCTTCCTCATATTTTTTCATCTCAATCAGCCTAGATTTGCATGCAGGAACATAGGAGAAATTTATGCTTCTTGGGCATTATGACTTAACATAACATCATTTGTTATTGCATTTTTTCTCCACCTGGGTCCATTTGTTCCTCACTGGTATGTAGAGAAGGAGATGAGCAATGAAGCTAGGATTCTAAACCTATTATCATAAAATTTGGTGGAGGAAATAATCATTTAACAAACAGCAACCATAACAAAAGGAACAAATGCACATGAAACATACAGGTTGTTCTGAAACTTAGCCAGAACTGTTCTATCTTTTCATCTCCCACATCTATAGAAATTAGAAAGAGTATTCCTGAATTTAACATTGGATAAATATGGCTGTCACCACACATTGCATATTTGCAAGTTGTTTATAATGGCTTTTGCAACTGGAATTTAATTTCAGTGCACTACAGAAGAAAGACAGATAATATGCTTATCCTTTACAAAAATGGTTATAGTTAAGTTTCCAGGATTGAAGTAAGCTGGATTTTAGTCTAAACTCTAAAGAGTTTAGACTCTAAACCTTCCTCTAGTGAAATACTGATGAAGAAAGAGAATATTCTCGTTTCAGCCTATCCAGTAGATTTGTCATATATGAGAAGCAGTGTATACAGATATTTTGCTGTGAAAATGCTGCGTTTATAACCAGTGTAGGTTAAATTCACTGTTTCAATGATAATAGAAAATTCTGGTTACAGTAATTCCCTGCCTGCTACCCTGTTGGACCATATTGATTTCCCAACAGGGCACATTCCCATTCCAGCAGAAATGAAGGAATAAGAGCAACATGGTTAAATTAATCACTCTATAATCTCTCTAATTTGATGCATTATATGTCCTCCATTAAATCTAGTGTGCACCTAAACCCTTGTCTTACCTCTAGACCCTGCTGTCTTTCTACTGAGAGTGTGGCAAGATTAATACCACCTGGAAGATCTCCAAAGGATTACTTTAGTTCTGACTTTATGCAGCAAAGACCTGCCTTAAAATAAAACCTAAATAGCAAGTAGAGATTAGATGGCAGAATTTTAACATTATGGCTATTCAAACTATTTCAAAAGGGAGAATAATGGCTGAAATACTTTACATAACAGTTGAAACGCAGCTCATTTACCTCCTAAATTAAACAACTCACTGAACTTGTGTCTCAAAATACTTGAAAAGAGGAATTTTTATGAGAGTCACATGATATTGCTCCAAGGAAGAAAAGTCTACTACCAACAATAAAAAATACAGTAATTCCTGTTAGGGGAAAAAAAATTAAAATAACTTTCTGAGAGTCTTTACAAGTACTCTAAGTTTTTGCAGTAAATAGTTATTTTTCTTTAATCAGAGAAAAGAGTGAGGAAGTACTTGGCTCAGAAAATCTATATAGAAAGTATCCAACCACATTAAAAATCTACAGATTAGGTTTAGAGTGGTATTGGGAACAGGATTTTTTTAAAAATTACATTAAGATAGAGCCATTCAAAAATGGTATTATTTTGGTGATTTATTTTTCCCCATTTCTGATTTAAAAATCCAATTAGGTATAATTGCTTCTTTCTGATATTATGTCAGTTTATATTTGATTTCCCAGCCTGAGAAAGTTTTGGCTGTGGTTTGCAATCCAGGAAGCTCCAACAAAAGATTATAGAAAATGAGCCAATGCCATCACGTAGAATATAAAATATGGAACACTTCATAAAATCCACTTGAGATACAATAGATGACTCAGGTTTAGGATAAGTGGTAGCAGAGATAAGAATAGTAATGGATGGTAGCACATTGTTCAGAATAATCACTCGAGCAGTTACGGGAAGAGTCTTCCCAAAATACATAGCACATGGGCCAGGCTGCTTCATGCTCTTATCAGCTCAAACTCAGACCTGACTCCCAGGTTGTACTTTTGTGTTAACTCTCAAGATCACCATCACTATTGATATAACCCCTAAATTATAACAAGTTCACTACAAAGCATCCTGGCTGTGACGCAGACTTTGTGCAGCACTCTGGGCATGCTGCCCAAAAGTCTGCTCTCAGGTTCCTGACCAACAAAATGGGGACTGTCATCTCTGTGACAAGAGGCTGTGCTGAGGATAAACATGTGGTTCTCTGAAGAACACACATACTTTCTGGTGCTCAAGGCAAGAAAATTCAGTTAGTCATTTCCAATTTTAGCTTAATCCAATATAAAAACAAGGGAGCTGGGCTGTGGAGTAGTAGAGAAGAGAGCTGGGAGCATCCTGCACAGCTGATGGGGTAAACAAACAATGACTACACACCCAGTCATGAGTTTGACTTGCTGGTAAAAAGTCTGAGTAAGTGCTTAATCTCTTGGGCTGAGCTGCATGAAACATTCTTGGGTCCCCCTGCTGTTATCTGTCAGCCAAAATTGCTTTTCAGAGCATAGGCACCTGAGTGAACAAGATATATATATTGAAAGTACACCTGCTGGTTACAGTAGCACCCACATTTGTAAAACAGCCCTCATCCAGAAAACAGCTTTAGGAAGACTATGGTCTGAAATAGCTTAGACTAAAAGTCCATCTATCCCAGCTGACAGTGTAAATTCTTCCCTGGATACTTTGGCAGAGCAACAACTTTTGACTCGTGATGTTTAAGCCAGAGGTGTTGTCCCTAAAGTATTTTTCTTTTAGCCACTCTGACAACTTTTTTTACAACTCTTCCAAACTTTCAGCATCTACAACAGCCTCATGAAAGGACTGTGAAGAACACCATCTGAAGAAACAGCTTCTGTTTTCCTGGTTTGAATCAGTGCCTTGCTGGTTTCAATAAATGCTCTCTATTTTGTAGGCATGATAGAATGGACATAAACAGCACTAGAACCAGGGAAGAAAGTGCTCATGTTGGAAAAAAGGGAGAGAAGAGACAGGGCCAGTTTTGATCTTTATTAATATCAAAAGTTTTGAGGGCATTAACAAGATAGTTGAGATTACAGCAGCCTTGCTGTGGCACAGGCACGTAATTATGACTGCCGTAAAAAATGGGCATAGAATAATAAATTAATAGTCTCTCATTAAAAAAATAAAAAAACCCCACACCTATTTTTTCTCATTTTAAGATCCTTCAGTTGTAAAAAAGATAAAAATTGATACCAGGAGATAATCTCTGTTTTGTGTTTGCAATATTTAAAAATGATAAAACTGCAACATCTGGGAGTTTGCACAATGCAAGTAGATGCAGCTCCTAATAAAGTAATCTCTGTGTAGTTCCTCAAAACAAGATATAAACCATCTCCAAGCAACATACAGCTGACAGTACACACAATATTGGACCCATTTTTTCTACAAGTATTAATTTCAACATTGGCTTCATTTTCCTTAAGCACCTTCTTATACAGAAAGCTGATAACAGAGACAGTTACTGCTGAGCTGGAATATTCATTCTGTTGAGATGCATGGGATAATGGAAGCATGAAAGAAGCTACACAGTTTTGGTCAGTTGCTTCTCACATACACAATTATCCAGAATTTGAATATAACTATTTTACTATCACAGCTAAAAAACCAATGAATGAATACATTAGTTCTGGGGAAAAAAAAAAAAAAAAAAAAAAAAAAAAAAAAAGATACCTTTATTACTTCCTTAGAAAGTTTTAATTATCAGTTATAAGAAAGGTGATAGAAAAAGAGAATCCAGTACTCCAGAACTCATTAATTTCAAATTAACAACATAGTCTCTGCACTCAGTTTTCACAAACATTTTAGGAATTCCCAAGAATGTGTGGTACATGGAATGTATCCTTTTTCCACACAAAGCAAACAATAAGTTTCTGGTTTGGGCAACTCAGTAATTAGATAATGGCTACAGGCAACCTCAGCTAAATTTAACCTAGGAAAATATATAGAGATTATATATGTCTTTGGGGCTCTTTCAGTATGACTGCTTATAAAAATGAAAACAATTTTGTCTTTAAAGAAATAGAAGATTAGCCAGAAAGTAGATAATAATATGCTATGGCCATTTTTATTCTGTTGATAATGATCACAATAGGTGCAGGAGTTTACCTCAATATGACAAGGAAAGCAGAATGCAGGATATAAATGAAGTTTCTTGCTGGCTTTTTTTAAAACTTCATAAGAGAATGCAAGATTAATCAAAATTGTGGAAAAATGTTATGTCCGTTAAGCTTCAAAAAGATTTTCCAAGGATACAGAACAATATGTATATACATATTATGCATTTATCTTTGTGCTGATTGTAAATACTGTTTTAAGGCTGCATGAATATATTATGTTGAAAGTGAAAGCTGCATGCACAAGTTTCCCATTGACACAGTATTTCTGCATTTGTTATTTCTGAACATGGAGATGCTTTCACCAGACTGGGTACAGGGCTGATTTGCACACGTTATCATCCTGTTTCATCCAAGATCCACTTGGCCCTCAGCTGCCACTGCAGAAAAGCCTGAGCTCCCATAAGCTTCACATCAGATCTGCCCATCCTGTGGGGAAATTCCTTTGGAAATTTCAAATGCTCCTTGCTGACTGTGTTTTGGCAAGCAAACCTAGCTGTAAGTGTTAACAGTCTATGTCTTAGGCTAAGCTTCCCTCAGCTGTAGCCCATGGAAACAATCCAGTGGGCAGCATTGCTGACTCTGTATAGCTCAAGAAAAAGCTTGAGGACTTATTTTACTGCTCATAAGATTCCAAGAGCAGCTCAAATTTATAATATAACTTCCTTGAACCAAAATTAGGACAGGCACTCAAATCTCCTCCATTACCTTAATACCACAGCCTTGCTCTTATGTGAATATAAACAATGATCTGCTTAATGCTCTGATAAACAAGGGCTTCATTTGCAACTTGCAACCTCACACAGCAAGCAAGAGAAAAACTAAAAAAATCTACCAAAAGTTCTGTTTTTCATTTTTTCCTTTAATTGATCATGGCACACACAGGAACTCAAAGGGACATTGAAATCAGGACCATTTTTGGAGTTTCAGGAGAACAATTAACAAAATAAAGTGGTCACCGAGGGATAGTTGCAACAATTTGACTGCCAGAAGGTGTAGCCAGAGTACCTTTGGTTGAGATGGGCAGTAAAGAACAATTCTCTACAACCAATTTCATTGATAAATGGGAACGTGATGGGGATTGTTAACCCTTTCAGAGTAAAATATCAGTCCACATTTATCTTCTTGTGATATTCTGACACATATAAAAGTAGATTCTATTTTATTAAGCCACAGACTAAACAGAACCCAAATAGCACCACAGCACCAATTTATTGCTTCACTTGGTAAAACAACATTAATCTAAGTGAAGCAAGGATGTCTCACAACAATAATTCTCCCATTTAACAAAGGATAAAACAGAAAAATACTGTTAGAAAAGAAAGTAAAAAGCTGTTGAAATAAGTACTTTGAAGAGAAAAAGAACTCTTGCTGTGGGTTGTGCAATTAATTTTGGTCAGTAAACTGTGAAAAACTCAGTTCTGCTATTCAATTTAGCATTGTTCAGTTGTCAGACTAGATCAATTCTAATTAGAATTTGCTACTTTTCCTGAAGTTCCTTGTGATCTGTCATGCTAAAAATATCCTAGGAAGTGAAAGTTTTGTTCAGGCAGAAATCGGCAGAGAAAAGTTGCTCTGCTGTATTTCTAGACCTGAAGATGCATTCTTACAAAACAAAGCCATGTCTCCTCTTTGTTATTCTTCTTCCACTTAGCACCTCTGGGCCTGAAAGGTTATGGTAGCTTGATTCATGTTTTGTCTTTGAGAAGGATCAAAAAAATGTGCTTTAAACTTTTCTTTTTATAATCAAAATTATTTAACTTGCATATTCTTTTTAAAAAGACATGGTCATAAGTAATCATAAGTACGACAATGAATTTAGTTTATTTTTTTGCCCTGCTTAAATACTATTTTGTTTATGTTTACATTATGTATGATTGACAATATCATTAGTGTCCTATCAAAATGATTAGCCTCAGAACAGCCAAGTATACCAAAGATTCCATTAGAATATCTCCTTCACTCAGAAGTAAAAAGATTTTTTATAAAAAGTCTCATGAATTAAAGAACTTTTACTCTGCCAAAGTTAATTTCTTTCTAATTTCCCATTTCTACTGTAGCAATTGGGAAACCTTCAAATCAGCCAAGCTTCGAGAATACAATTATTTTCTAATTCAGCCACTAGAATTACTTTTGAGCAGCCAGGGCACAACAATCCACATAGCACATTTCCCCAATTCCTACACTAAAACTCATTCCCTGCCCATGCACAAACAATACTTACAAGTTGCACATTCCCTAGAAATGCTCTCAAGTAATTGTCACCACCTCTGAAGTCGTGGTTCTGCACAGCTTGAAAGTTCTCTACATCTGTTCACCTTCAGTGCTTACAATAAATGAACAGTGGGTTCTGTTGTGACTTGAATTGTAGCATTCAATCACTTGGCAAGTTGGTATATCAGAAATCAGATAGAGCAAATTCCAACAAATTTCTTCTGTTTATTTTTCAGCCCTGAATATAAACATGATAAAAGAATGATAGATTCCAAAGCCAGCTCAGTATCTCTTATCCTCTGCTAATTCCTCAGCAGGGCCTTATAAATCAAGCTAAAGCAGTAATAAACTTGCTTCATGGAAGATGTGCTGACCACATCTTCATGATCTTACTGAATTTCAAACGAGCCACACCCTGTCTCCCCAAGCATGTTAGAATAAAAACTATAAAAGAAGACCCCAAACCCCACAAAATAAGCATACAAGGCAGAATGGGACATCTCTACTGGAATATTTTGTGGGTTTTATCATAAGGAAAGTATTTTTCTTTGGATGACAGATTTTATCTCACTTCTTATCTTGTCCAGTGATTGCAAAATAGGAAATGCTGCTAAGGCACAAACTTTACTTATCACCTTAATTCATCCACTTTCTTACAATATGCATGTACCACCAACTAGAATTATGTATGTGAGTTGACTCAATTGACAGATGAATAAAATCCTGAGTAATGCTGATGAGGATTTAAAATAAGAATTTCATGAGAATGGTTTGATTATTTTTCTTACATCTGTCCAGGAGATATGTATTTTTCTCCATATGAAAATCTTTCTGTATCCTTGTCATATTTTGCATTTCTTTGCAATACTCATAAATTCAGTTGAAAAAAAAAAAAAAAAAAAAGAAAAATCAGTTGAAGGATTACTTCATGATCCTCCCCTACAAAATTCAGGTCTTTCACCTTCACAAACAAATAACTGCATCCAAAATATACTTGTAGTCATCTAGTTGATGCATTCAGAAATTTGCAATTATGCTCGTAATTCATAACATCACTATGGAACAGAAGTGCTATTTCAAAGCAAAGCCTACCAATAGCTTTCTCAAAGGCTTGCTTTGTTTTTAATATGGATAGCTCAAGTTTAGCTTTACTGTCAAATATGGGCAGGTTTGAATCAGGTATAATTTTAGAAGGAGTTCAGAACAAAGAATTAAATTGCACTGACATGCTTTCCTAAATTCATGGGATTACATCTTCCTTCTTAGGTTTTCAGCTACAGTTTTCTAAGATCTAGGAAACAGACAGACTTAGCAGAGGTTAACAGAGGAACACAAACAGTAAATGCTATTTACCACTTCAGAGGCAGTAAAAAAGCATATTACAATTTCAGTTAGTGTGTGATAAACTCTGGTTTAGCATATGATGAACTCTTACTTAGATCTGAGGTCCTAAAATAACCAGAGATTTAAAAAAACAAATAAAACCAAACCAAATTACCCTTCAGAAACAGAACAATAAGGAAAAAAAAAATGGACTCTGGTAGGCAAGAACTGAATTTCAGTGCTGGAAAGTCCTTTAAAACACAGACATATCTGAAATTCTATAATTTAGTTAGAGAAATAGATAATACACATGGCCAAATTCCCTAAATAACTTAGAGTTTATAGTAAATACACCCTCTTAGGAGTCCACTACATAGGTTATTAAAAGCTGTTTTACACAATGTTGTCCTACTAGGTGTGCCTTAAGTGCAGTATGATTAGGAAGCATTACTGAACTTGGCAGCGACCTCAGCTTCAAGCAACCATAAGATGTTCCACCATGTCATCCTCCTGAGGACAAAATTAGCCACACAAATACAGCCAGTCACTAAAAAGGGAAAATTAAATTATAGGCTGCCCATTCCTCTTCAGTCAAAGAAAATGACAGATCAAAAGGGAAATGAAAGGAAAACTGCAGGGAGACATACACACACACACACACCCTAAAAATGGGAGCAGTTTGTTGGTTTTCATTTGGCTTTTCTTCAGGAAGAAACCCATCAGACTTACACATTTAGGAGCTCTTACAGAAAAAAAAAAAAAAAAAAAAAAAAAAAAAAAGGCTAGCTTTGTATATCCACTCAAAACTACTACCATTAATCAAAATTTTTAAAAATCCTAACACACATTTTAGTTGTGTATCTCTTTGTTTAGATAATGGATATGTACAACTTGCGTCACTTTCAGTCTTAGTTTTGAAAGCTTGGCTATGAGAGATGACTTTGGAAAGCAGGGACCAAGATCTTTCTTTCATTATCCAAATTAATCATTCTCAGTGCTCCAAACTCTACACCAGTAGTCAAGTGTGTTATTCTAACAGCAATAGAATAGCACAGGCTGCTTCTTCACTGCTCTCGAGTGTCCTGCACAGTCTCTCTGTGGGGAAGTCAAGTGTGCTGTCACAGGCCTGCATGAAGAACCACATGATGCACAAATCATCATTTGAGTAACCTGCAATTTTATTAACCCTCTTGGAAACACTGGGCAGCACATCAGACAAAATTTATCACTACTCTAACTCACCTTTGCTCCTCCAATAAATCCCTCTCCCACATTGATCCCAGGCTGTTCCTGGCACCCAGTCATCCCCCCATGATGGGCGAGTGAAGTCCTGTGGGAGATTTCTGTCATCACAACAAGGGTAGAAAAGTTCAGTGTTCTGTAATAGGGATTTATAGCTGATGTCTTCTGCCTGTTTTTCTTTAACCCCTCCCCAGTTCCAAATTGATGTGCAGTGAAACTCAATGAATTTGGCTAGACCAACTAGACTCCCTCTCTGCAATATGGACATCCAGCTGGGAAGGGAAAATATCCTTTCTGCCTCAGCTAATCTGTCACAAATGCAAAACTCCATCTTGGTTTCAGAGAAAAGAAGGTGACAGACAAAACCTGAGCAAATTCCATCTCTTTCTACAAGATATCAGGGAGGGTGAAAACTGCTGATCAGGGCCCACAGTCATGGACCCTAAACATAACCTCTCCCCAAATGGTCTTTCCTCCCTTTACCTTCTCCTAGCAATTCAGTTTATCTCAGGCCCACATTACCCAAACTCCCACTCTTTCCCACACACCCTCACTCCTTAGAGGACAGTCTTAAAGAAACTATCTTTGTTTTCTTTGTCAGACCAGGAACAGAGGTACACTAACACAACTGAAATATCTCCTTTTTTCTGCTGCTCTGCTCTTTGTGACTCTTGCATGTCATCACGATTCCCCATTCTCATGCTCAGAATTCTGCCCAAGATTTACTTTGGTTCTTGATTATGAAATATTATGTATGTAGGGTCCCATGAAATAATCCACAAATAAAGCAAGTTACAACACGTTCAGCTTTTTCAAGGAAAAAAATGTACTAGAAAATAGCAAATGCAACCCCTATGACATTTTAAGCTAAAGCCTTTTAAAAAACAATTGGCATTTTAATTGAGCTGCTTATGTTCTGCATTGTGTCATGTAATGCAAGAATTGAATTTCATTTTTCCTAAAGATAGTATATCTTCCAGGATTTCAACATTAGTTTATGCCAAAAGATAACACAGCAATAAGAATCTTGCACTAAAATTAAGCATGTCCCTATGGTTGTTGAACTGTATTTTCCAGCATTTACAAAAGCACATTGCTTTTCTAACCAGGGGTCTGACATATCTAAAATTCCAATGTTGTTTATGAGTTGATGATATCAATAAACATATGTTGCCAAGCATTAATTTTCCAGAAGCCTGGACTTCTGTAAATGGAATCAAATTCCAATTTTAATCAGACTTGCCTGTCTGATAAAAATTAACCCCTTTCACTGATATACTTTAACAGGGAGATGATTGTACACAAACCAGATGGTGAGTGGACAAGAAAAAAAATCACAATTTGATTTCAGAAATAGGAGGTTGTTCTGTTGACTTGTCCATGTTCTAAAATTTACATTTTACTTGAACACTGCACATTATATGTTTGCTATATAATAGCTATTGATATGACAATACTTTAGATTTCTTAACTAGTTTTGTGTAGAAATTTGTGTTTAGAAGGACCCATATATGATTTATTCATTTCTTTTTAGATTCTGATTTTCATGCCTCAAATTATACATTGAGGCAATCAGTAAAAATGCAAATCAAAGTTTAGCCAAGACTATTAGAAGTCAGAACCAAGTTTTTATGGCCTTGACTTAAGACAGGAGCAACATTTGAAATCTGGCCTGCCCTATTCCAACAAATGAAAGGGCATCAACTAAAGCTGATGCTTTAGTTGAGTCTTTATAAGAAATGTCCTTCAGACTCAATAGTTAATAAAAAGTCTGCCACAAGACCAATCCTTGATAAAGTATCATTCTTCCTGTGCAGATGTTTGCAAGGAGGAGGTCCACTCAGTAGTACGTTATTAATTCTGCTGGAATGCACCTGCTGTTGTGCATTTTGCAGAGGAAGAGGACATGGGTGCTTTATAATTCACACATAATTAAGAAGTGTGAAACGTCCTGTTTTGAAATGGAGCTAGATGAGATGCTTCCGTTTGAATATAAATAGGAACTCAGTGGGCTAATGGTCATTTAAATCACTTTGATTCTCTTTGAGGAATCTTATACTAATAGAATGTCTTCTGTTTGCATCATCAGCATAACAAAGTGAAATCCTCATAAATTTGCACATCTCTTCCATACTCACAAATTCAAATTTATTTCCACTTCCTCCAGCCTTGTTTCCCTAAACTCCACAGGTGACACCACCTAATCTGCCTGTCATTGCTTTGTCTATCTCTTTTGTAGGTGGTTGAATAGTCTATTCCTCTAAGGTTCACCTATTAAAGGTATTCCCCATTCAGGGGGATTGTTTTCCCTTGCTTTTCACACCCAGGGACTCTGTGGCTCCAAGCTTCTCTTGCCATTAAGTACTATTTACTCCTCTCTTTTCTTGCTGCCACTTAAGTCCACAGAAATGATTCCCTTAATTAAAGACCCTCAGCTTCCTCTTATCAGTTAACCCAAACAATTCAAAGTGGTCCACTGAGGTAGTTTTGCATAACAGTACCCATGCACCTTTGCTAATTTAGGAAGTTAAGCAGGTAGCATTTAGAGCTTTTATTGTCCAAATCCATCAGGAAAACAATGATCCTAGGACCACACTCCAAGAGAACTTTAGCTTGCTTAGCATCTTCTGAGAAACAGGTGCTTTACTAGACCAGAAGGAATGGTATATTAAAAGCTTGCTTCACTGAGATCTAGAAAACACCCAAGAGCATTCTTGTCAGAATGGAACTCTTTTATATGGTTATGCTGATTTCTCTTACAATTTGAAAATGAAAATGCCTTTAAAATTGCTAAAATATCCCTCTTTAATGAAGTAAAAATGTTTTAATGATTTCAAATTATTCAATTCACTAAATTCATATTCCACTAAATTCAATTCCACTAAAAATACAATATCAATGACTTTGATTCAGAGCAGGGTGTGGATTTCCTTCCTTCCTTCCTTCCTTCCTTCCTTCCTTCCTTCCTTCCTTCCTTCCTTCCTTCCTTCCTTCCTTCCTTCCTTCCTTCCTCCTTCCTGCCTTCCTTCCTTATTCCTCTTCCTTCCTTCCTTCCTTGCCGTCCTTCCTTCCTTCCTTCTTCCTTCCTTCCTTCCTTCCTTCCTTCCTTCCTTCCTTATTCCTGTTCCTTCCTTCCTTTCCTTCCTGTCCTTCCTTTCCTTCCTTCCTTCCTTCCTTCCTTCCTTCCTTCCTTCCTTCCTTCCTTCCTTCCTTCCTTCCTTCCTTCCTTCCTTCCTTCCTTCCTTCCTGCTCCTTCCTTCCTTCCTCCTTCCTTCCTTCCTTCCTTCCCTTCCTGTCCGTCCTTCCTTGCCTTCCTTCCTTCCTTCCTTCCTTCCTTCCTTCCTTCCGTTCCTTCCTTGCCTTCCCTTCTTCCGTTCCTTCCCTTCCTTACTTCCTTCCTTCCCGTTCCGTCCCGTTCCTTCCTTCCCTCCTTCCTTCCGTCCTTCCTTCCTTCCTTCCTTCCTTCCTGTACAGGACCTGGCCTTCCTTCCCTTACTTCCCTTCCTTCCTTCCTGCCTTCCTTCGCGTCCTTCCTGTCCCTTCCTTCCTTGCCTCCTTCCTTCCTTCCTTCCTTCCTTCCTTCCTTCCTTCCTTCCTTCCTTCCTTCCTTCTTCCTCCTTCCTCCTTCCTTCCTTCCTTCCTTCCTTCCTCCTTCCTTCCTTCCTTCCTTCCTTCCTCCTTCCTTCCTTCCTTCCTTCCTTCCTTCCTTCCGTCCTTCCTTCCTTCCTTCCTTCCTTCCCCTTCCTTCCTTCCCTTCCTTCCTTCCTTCCTTCCTTCCTCCTTCCTTCCTTCCTTCCTTCCTTCCTTCCTTCCTTCCTTCCTCCTTCCTTCCTTCCTTTCCTTCCTTCCTTCCTTCTTCCTTCCGTCCTCCTTTTCCTTCCCTTCCTTCTTCCTTCTCTTCCTCCTTCCTTCCTTCCTTCCTTCCTTCCTTCCTTCCTTCCTTCTTCCTTCCTTCTTCCTTCCTTCCTTCCTTCCTTCCTTCCTTCCTTTCCTTCCTTCCTTCCTCCTTCCTTCCTTTCCTTCCTTCCTTCCTTCCTTCCTTCCTTCCTTCCTTCCTTCCTTCCTTCCTTCCTTCCTTCCTTCCTTCCTTCCTTCCTTCCTTCCTCAAAAACTGAAATTATTTTTTTTACCCCCAGCTCTACAGCTGGATCCTTTAAACCCACCTCCCAGGTACATCCAAAATTGCTTCACTCCAAGGTAACATTACACTAAACCTGTGCTAAGTGCTTCATTACAGACAGAAGTTCCTGGAAGATGAGACACCAAACCAGAAGATGCTGACATTCCCCACTGCTTCCTCAGTACCTCCGTCCACTTTCTCAGGACACTAAGGTGTCCCCCAGCTCCCAGGGACAGGGTTGCACCATACTTGGCTGCAATTCCAATTCCCATAGGTGTAATAGGACAGCAAGCAACCTGGAGGATCTATCAATGTATTTGGGTGGTTACATTACTAGCTTAATCAAAGCATCCATAATATCACTTTCCTCTCAGGCCTGCCAAGATGAAGCCATTCATACATGTTTTGTAGCTGAGGATTTTCCTACACAGATAGCCAAGGAAGAGGGAGCAGTGAAATAGCAAAAGCAACAAAATTTACACCAGCCAATGGAGGAAGGAAGATGATGGATAGTTGAGAATTAGGAAGGAATCAAACTGCATTAAACACTGATGCACTTCTGTGCCACCCCCCAACAGATGCATTACTTACAACAGTAGCATAAAACATCTGCTTATTGCTTTATTCACAGCTGGGGCCACTAAAACAGAATGCTCCCAGACCACAAGATCTGAACATCTGCCTGGTTGCTTTTTTGAGACACATTAATACAAAGAAGGAGTTCCAAGGCTGAAGTCAGAGACAATCTCCGGAAATTATTTTATTTAAACACTAGATTGCCATTAATTCACAAGAAATGAGGACTATTAAACTAGGTTCAGACCCATATGGATAAAATTGACACTTAATGTTTTGTAAAAGCAGTGAAGTGTAAATCTAAAATAGATTGTTATTTACAATAGAAAATGTGATGAATGTAGAATCTTTTTTTTAAATTATTATTTTTTAATCATTTTCAATTAGCAAAAATTATTCCTCGTGCTTTGAACATGCACAGAAAGGAAGCTTCCTGCTTTTTTACAATTGTACAACACAAAACAGAATTCCCCCAAAATTATGCAAATTTGCAGCTCAGGAGAACTTCTAACTGCAATAGCAATTACTAGGAAACTTTGAACTAGAGCAGTTGGTTAAGCAAAGATAGAAGAGTCAGATCTTATGAATGGAAATTAAGAGGTGCTTCAAAATGGCATGAGGGTGTTGCTTTAATGAGACTTGAGCATGTGTGCTGAAGGTTTCTTTTAATATTCTGTTAAGATTTGCATGACTTATCCTGCTAAACAAAATCTTTTTCACAGGTTCACCCCAAACTGTCAAATCTCGAGGCTTCTATATTCTAGGCTTCCAGAAATTAATTTACTTGCCTTAGATCTGCAATCTGTCATGAAAGAAAAAAAAAAAAAAAAAAAAAATAAAAAAAAATAAAAAAAAAAAAAAAGAGGGGAAAAGCCCCAAACAAACAAAAAAATCTACCTCCATACCAGCCTTGGAGAAAAACAAAATCTCTTACAGGAGAAAAACAATCAGAGTGCAGTTATGGAGTGAGAATCTTTATATTCACATTCTAGAGGAAATATTAAACATGAAATGAAATGACTATACGCAGAGCTTCCAGTAAAAATGAGCTGGCAAGAAATTTTAAACAGTACATACTACAAAATAATCCTTAACAAGTGCTTCCCCAGAACACTGGGAACCTCAAACAAAGGTTTTGGTTTTATTTTTTTCTTATGAGTTATATTTGTATGAGGACAGAAAGTTTATTTTAAAACACATGGAATATATCTATAATTGGGAACAGTTTTGTAAGGGGCGTTTGGATCACCCTGCACAACAAAGACCTTCCCAACCCCCAGACCCATAAGCAATGCCAGATTCAGAAGTTTTGACTTGAGGTCGTTTTTCTCTCGTGATAGTATGGTGACCGAGACTAAAAAAAACTGAGGATGCAAGGGGGGTGGAAATATTAAAAAAAATGCCCAAACAACTGTTTTTATGCAGGTATGCAAGATTGTTTTTGCAGCCTTTCCTCAGCTGAACATCTGTGTCCCAGGACAGGGGCTGCCTGTGCTAATGCAGCGGCACCGCTGCTGAATGCCGAAGGGTTGACTCAGAGGGAAGAGTACAAACCTTTCTGAAAGCTGTGTACTACCCTCTTTTGGATGCAGATATGTCACAGTACGAGGTTAAAGGAGGGTCATCTCCTTTTGCTTGCCTTAGTGAATGCTATCACCTCTTCCTATCTGCCATTTAAACAGTGTGTTGGAGCTCTCACTCCTCCATTTAATGCAAAATGCATTAGATTACTGTCTTAACAGTGGGACTCCTTGGAAAAAGAACTTCGGAATTTCTAACAAATTCAAATTAGAAGGCAGATCCAAAGGGGTAGAAACCTCAGGAGAAATGGCAGGGGATTGTTGGCACTGCAAATCTCCTTAGTCAGCATTGCTTCAGAGTCCTCTTCTGTACACATTTGTATGGACACATCTCTAATTATACGTATAGATTTCTAATGATGCTGTTAAGGAGGGTAGAGTTAAAAAAAAAACTGACACTGAAGAAGTCTGTCTTTTCCTTCCTTTCCATCTCTCCCTCTCTATTCCTGGAATTATACCTTTGTTCCCTGTCCCATCTCTGTGGTCTGACATCTAAAGGGTTGATGGCAAAAAGCTTTTTCTTCCGTTTTGTTTGAGCTGGTTTCCTACCAAGTCACTGAAAGGAACCATGTCCCTGAGTCACAGCAACAATTGTACATTAAACAGTGAGCAGTACCACTCCAAGGCACTGGAACTGAGTTGTTTATGCTGTCTACAGTAAATTATTTTAATGACTCCAGTACGGTTTTGGCCCAGGTTAACTACTTCTCTTCCAACAATTCCTAGGAACAGCTGCAAAACCATCATGGGCATTCCCCATAGGCAGCTTGTATATGGGCCACCAACTGCTGGAAGTTTCAAGAATGTGATGGATGGGAAGGGTGCTGTTTCTTTCCAGCTGGTCTCTGTGCCAGAATGCAATCCTGGGCAAACATAATTTTCTAGAAGACATGGAGCCCAAGGGACTGACATGCCTGAGAACTGGTGGAAGAGGAGGGAAGGAGTCAGCTGATGAGAATGAGAATAAGTGGGAAAGCTGTTGGTGAAGAAACAGGACAGTTCCTCTCAGCAGCAGTAAGCTCTTACACAGCCTCAGCCTGTCTCATATAACTGCATCCCCATAGATTTACAGTCTTGCATCTCAGCAAAATATTGGTACCAGTTCCTGCTGACTGCAACAAAGACACCAGTTAACTGCAGTATGGAATATGGAGACAGGGGCTGCATGGAGGTGAAGAGGTGGAGAAGCTTATTTTCTCTCCTTCCTATCAAGGCTGTGGAATGGTCAAAATCAAAATGATTCCTGGTTTCACACATTAGATATGTAAACTTTTAGTAAATGGCCATAAAAAGAGTTAATATTTAAAGCATTTTGGATCTACCAGTTTTCTCTGAAATGGAGAATAAGCAATCTCGATGTACTAGACAATTAAACCCCTCAGCCTCCTTGATGTACTAGTGGAATTGAATGGCCTACAATTATAACTCAAGCAATTTGATGATGAATCCTGTAAGAATCCATGGCCTTTTTTTTTTTTTTTCATCCATATATTTTTAGAAATAAAGGCAAAAAATAAGGAAATTGCTATCTATTAATTTGATCAGGGCCAAAAAATCAGCAGTGATTTCTGGAAAAAAAATCTTTTCTCCTACTTGTTGCTTTTAGCTTCAATTACCTCACTGATGCAGTACATGATCTCTTTCATTGTCTTTCTATCTCTCTCTCTCTCTATCTCCAAAAATGTTCCATCCCAGATGGAGGTGAAAGGGCTTAAAGTGTAGGAGTCTGAAACAAGATCTGTCAGATATGCTATTTTATACTTATCTTTGGATGGTAGATGATACAAGAAAAGATCATGCTCTGTCTTTCTGCTATGATATATTTATCTCCATCATACTTCTCTGGGTGCATCTGGATCCCCCAAGTTATAGCTGTACAGCTAAATAAATAACATACAGAGACCAAGCCTGTGTTTGGATCTAAGTGGCATCAATTGACGCACATCCCCTGCTTAGGAGCAGATCCTGGTAGAGCAGATTCATCTTGGAAAGTTGGCAAGATCTGCCTTGCTTTGTGCAGAGCAGAGTGCAGCCTAGCAGATGCACAGAGGGGTAAAGTGCTTGAACTCATTTCCTGGCCCACTTGTACTTAGCAGTGCAGATGCAGTCAGAGCAAACATGACAGAACATCTGGAGTGAGAAGATGGGGTCAAGGAAACTTTAACAGAGATGAGAACTTTCCATGGCAGTTTCTCAGCTAATTGCTCGAGGAAACGTTTTCCAAAGTTGCATTCTCTTCTCCAGGCTCTCAGTGCTGCAGTTGTTTGATGATTGGGATTAGCTCAGGACTTCCTGGCAGGGAAATTACCTCACAAGGACCTTGGCTTGAGAATATGATTCTAGACTGGAAGTTTAAAATAAATCCATTAAATAAATAGCAAGTATTTAAACTGGAATATTCGCAACAGTCATTTAATAAAACAACAAAACCAAATCTTTCTAAAGACCAGTTACTTAAATTGCTTCCTTCTAAGTGCTCCACATTCCATACACTACTGATAACTCTAAGATATAATTTCACCTAAAGCTCCCCTTTATTGTTTTGTAAAACAGTACATATCTAATTGATCTTAAATTGTTCATATCTCCCTCTTTCTCTGCCTTTCTCACTTGAGATCTGTGGTGATTTGGTGAAAGAAAAATAAAAATGGAACATGAGAAAAGAGTCAATCATGCATTAACCAGCTGTAATATTATGAACTTATTTTTGGTTGTTTTTGGATCAAAGCCTGGATGGTTTCTGCCATCCCCAAAAGTCATGCAGAGAAAGGAGAAGACAAGAGCTGATTTGCACCAGTGACACAAAGGTGCTTTAAACCTGCCACAACCACCTGCTCCAGATAAAGGTTCATCTGCTCTGCATCAGTGATATGGTGAGAAGAAGCTGGAGGATCTCAGTGAATCTGTCTCTCATTATCCATAATGGGCCTACTTCCTCTTTGCACAGTTTTATTGTATGAAGTTCACTGGCACAATTCCCACCTGTCCTGGGCACCTTAACAGTGCTGTCAATATTATTCATTCTTCCCTGCAATCATTTTTGAATTTCCTTTCCCTGCACTTTCACCATTGTTGCTCTTTATCTCACTTCTTCTACACCCACCTTTCTCTTCTCTGTCATAGGTGTCAATTCTTCCCTCTTCTCTCCATCTAATTGCACAAGAACTCCAACATGGTAGCAACTAGTCATCCATTTGCTTTTATCCAATGGAGAAACCTGTGTTTTCTACTGCTACTACAGCAATTGCCTGTGACTTTTTCAGGGATATGAAATAAAGTCATCTAAATCTCCATTTGACCTAGCTACACCGAATCTATGAAAGTTGTTACCTCAAGCTTCAGTAGAAATTGGATTTGATCTGAAAGAGCCAAGTACTCTTCCATAGATTTCTATAAACTTCAGTAAGCAGAATATGTCATACTGTTGTGTTATAAGAGAAGATGATAGATGAAAAGCTTTGGTAAAAAAATTTTACAGGAAGTTGATAAAGGCCATCACGAAAAAGAGAAGAAAAGAAAAATAGAAAGGTCTTACTGGGCAGACATGAAGAGTCTGATCATAAACTTGACTACATCTATGACATGAAGCATGAAGCTCTGAGCTCTGGGTGGTTATCTCACGCAGCCACAGGACTAACCAGACCTTTAGGTGTTCTCTCTGTGTCGTCAGGTGTGCACCTGGTTTATTCTTCTACAGCCTTAAAACTCACCCAGCAAGACATCCTGGGAAAATTGAGTCAATATGGATAGCAGAATCAAAGACAATCTAGTCTTCCATAATCAATTTGCATTTTGCTCTTTGATTTTGTCTTTCATGCAATGAGAATCCTACACACTAGTTCCACCAGCAGATGAGCAGCATCAGCAGCAAAGTGAGCTAGGATAACTTAAGACAACTGTGCAGCTGCCATGTGCCTGTGTGTTGCCAGATTTTGTGTCTTATTGCACTCAATTATGCTGTTAACATTGCTTCTGTGGATACTCCTGTTCATGGTACTTTATTACAGAATATTCCTTTGAATAGTGCTTCTGGCAAGTCTCCAAATATTGACTTTCCTTACTTACATTTAAAGCTACCAGATTCTTTTATGTAATCATGACTAAATAAAATTGATATGATTTTTCTATAAAGAACGTTCAAAGTATCACAAGGAATTCAGATTTTACTAGGGAAAAAATTGCATATGGACTGAACCAATGGCTGTTTCTGAAGGAGTCTCAGTAGAATTATTTTGACCTCTTCTCAGCCCCTGATAATAGATAATCTTGGGTTTCAATGAAAGCAGAGAGAGAAAAAAAAAAAATCAAGTATCAGCATTATTGATTATTGTTATTGATTCCTAAGGTGAGCTGTTAAAACCATGTCTTTCTTGTCTCTTCATAGCACACTGCCAGCTCTTTAGCTTGAGACTGCAAGTCTTTCCTCAGGGTTAATAAAGGATCATATTTTTTCTCCAAACTTTGTGCCAATGAGCAGGCAATAAACTGAGAATACTCTCTCTCCATGGATCTTTTAAGACACATTCAGAACTGATTAAGATTGGCCTCACATCCAACCTCTCACCCAGCATCAAGTCCTGCTTGGCAGGACTCCTCTCCATCTGTTCAACCCCCAGCCTGTGTTGATTACAGAGGCTGCAACACCTTGCAGTTGTTCTTTTTAAGCCTCCTGAGATTCCCTTGTATGGGAATCTTCTCATTCTTCCCTTTCATCTTTGTTTAAGAAATTTAATCAGTTCAAGATAGGGATTACACAGCACAAGAGTGCACGTCAAGACAATAATGGAATTTTCCAATATTACTCTTCCACTGAAATGGTGAACTCTATTGTTGTTACTCTATAACTTTTAAAGGGATTTTAAATGGGATTTAAGACTGGGGAAAGTTGATTTCTAGTTCCCTTTTCTGACAAGACTGATTTGAGTCAGGTTCTTCTCAAGCAGCTCAAAATACCTCATAGTTAGGCTGAACTTTTACAATTCATTAGGAAGAAACCTCATGAGAGCAATTAATCATATTCCAAAGCAAACATATAAGATCAGACAAATTACTTTAAAAGTACTCATTCCCCACATCCAATGAAAAAAAATAAAACAAAAAGTTCAAGGTAACTAGTTCATGGTTGAACATCCCATGCCAATGAAACAAATTCCACCCTTTTAGCTGGTTTTTTAGTTTTCATTAAGAGCTGAGTGAGGATTTTTCTGGATGCCTTGCCAGAGGATTTCACTTAAATCATACCTTTATTCTTCAACAGAGAATACCAAAAGTTGTGGCTGATAATAATGATTTAGTGATATAACAAAGAGCAAGACATTGGCAAGGATCTGGATAGAATTTATAGCTGAATAAACTCACAAAATTGCAGGTGCTAGTAATCCTGACAATTTACATTACTTTCAACGTTTATAGATAATTTTCAAACCTCATATACCCCCAAGTTAATTATTATAAATATATTATTAGGATTTTTTTTAACCTTTAAGGCTTCTAAGAATAGTAGCTGGTTACCAAACAAGAAGCAGGGCCATTCTCTTCTGGTACATTTATTTCTGGCAGTTGTTATTCCTTCAATCATGTTTATACTTCAAATGACTGATCAGATATTAAGTGCAGGAAATAACTTTCCTTGTCTGACTGTATTCTCTCTCCATGACACGAACAGCAGCAGATTTCAGGACTTGGCTACATCCACAGGCTGCGTGTCACTCCTAATTACCCTGCTCATCCAACTGGCAACTCAGACAAAAACAATGTGAGGGAAGGGAAAGACAAGAAAAGTGCCTGACAGCCCTCAGAGCAAATAGTGTCTAGTTCCTTTTTTATTGCAGGCTTCCAGATGTGTTTTTCTTTAAACAAGCAGGCAGTGCCTTGGTTTCTACTTCTTAGCAGAAGTCATTAATTGACCCTACTTGCTTCATATGCTGATGGTGTTACCACACAGACCCAAACACTGGTCCTATACAGGAACTCAGGCTCTCTTCCCCCTGCAGCAACTCAGATTCCTCTGGAATTCAAATGCTCCACAAGCAGAGCACGTGAACAAGTCTATTAAGTATTGCAAATTTTGTACAATAAAATCAGTGTTCTTAAAATATCTTTTAAGTGCCTTTTATCAGTTAATTTTTCTTTGCACCATGTCAACTTATTTGGGTGGGTTTCACTACCCTGTGTACAATGTAAGCTCGGGGTCATACTTGCTTCCCATTTATATGCCAGTTAGAACCACCATGCCAAAAGAAATTTGTGTCAAGGGATTCGACTGGTACTGCAAGAGTATTCTCATTTGTTACGACCTAACATATCAGTAAAAATAGAATAAACTGGGTGTCCCTGGAGAAACTAATAGGCTAGATAATACTTATTCATAAGATGCACCTAAAACATTTAAAGGATACTTGACCCTTTCTTTTGAAGGGCAAATGAATAAGTTTATGAAAGAATTCTCCTCAGTCTTTTCTCTCTCTCTTTTGTCTTCCTTTTTCTTACACACATAACCACAGGAAAGTAGATGCACACTTTTTCAACGTGACCAAAGGTATAGTTAGATATATATATATATATATAATATGTATATATTACAGCTTATATGTATCATTGCGTTCAGCAGGTACTCAAAAGGCCAGTAGCTGGTAGGTGGTTAGAAGTTCTTCCACAATTGTTGGGAAGTTGTCCTTCCTTTTTCTTTTCCTTTTCTCTTTTCTTGATTATCGATCATTAAAGTTAGACTGGAATTAACATCAATATTTTGACAGTGTCCACATTTTTTGAAAATGTGTAAAACTATTTTCCACCTACATTTCTTACCTAGAATTCTGTCTCTACTATTTTTATATCGTTTAGATACTTGTATAGTAATGGAAACATCATTTTACTCAACTTATTCTCTTCCCAGCAATACAGTTCTCTCTATATACAATGCGGAGACTTGTACCCTCTTAGAGAATTTTGAATAATGATTTTGCTCTGGTACTGCTACTACACAGTCAACTGTACCTGGGGACAGACAGGAAGAAGAACAGTAGTAGCCTGTGACAAATATATGACTTCTGCCATTGCTATTAATATATTAATATGAATACTGGAGTTTAGAATGCACTAGAGAAATACATAGCCATAGAACAACACCCATAGGTGATGAAGAATCCATAGCCCAAATACCTGACTTTTCAATAATCAGTTAATTTAGTTTCTGATAAACTGCAAATAGATTCCACTCCCCTCCTGAATCATTAGCAACCAAGGCAGGATTGAACCACTCAGGGGACAAATAAAGTTAGGATGAAAAGCATATAGGAAATATGTCAATGTAGTAAAAACAAGGTACTCAAAGAATAGAGAATTTGTTTTCCTAACAAGTGGCTATCATTATACTATTTTCAAAACAATTTCCAAGCTAATCTAGTTGCTGTGCTGCAAAGGTACATCAGCAGTACAGTTCACTTTTCAGAACTTCCCACACTTACCACCATCCTGCCATTCAAAACTCTCTGTGCCAAAGAATGACACTGATTTTACTTACAACACAATCCTCACAGATTTGGCATATCTTTCATCCTTTGATCCTAAAATGAATAAATTTCAAGTAATGAGTGCACAGCACTGTAGCCATAGGAAGAAAGATGAGCAAAGAATCTTATTTCATAATTTCTTGAACTAACCTTTTCTTAGCAACTTCATGATAAATGGTTGTCAAATCCAATCCTTAATAAATATTTGGATAACTAGGAAGTTGCTATAAAATTCAGACAAGGTGTTTGGTTACAAGTAGCAATAATATTTTAGTACTTACACTATCAAACATTTCTAATGCTGCTGAGTTGTTCAAAATTATATGTAGCAAAGGTTACTCCAAATGGCTTTATAAATCTAATCTTCTCTTAAGCATCACAGGCAAAGTCTGCATTGCACTTGAATTTCAAATTGTTTATATTTGATTGTATTCCATTATCTCTAAATGAGGTGAGTTACTCTAGGGTCATGATCTGTTTCTTGTTATTAGCTGGCATGTTCCACTGTGTATACAAGATAAAGTGTATTTGATATTCTGTCTTTTTGTTTGAGTTTACTGAGGTTGAAAGATAACGAAAAGTGATTTTTCTTTTATTCCAAGGGCCATCGTATCAAATACTTTGAAAAATGGTTAAGATTCTTTGACATTTTCTTTATGTAGTATTCACATCTCAAGAAATATAGATTTTGGGTGTTACACATGGGATTTCTGCTGAGTCAGTGTGTGACATTGAGAGTGCCTGCAGCATGCTGCATCACCATTTTATCCTCACTGCAGAAGCAAAAGCTTTTACATAAGGGAATATGTCTGGTGGGAAACCAGCCTTTGCATACGTTGTCACTCCAGACATGCATCCCATCCCCTTCCACCATACTGCACAAATGATTAAATAAGCTTTTGGCAGCTGGATAAGGAAGTTTGTCTGATTGAAATTTAACCCAGGGTCAAATCAGGGAGCTATCATAGTGTCCATGAAGTCACTCAGTTGCTGGCATAGAAGAGCAACAATATGTAGCTAGCATGAAGGGAAAGATACTGCTAGTCATCATAGCTGCAGTGGGGACATGTTGACTTAGGCTAATTGTAAAATTGCACCCTATAGTCAGCTGTTCGGAGGCAGTGGGAGACATTACCCATTTCCCATTAAACACCCCAGTTGTAACACAGTTGGGGATTTGAGGCCTCATTAAGCATATAATTATTATGGTGCAGTTAGTGGTTGCTCTAATCCTGAGTTTTTCACTAACAGCTGTCTGCAAGGTTGCAGCAGTGCCTACAACTGACCAAGCTAGACAACACTTTGAGCTCATAGCATGGTGCCCTGGAAGTGTGTTCTCAAAACCTCTCTGAAAGTAGCCCTGAGAAATGGGACTACAGCATTTCCCAGCTTTTAATCACTCAGGAGCCATGCCCCAAAAGGACTGCAGACCCCATATTCCAGGCATCTCACTGCTTATCATGACCCAGAGCCCTAACATTTGCCTGGGTTGTAACACGAGGTGATTTCCCAGAGAAGACAGTAATCTAAGCTGTCATATTGGCTAATAATGAATACTGGGATGAAAGGCAAGACAGATTCTACAAAACAGATTCTTATTAAGTTAAACGATTTCTTGTGCTTGGGATTTTGTGTTGTGAAGTCCTTCCAAGATATGCCTGATATGGCCCTCTCTAATAAACCTATTCAGCATTGTAGAAAGAAATTGTGATGCATTCCCCAATTCTCCCAAAAGCCTAATGTTCACTAGATACGTGTGAACAATGTGATACGCGAAGAAATAAAAATGAAACTTTATTTTGTGCCTCTTTCCAGATCGGATATCTCACACAGAAGATCTGATCCTGGTGTTGTCAGAGACCCAGAACTCAAGTTCATCTCAGTTGAACATGTTACACTTAGTACAAACTGTCTTGCTGGACTAGGCACTCTTAAACAGGCACTCCCACTGCCAGCTGAGTTTCCCTGTCATGAGGTTCCAAAGTAGTTCTCAATGCTTCTTTGGCCTAATGCATGTTTAATACTGCCATGTGAAGGATAACAGATTCAGCAGAAGAACTAGAGACCCTGTTCCTTCCCCACCCATCAGCACTCAAAAGACTTTTTTATTCCAAATGTTAGAGATGTTTTGTCCAGATTGACTCTTGCAGAAGCTGTAAGGAATAGCACCTCTAGAAGCTCAGGTAAACACTACGAGTCTGTTACTGAGTAAAGAGAATAAAGACTGAATACTTTTGTACAAACCTGTTTCTGTACTAAGCATGACATGTAATAGGAGCAACTAGTAGGAGAGATCTACTACAGGATAGCTGTAGGACATACTCAGGGTATGCCCTGAGATGCCTAGCATTCCCAAAATAACACTCCAGCAAGTTCAGAATGGCTTGTGTGTAACAGGAGAATGAGGGAATTGCTGAGGTGTGGAAATTGAGAATCTTCATGAAATAGCTGTAAGGGCTGAATCCTCTTGTGCATATGGCTTTTGCACTTTAATGCATTAGCCTACTAAGTACTAGGATTTGGGGCTTTTTTCATTCTAGTTGAAGTGGTTTTCATTCTAGAGATGCAGCTCACTACTGGTCCTGGTAGTACTATTGGTACCCTTCACTTCAACATTTTGCTGGAAGTTTTCTTTCTATTTCCACCTCACATCTGTTTAGAAATATCTCTTAGAGGAACTCAAGAGAAACAGACGGATCTGTTAAATTTTTAACCTTAGTTCCTTTTTGGCAAATTTCTTCCTAACTTCCTTGGGAAACACAATATCCTCATGGATGAACTCCCTGTTCACAAAATGCACTTTAATAAATTATGAATCCTGATGACCTAATAGCTTATTTGGGAGACAGAGTAGACTTTACAAGACCTATAAATTAAGGACTTGCTTAAAAAAGCAATTGGGTCAGGATATATATATAAAATCTATTGCACAGAGTTGGACATTCTTATCACTTAAGAATGGAGTGTTATCTTCTGATATACCAGATATGCCTCTTTTCCTGAGACCAAAAGTGCCATTTGTCACCAGTGGAGGGAGAGGAGTATGTCAAATCACAGAACCACAGAGCTAGTCTCAATCTCAGTTCTGCTGTCACTTATATCCACTTCACATAGTTTAATTTCTCTAGCTTCTCTGTTAATGGTAGGATAAATGAGGATAGAATCAATTCCAAAAAACAGATTTCACTGAGTCTGCAAATAAAAGCATTTAGAAATTAGAAAATAGACAATTCTATTATTTAGTTACAGGAAAAATTAATCATTTCCACCACAGAAAGCCTTATAGATGTTTTCTTTATTATTATTTTCTTCAAAAGAAAGTAAGCAGGTGCTGTAAAGTCCTGAGTCATTTGCCCACTGCATGTCTTCACATCTGAGTGGTAATGATTTCTTGTGGGACTTGCTATTCCTAGAATGAATTTGTTAAACACTTTTTGACACACAATTTCACACACAAAAATGCACTTATACCCTAATAACCACTATTTTACAATTTAACTAAAATATAAAGAGATTATACATTGGAAGATGATGCTTCAAGCTCAGAAACATACATGAAAGGAACATATGCAATTCCAATGTAGTCAGTCCAAGCTGCTCAAGCCAGTGAGCAGAAACAGACAGTTCCAGAGTTCAACTCTTTTAACCTATTTTGACGTAAATATGAAAAAATAAGCCCAAAGCTAAGAGCTAAGCACATAGTTAAAATTAGTTCAGAACCAGAGGTCTTCGTTCTTCATCTGGAAAATTTAATTGCCTCTCATGCTATTTATGTTGTATTCAGGATACAGGTCAAGATTAGTGGAGATCATCTAAAAGTACACCTAGTCAGAGCAAATTCACATCACAGGAAAGGGAATCTTTCCTTCATTTAGTTACCTTATTTTTATACTTACACTTGTAGGTATAATGAAAGGAATAAATAAACATTTTCCTACTTCTTTCCTATTTCACTTTCATAATTAATGAAAGTTTAAATTATATACTAATCCCCACACCATTTTTCTGCCTTTTCAGTTCTAAGGCTGCTAGTTAAAATTGTCCATGCTTCCAAGAAGAGCAAACAATCATTTCAAAGCAAGCTGCCAACATATAAATATCTGCAAATGGATTTCATGAATCTTGTGACGCAGTGACACGTGCTCCAGTGTTCTACATTTTTAGGAGACAAAAAGGCTATAGAATTAGCACAAAGAATTGTTGAAAGAGTTTGCACAAAAGTGTTTTGTCTTGGAAGAGAACACAAGTTTTGATAAAGAAATAAAAATTGGAATTTCATTTCAATTTACTCTGCTAGCTTTGGCAGATGAACAGCACTTCAGGCAGATGTTCAGCAGAGATTTCCAGCTGCTAGCAGAAATTATGTCAGAGCATTGCATAATCCCTTATGTTTGTAAATGGTTGGAATAAACAGTCACATCAATAGTTCAGTTATTAGGATCCAAATTCCTTGCAAAGCTTCTGTGTTATGAACTGAACATCACTGTGTATATTACAGCTCATCTCAGTGACCTTAAAAGCTTGTGGTTTTTGGACTTCTGTTTTATTTAGATTTGCTTGTCTTAGCAGTGTGGATAGGGTGAGACTCTACAGGTAGCAAATTTACCCTTTACTTTTATCAGTCTATGATAAACCAAAATTATCTTTTCAAGGCCTGATCCTAAAGTTCTCACATCAGCCAAAGGCTAAGCTGCAGCATCAGACATAAATTTGCTTCTGCACAAAGTTTCATGTTTCAGAAGCTGCTTCATAACATAATTTCCTAGGAACAGAATGTGTGAGCCATGTAACCATGGCATGTTCTTCTACAGCCTCTGTCCTCCTTAAAATTTAAAGCCAGAAAGCCAAATTATAGTCTGTAGACAGCATCCCAGACACCTTATGTCTCTTCCACAACCCTTTAAATTATTTTTTATTTCTTCACAGTTCTATGATTCTTCTGCCATTGAATCTGTTACAAAGCATTTGCTTTGTTTCAGAAGTAATAAAGGAAATATGTATTATTAAGTAAATGTGTTGCCTGGAATGACCAGAGATAGTACGTGCACTTGGTGATTGCTTTTGATGAAGCAAAAGTGGCAAAAACACCCACTAGCCAGGTGGCCCAGTCACATTACTGTGAGCCTGAGATTGTAAGGAATCAGAAGACAATACCCATTGCCCCAGCCAGAATTTTCATGCTGTGAAAGGAACTCATCTCTTTCAGATTATTTGAAACTCAATGGGAAGTTGCTGACTCCACAGGCAGAGCACTTAGATCTCTTAAGACATGCAAAGACATTCTTGTTTACTGACCTTCCCTAATCTTCCCACATGGAAACTTATAGAACAAAAGGGCATTGTAAAGCCAAAGATCAGGAGGCTGCATTAAGTCATGTACTTTTTGCATTTGTAGATCAGCCACCAGCCTTCATGTAGATGTTAACTTATGTTTGAGAAAGCACTGTTTCATCATGGGTTTAAAACACATCTGCACTGAACTGGAAATCAGTTCTGAGCAGCTTGCTGTGGGAGAAACAGAACAAAATGTCAGTTTTCCAGTTTGGTAACAAATGGGAAAAACAAAACAAGCAGAAAAAGGAAAATGGAGGGAAAAGTCTGTCAGATCAGAATTCAGAAATTATAATTTAATCACAACAGTGTTAATACATTTTTGTGTATTTGTATAGATATTGTAGCAATCACTAAGCTTGACTGATTTTTTTAGTGCAGAAAGCAATATTTTCTGACAACCAAAAGAAAAGAGATAAAGGAATTGTGGTTGATATTTATTCAACCCCCATAAATAGAATGTTTTCCCAGCAACTAATGCTCTCTAATTAAAGCCTAGATCAAAACTAAAATGTTCACCTATTCTACAACTCTTTGATTAAATGACATTTCAACATATTCTTCAAATATTGCCTAAGATACTAAAATACACCTCAGGCTTTCTGTTGTATGGTTCACAACAGGCTCTGCCTGCCAGGTCTGAGAGCAATTCTGAAAGGGATTGGTTCCTGTTAGATGTTTATCTGTAGCATATCCATGAACTGAATTCACTGTAACAAAAGGGAAATGATAACCTATCATCATTCTTCCAGGCCATGGTACTGGGGCAGAGACCTCTCCCGTGACTCCTTGTCCTTAGTTCAGCTCACTGAATCAATCATTCTTTGAGGACAATAAGGGAGCTTTCTCTGAGGAAGAAACCACAAACCTCAGACAAGTTGCTCATGGGTGGATCATGGGAAACAAATTGTGAGGTTATATTTATCTCTACCTACATTAGAACTGTATTTTCTCTGTTGACAAGCTTTAAAAGTTTACAATACATATTGATAAGTCTGGGTCAAATGTTAGATGATAAAGGAAACCTGAGGAAGAGAGAGGAAAGACTTGCTAAAATTGAAGGCTACTAATATCCTTTCTTGATAAGGATTTCAAGCTATTTTGAGAATAGTTTCTACTCCTTCAAAAATCAGCAGCACACGTCTTCAAGGACAGAAATAATTTTAAATTGATGCTTTACCTTGTATATAAAATCTTCTCTGAAATTCTCTGATGTGCACACAAATTAATATGAAATTAACTTTAAATTGACACTTGACCATGCACATCTTCTCTGAACTCATGAAATCACCCATTTTTGCTAGATGTTTTCAAATGTGTGAATCTGAATTATAGCTCCTTTTGAACTTAATTGCAGCATATTTAAAGGGATCAACTTCAAAACATTTTTCATCCACATCAGAAAGACAAAATACTTTAATTATCACAGAGTATTGAAAAAGGACAGGCAATTTTCCCCTCACTTGCAGTAAATATCTTAATGTGCAGAATACCAATTTCTTTCCTTTTTTATGTGTAGAAGCTGTAGCACTTTCATTTGTGCCAGTATCTAATTAAATCAGTTCCACTGACTTCATTGTTGCAGCTACTCTTTGGAGATGACCAAAGAAGTGGATACTGAGATCAGAAGCTTTCTGAAAAATAGGCAATAGCAGTTCTGTTTGAAGGTCTCTGTGACTACCCATAAAGGAGACAGCAGTGAATGGAGCAGCTCACCTGGCATAAGGTGGTGGTTACTGCAAAATGAGGTGGGGCAGCCTTTGGTTGCAGAATCAAGCCTTCTGAAAGTCCACAGATTGTACTGCTACTAAAGTTATACCAGTGAAAAGATGGGGAAAAATGGTTCCCTTAAGGAAATTAGGGCCTCTTGTGAAAATCCCTCTTTCCTGCTTCTAACTTTGCCTAATTATGTCTTTCAAGTCCTGGTTTTTATTATTGTTTTCAGTGTGCTAAAAGTAGGGATATAAATGGTACCATAATTTCTGACATAAATATTTGGTCTGAAATTTCCTTATTTACCTGAATGACATTAACTAGCACACTACCATAATAGAGCTCTGCTACCGGCTGCAAGTATTTATATTAGAGACGAGCTAATAACCTTTTCCATCCCTGTAAAGAGAAATTCACTGACTGCCAAGTATTTATAACTTCCTTTGAATACATAACCTTTAGCTATGTTACAGTTAAATTATTTACTGTACATAGGATATTGTCATGAGGATATGCTAATTCCTCCTCTGCCTAAGAAATTATAGGTGTACTATCAATATTGTTGGGGAAAGAACTTGAAGAAAGTACCTAAAGGGGGCTTACAAGAAGGCTGAAGAGGGACTTCTGACAAGGACACACAGTACTAGTACACAAGGTAATGGCTTTAAACAGAAAGGGCAGAGATTTAGATGAGATATTAGGATGAAATTCGTTACTGTGAGGGTGGTGAGGCACTGGAACAGGTTGCCCAGAGAAGCTGTGAATGCCCCATGCCTGGCAGTGTTCAAGGGTTGAATGAGGCTTTGAGCAGACTGTCTAGTGAAAGCAGGGGTTGGAACTAGATGATCTCTAAGGTCCCTTCTAACCCAAACCACTCTATGTTTTCCTTATAATTATTCAGATCATAGCCTAGAATTCAGCAATTCACCAGTTAGATTTTCTGCTTCTTCCTGAGCATCCAATGTGACATCAGATGTCCATTTAGACACTCATTCTTGCTGGTTTTTGGGTATCTTTTCTGTGGTTGGAACCAAGATGTATCCAATGGAAACATAAGGCATATGATCTCACAGCCAAATGCATCATCCTAAGTGCTTCTCCCAAGTAGGGAAAGGTTAACTTCTGGGATAGGTTTCACAATAAACTTTGTTCTAAAATAGCCAGTTGAAGATATAAAGTAGATGTGCATCAGAAATCTCTCCAAGAGACATCATATAGGAGTTACTATAAAGAAACCATGAAACGGGTTTCTATAGCCTTGAAACCCTTCCTTGTGTTGAGACTCTGCATTCCTCCTTTTAAGCATGAGGAATTAGATGAGGGATTTTTTTTCTGAAAGAAAAAAGACTTTCACAAGAAACTTTTCTGCCTCAGGCGTTCACCAGGGAGAAAGAAATGGAGAAACATTTCTACCCTTCTATTTCAGAGAGGAAAATGCACCTGCTTCTCTTGCTTGTAAATGTTACAGCAGTAGTAGCTAACTACAAGAATAGTTTAATGGAGAGTCCACTACTTTCTGTACACAGAGAGTGAGGAATCAAGAATCCCAAATTCTGTGGTCTGTGAGGAGAGCAACACTTTGGGTGTTGCTAGAAGTGGGGTTAGTTTCATCTGATTTAAACCACCCATGGGCTGGACACCTAGAGCAGAGCTTGTCACATTGAGCTCTAAAGACAGCAAGAGAAATACACAGGTGTGACTCTCCTGCACTGATCAAGGCACCACTGTGAATATCTTGTCTTGTCTTGTCTTGTCTTGTCTTGTCTTGTCTTGTCTTGTCTTGTCTTGTCTTGTCTTGTCTTGTCGTCCTTCTCTTCAGTAGCCAAAGTGTCAATAAAGGCTGTGCAGGCTGGCCTTCTAATATAGACACTAAAATAAAGTCTCTGACATGATCCCTAGTTGATTTTGAAAATACCACTGTAATATATTTTAATATATTGTGGGCTGTTAGCACTACTTTCAGGAGTTAAGATTTTTTAGGAAATATTTTATTGCTGATATTTTCATTATTTTTCTACATCCAGTGCAGTCTAATGGTGAAGATTTTTAAAAGGAATCACAAAGAAGAATGGGGAAACATAACCCAGTAGAAAATTATAGGTGCAAGCAACCTAACAGTAGCAACATATGGAACTTCTTGTGGGACGAAATGCTTGCAAAAACTTCTGTTCACAGTTTTCCTCTGATGAACAGATAAACAAACCTTTATTAAAAATGACACAGCTATGTCAATCTTTTAATTTATGAGTAAACACTGAAAGTTGCAGGGCCAGCAGAATAATTGCAAGTACCATAAATCAGGTTTTTATATATTTAAGACAGAAGGAAATCATTAAAATTGAAAACATTATATATATTTATATGGATGTATGTAAGTGTATGGTCTCACACACTGATAAGTTCAAAGACCAAACCTGCCCCAGCAGGTTGTGTGATTGTGACAGGATCAGCAGGAAACTTTCAAGAGACTTTGCTTTTCTTGTTGATTTTATGTTTCAGACATTCAGATAATTGGGCAGTGGTACAAAACTCTAAGGTAGATATTTACTTTAAATCAGTTGTTGGGTTTGTTTTTATTTCTCTGACATTATATCAACATTTGTTCTCTATTAATTCTGTGTAATTTTTGACACCTCTTTACCTAATGTAGATTACTGCATGCAACAACAAGTTTCTTTTACATGCAGAAAAAAGAATATCTTCCCTTTGTAAGGTTCTCATGGAAACACATATAATAGAGTTATTGTCTTATCTACAGTAATAACTTTCCAGAGAAATTTTGATCAGTTGAAGATGATTTATTCTGTATCATTTAACTGTGAGAATAACTCAAGTAGTTCTTGTTTGCATGTCTATAAATAATGCATTTAAAATAGAATATATCTGCTTACAGCTCTTTCTTCATCCTGTTGAACTGATATTTTCATACATGTTGTCATTTTCCTTTTATACAACGTTAGATGTTGGTGTGCCTGCCATCCATGTCTTAATTATTTTAAGCAACAAGTTGTGTTCTGAATCCAAGCAAAGTCTTGACCTTGGAGTGCAGCTGGGTGTTCTGCAAGCTGGAAATGTGGGAAATGGTGGAACAATGTTTCAGAGCTGAAGAAGCGTGAGTGCTAAAGACAAAAGCAGGTGTTTCCTTTTGATGGTCCAATTTTTCACATGAAATACTGAAGCCTAACCAGAAAAATAAAAGATCCCAAAAAACAAACCTCATATATTCCTCTGACTTCATGGTGCCTGCCACACAAAATCTGATGTTCAAAAATGAAAATATGAAAATGAAGGTATTATCACACGTCAGCAGAGGCCAGATAATTGGAAACAAAAATTGTGTCTCTCATTAGACTGCTTTCTCATATCCAGTTATTGAAAGAGGTAGATTACAGAACTTTTTCTATAAAAGGTCAAGAAAGAAAACACATCAGGTATGTGTTCAGCTTCAGGTATAAAATATAAAATTATAATAGAACAGAAGCTTTTTGATAGTTGTAGGGGATGAAGGAATGAGTAATGTGAAACCATTATATATTTTGCTAAATCTGCTTTCTTCCAATGTCAATCTTGCTGAATTTCACCATAATTTACTGAAAAGTATCAAGATAAGAATGCAGTAGACAGATATCTTCTAAATGCCAAACAGTAAAGGAAGAGGGGACATAATTTCATCCTCTACTAATTTGATCCTGAAAAAATAGAAATGAACCTGAGATCGTTATTACATTCTCTGTATAGCTCCAGACACCACGAAGGAATGTGTCAAATAGTAACAAAAATGATAGCAGAATTTGAAGATAATCATTATTATTTTCTTGCTAGGATTATTTTTAGAAACATTATCCAGTAAGAAAATTTTACAGTAATAATATTGAAGATCCAATACCAGGATCATTTTTGCACATTATACTGAATTTTAATCTAAACCTTGACCAATGTAATGAATACTTGAGACAGTTTTCTAATCTGTAGTATTTAAACAGTGGTCACTTTTTCTAAGAACATTTTTTAATTAAAAAAAAAAAATCAATTGTCAATATACAAAATCAATTTGGTTCTCTTATTGGCCAACACTATGATAAATCCCAAATTTTTGCAATTTTAATACCTATATAATCTATTGATGGATGTCCCTTATCTATCATTTGCATACTAAGATAAAATTTATTCCAAGTTTTCTGTTGGGCCAAAACCCATCTTTCGTATGGAGTTTATTATCACTTTTGATACTCTTTATAAATCTTTATGTCATCAAAAGTAGAGTTGAAGGATAAAAAAGGTCTTTAATCCACAGAACAACTGTGACAGAGCAATTAATCTCTCGTGAGGAATTAAATATGTCCCAATCTCCAAATGCATATATGTTCAAATACTGTGTCATACTGGAGCAATATTTAAAACATGATATAGGGTATTATTTCTTTATATATCCTCCATGTTAATCACTAAAAACAGCCCACAATTGTTTTTAGAATGCTCTTCACTGTCTCATGCTTAGTTTGTGTGCAGGGACATGATTGACCTCACATTGTTTCAGGGATTAGAGATTCACTGTGTAGTCTAAAACCTGGTTACACAAAAATACTCACAGTCTGAGCAAAATTATTAGAGCACTGCTTGGGGGAAAATTCCCCAGCCCATGATGGACAGCCCCAACAAAGAGGTTTCTTCTGTTCTGTCTCTGTTTGCACAGGTCTTGACCATGAATAACAGCTTTATGGATCTCATAACTACTTTTCAGTGAAAGAAATAAAACTTTTTCTCTGAGTACAGCATAGAATCCTAATGGCACAGGGAGATGACTAGCACACCTGAAAACATAAAAAATATGTTAGAAAATACATTTCTATGACTAAGGCACTTAATTGGAATGAAGCACAATAATTTTCACACTGACATGGTTGTTTGAAACTAAACACTGCACTAAAGCAGCACAGCCTTTGAGGGTGATGGAATTCTGTGCCAGATAATTGACAAAGAGTGGTAGAGAGCAAGAACATACATTAATTTGACCAAATCACATAGAACTGGAAATTCTGGTTCAGAATACTGGGTGAAAACCCTATTCCAGGAAAGTTGTCCTGAAACATTTACAGGTTGATACTGAAGAACAAATTATAGGTCTTCTTTGAAATTGTCAAAATGGCAATGCCAAAAAGATAAAAAGAAAGAAAAAAATGTTATAAATGAGGCATTACAAAAAACAAAACTATGCAAGACGCTAAATCTATTTTTAAGGCTTTATTCTAAGCAGTTACACATAAACAATTTCAGAAAGCTCAGATTTTCTGCATTAAAGGATAAAGGACAATACTACTTTATATTTCAAATTAATGTTAAAACCAGGAAGCTAGTTTTTCTGGAAATTTCAACTTTGAAGCTCCAATTGTGTCTTTATTGAACTTCTTTTATATACCAGATGCAAAAGACAGGCGGAAATACTTCTTCTTCTCCTAGTGTGTATTGTCTATTTTTACTACAGTGAAAATGCCCACAGGTTTATTTTCCTTTGTAGTACATACCAGTCCCTCTAGCATATGTAAAAAGACACTAAAGTTTAGTCAAAAAAATCAAAATCTACTTCATTTTATTCTTTCTTCCTTTAGTTGTATTTATTTGGCAATGCACTGTCTAGTACCAATTACATCAGGCCAAAAGGAAGGAAGGAAAGACTCAGTTTGCAATGCTCTGCTGCTGCTGGCACTTGACCACAGTCAAGAGTAAAAAGAAAAACATGAACTAATTTGTATTAAAATGTTTGCAGAAAACAAAATATTAACGCTAAACACTGAAACTTAATTCTCACAATAAAATGATGTTTTCCAAGTCATATAACATCTTGACCTATAACATAATTTTACTTTTCTTTAAATCAGTGGTGAAACCAATAAAATAAAACCAATAAAACTGCAATGTGAACAGCTATGAACACTCAAATGCAGAAATTATCAATCTGGTTACTTCTTAAGATTCAGTTTTGATGCTATGTTGCTATTTTAACTGGAAACGAAACAAAAAAATTAACAATAAATAAGTGTTTATTGGAAGCTTTAATTCAGCCAAAACCAAATTCTGAGCCTTTGTTTTTTGGGTAGTAGCACCAACTTTGAGTGACCATTCTGGTTCTCTAGTTTGGTATTTCTTTTGGTGCAGATGCTGTTACTCAGGCTTGTATCACAATGCTCCTCAGACATAACACAGAAACAGGCAAAGCTGGAGGCATGGCCTGAACTTCAGACATCCACTGAAGACGAAAATGACTCAAATATAACCAGAGAAGCTTGATATGTATGTATCAGTGGATAATTTTCAGTGCTCAGTAACTCAGGAAGACAATGAAAATAAACAGTAGGAAGTTACTGGCTCTTGGTTAGAGTAAATATATTATATTCTGGGACTGTGTCTTGAGAAGAATGGCTAAAGTTTAATGACTAGGATAGTAGAATGTGTTAGGGCAAAGTTCTGGAAAAGTTGCAGCAAAGAGCAATTTCAGCATGTGCCACTGATGACATAATATAGTTTTTCCATCTGTGATGGATTCTATAGCTCCTTTATTTTTTGAGAATTCTAGACTTAAGGCATTTTGCTAGGAATGAATTCATAGTTATTGACTGCACATTATACTGTAGACATTCTTTGCACACAGATGCTTTATTTCTTGTTCTCTCTTAGTGCCATAAAGAAATATCATAGGCAAATTGAATTTTTACATGTAAATGGTCTTTCAGACCCTATTTTACTTATATGCCGTTGAGAGAAAGCAGTCTTCTAGTGGAGGGTTTAGCAGAAGTTATGTTTTTTTGATTTTCTTGACTGTACATAAAAGCTTTTCAACATGCTTACATGATATCTTATACCAGTTTAAGTCCTAAAAAAAAAAAAAAAAAAAAAAAATTTAAATGAAACACTTGTTTTGCCACACAGGACTAAGGAATCCAGGAATAGCTATAACATAACAGCATTTTTGTCTTTCCTCCACAGCAGTTACAACTGGGGAGGCCCACCAACAGCTGCAGAGCCTGCCATGTTCTCAGAGGAGCTTTCAGCAGAATAAATTATGAAGCTGCAGTAAGCTCTGTACGGGGTAAAGGTTGATCTTTGACCGTGCTGACAGCCAGAGCTCTTAACATCTTGCTCAGCAACAAGTCAAATTGGGCTTTAATTGCTGTTCAGAGAACAGTGCTCAATTAAACATGCACAACACAGAAACTGGTACAGGGCAGAAGGGAACAAGAGATGTCAAGGAGTCATGAGACAAGCCCTCTTTTTGATACTCTATTCTGAAGACAATGTGAGCTTTATATGTAAAATGAAACACACAAAAATCTGAATCTACAGTTTTGTGGTTAGGAAACTTCTATTGGAAATCTTGCATGAAGTCCTAGTTAAGTACTTTGAGTAGAATATCATAAACAGGAGGCTGCAAGATTACTATAGCTTATCTCCAATATTCCATTATACATAGGCATTTTCATCAGTTTTAAAAAAAAATAAAGCTTCTATTTTTTTATTTATTTTGAGAGGTTATCCTTTTAAATGGAAAAGGTTCCTCATCTAATTCTATTGCTTCTTCCTCTTTGAACTGCATTCACTTTGTCTGTACTTTCAGATGTATGATAAAGTGCATTAAGTGTATTCTGTTAATGAGTTTTCTTTTATTTTCACAACTGATTTCTTTTAAAGGGAATATGATTCTCCTTAAGCCATGTTTATGATCATTCATGACAGTCATTCTTTTTAGGCCATGTTTAATTGAATAAAAGTCAAAAGTATTAAATGCAGAACACTGGATGCTATGACTTAGAAGTCTTCCAAAGAAAGGAACATGCTTATTGGAAAACATATGGATAAAACTTCTTATTTACATTTAGATCAATGATTTACTTTAAAAAACCATTCATATATTTTTAAACACTTCTAGGGAAGGTGATTTCACCACTTCCCTGAGCAGTTTTTTCCAAAGCTTGAAGAGCCTTTTAGTGAAGAAATGTTTCCTTGCTGATTGGGTCTTTCAACAGTTGGACAGGAGAATTTATGTCTGAAGTAGGATATATGACTTTTTAGTGGAGCAAATCTGGTCTAGCACCTCATAAAATACATCACTGAGGTCTAAGTCTTAGAGGGATCATTGGGACTTTCAGTGATGTTAAATTTTTCTCTGAAATGTAACAATGCACTGATTTAAGGTCCATCAATATGGCAATGGACAAATGTCTTGTGCACCTGGCAAAAACATGACATTTAACAAAGAGGGTCTGGCAACAGGATATAAGAAGATATAATGGCTTCCAGCTTGTTGGGTCCATAATTACACTGAGAATATGTATTAAAATCTTTTTAAATTGGACAAAAATATAAGAGTCTGGAAAAAAATGCTGATAGGATGAAACTAATTCTAGGAAGACCTACATTTGTGCTTTGCAGCCACTCCACAAAATTTGTGTTCTCTTTTGATATCGTAAAGAAAATGAAGAACACTTATAAGCTGTCTCTTAGATGTAATTTCTTACTACAGCAGATTTGAAGATAAAAACTACTATGCAGACAAAAATAAAAATACAAACTATTAAAGTTATCTTTGTGTTATGATTAGGAATGCTTGTAAAGGTATCTTGTAAAAATCAGCTGGTCAAGGTTTTGCATAACCAAGGATTGTGACTGTCGTGTGACTGAGAATAGGTAATTTAATGTTTTACTGTTTCTTCTCTGTTTTTAATTCCAAATGATAAATGTCCTAGTGCATTTTATTTCTTTGACTTTGCCTCAGGCTTTGAGGTTAATGACATGCAACAGTGATGATAGATACCGTTATTCTATTCAACAAAGTATCCCCTATCAAAAGGAAAAATGGTAAATAAATTAATATAGTTTCTTAGACAACTAATCTACTGCAATGAACTAAATAAATTTATTTTTAAAAGCTAAATTTTAAAGATTTGGATCTGAAAATTGAATTGCAAAACAGGCTTTCCATGCAGACCTGGTCCCAGACCAGCCAAGATCCAGAGAAGGGTTAAACTGAGCAGTGGGGTTTTTAACTGAATGCACTGTTCACCAAGCAAACATAATGGCTGATGATTGTTAAACACTTACCAAGCAAATCCCCAGTATCACATGGCAGGCTGGTAGCTCAGATGCAAAGAGGAGCCTGAAGCAGACTTTGCAAAAGCATGACCTCTGCTTGGATATACTTTGGTTGGAAACTGACTTACCAAAGTTTCAAATCGATGAAGCAATTATCAAAATATGTCCCTTCTTTAACTCGGAAAAACTTGGGAAAAAATCCCACATTATTTTGCAACTATTTGAAAATCCAAGTTATAAAAATTGAAATACTGAAATTTGTATGTAATAAAACCCTAAAACAGGTTAGTTTCTTCAGGATTTTCTGTATCAAACCTTCAATAACAAATAAATGTCTAAATAAATTTATTCAAAATATCCAAATAGTGTAAATTACAACAACTATGACAAAAAAGTCATACATTGTCCAGATCCCAGTTTAATCTCTTCCATTTTATATTCTTTTTATATTGTTTCAGTGTTGCCAGACTTACTATAAGAAAAGTTTTCCTTCATGCACAATAAGCTCAGAGGCACAAAATACCACACAGGAAAAAACAATATTCATGTTGTGCTATAAAACCTTCCTCCAAATCTAACCCACAGTTTGAAAAGCCCTTCTGCTGCAACAGACTGTTAGGATAATCTCAAATATTATGGGACTAGAGTAAGATATTTGAATCCACTGATTCAGTGAAAAGATTAATCAGCTTTATCTCTCCATGAAATTATTATACATTTAATCCAATTTAATAGCCATGCAGTGTCTTGGTAATGTTCTAGCACACTGAGAACCACAAATTTTCAGGCTGGCAAAAGAATTAGGTGCTAATTCATTGCCTGCCAGTTCCCAGGTATGCTTTTTAAATCATTTTCTTGTCTTTGGATATTTTCTGCAAAATGGACTAATGGGAAAATGTAATCCCTTGGGCAGGAATTTAGCATGCTTTTCATATTTAATTGCTGAATTTGTCATGGCACACCTGAAGATCCCTCTAACAGAAGAACTGAGAGGGAACCTTCCAGCAGTGCACAGAACTCAGAGTCAGAAACCTCATAAATTTGTAATTGCAAAATTACATTGTAGTTTCTGCCCTGATTCTGACCTTTATTACACAGATGTTGGCCAAGAAAGTTAAAGTTCAGATGGCACTATTAATAAAAGTCTGGCGCTCCTGCTTATGATAAAATAGATCTAAGTATCTCTCTATAGCAATGAATTCTGGGAAACTATGTGTCAAGTAATGTCTTTCAGAAAACTTTTCTTATCAGCAATATAATAAATTATGTAAACCATGTGTAGTACAGCTAAGGAACAAACTGATCTGTGAATTCATGGTGAACCTGGCAAGCAGTAGGCAGGAAAATTCAGTATTATTTGAGACTGGAAAATAAAGAAAGGGGAGGAAAAAAAGTGGTTAATAAAAGTCTGGATAGATGGAAAGTCTCCTTATCTTCCACAGTCTTAACTGTTACTTTCTTCCCATATATTTTTCTTGCAAATCATGTCCTTCTTGCACTCAGCTGAATGAAATATGAATCCAAGGTTGTCTGCAGTTTATCACAGGCATCTATTTTTTGACCAGGTTATAAGCAGGTTAAGTCCTGTCTCATACCCAAGTCAAGGTATTTGTGATTTATTTCAGTAGAGTTAACACTCTGAATGTCTAACTTGTACGTTTACATAATTTCTAATATAGGCACAAATTTTCCATTATATTTAAATTTTCTTGTTTTATATTGAATTTGATACAAGGTTTAGGGTGTCCTTGTCACCCAAAACACCAACTTTTCTGTAAGAAGTAGAAAAAATGCATATTCCCTGGAAATAGAGTCCAGTTTGTATTTGAAAAGTTTTGTTCCATTTTGCTATATTTAGAAATAAGAAACCAAATTTCCCAGAAGTTTTCTCTTCTGATAGATGACAAGTTTGTTGATACTTATTACTACATTGTCTTTTTGCCTTTCATATGTGTTAATACATGAAAGCTCACAAATTCTGCATTGCTTCGTGAAATGCTGCTGAAAACACATGGCTTAACACTGCAAAACATACAAAATTAAGAGCATTAGCAGCATACTTTGTATTAAATCTAACTCATAAGACTTATTTCCCACTGAAATGTACTTTTGAAAAATAATTTAGCTATGAAACTCAACCTAAACATAAAAGAAGTAAGATTGAGAGGTGTGCCTTTATTAGGATAGCACAGAAATCCTATATTCAAACAAATAAAACTGTAATTAGCAAAGGACAGAAGGTCAAACTTGCTGGACTTCCATGTAGTAACTCCTCCTTCAGGAGTGGATTCTGTTGATAACATTCCCTAAAACGATCAAAATTCATGGATTAATTAAACAACCAAGTCAAAATCTGATTGTATAACCTGTCAAAGCTTTTGTGTGAGAAGATAGTAAAGTTCTGGTAGTAGTTAATTTATAGAAGAAGCTTAGACTCCCCCAAGCCTTTAATTGGAAAGAGATAACACAATAAAAGCTCTCTTTGCCCTATCTCTACTGCCTATCTAGGTAGTATGGAATAAAGTTGGATTTGTTCATGTAGGTGGACCATATACTTCTGCATTCTAACTATGAAAAGCCTGGCAACCTTAAGAATTAGATCCCACAAATAATATACAAATAATAGAAATTTCTGTGGAAGCTGCAATCCAAGGTTGAGAATCAGAACTCAGATCTAAGCAAAGAAACATACGTTCAGATTGGTGTTCTTAAGAGGACTTTGATGAAATATAAAGAGGACAGGGGGTATAAGGAGTATCAGGATTACTGTGCTGCAGTCCATGCCAATTCTTTTAAATGCCTTAGACATTTGCCTGAACACAGGCACTTCCAGGTGATGATACTGCCTCCACTTCAATTAAGCTTCTGCTTCTGTCAGAGGGCTGAAATATTAAATGTAGGTGTCTCATTCTCATAACAGCAAACCATCAGAGGACTGTAATTTCTATTTTTTTCGGTGTGGTAAATATGTCTGTAACTCCATCCAGAGAGAGAAACATTCTCCATGTTATAAGCCAGTGCCTAAAATACCAAGGGACGAAGAAACATCAGTAAGGGCATCCTCTCCTCTTAGCACTAGGCTACCTAACAACAATGTATATTTACTGGATGAAGTAATCCTGCTTCAAGAAGGTGTCACCTACTATAGAAAATATAGCTGTTAATCAGGACACTCTCCAGCATTTTGGAGATGAAGAATCAATACCCTGCTCAGACTAAATCAAGTCAAAGGCTATCTAATTCCTTTATTACCATTCAGACTTCTTAATTATTACACACCCTTTCCATAAAACAGTACTAGCATTTTAGAACATTTTCAGAGTTCATTTACCTGTATACCTATTCCTGGATCACAATTCATTTGTTGGCATCATTTAAAGGGCATCCCTTGAGAATTTTTAAGTAGTCATCACTGATTCCCTTTAAGCATCCGAGAGATATTCCATCTTAGTAGGGAGGCATATCGTGGAAGTTTTATATAAAGAATGAAGCAGTCTTAGAAAAGGCTATTGACTATAGACTGTTGACCATAACTGAAATGGAAATCAGGTGACTGTGTGGTCCATCTCTCTCTAAACCAAGATAGATACCATCTACAGCTGTTTTGCGTTCCAGTGGCTTTCACAATTTGAGGAGTTTGGGGATTTTTTCCCTGTGAAACATCTGGCCTTTGAATACATATTATTATTCCTGTTTGGAAATGAACTATTAAAATGCAAAGTATATTTATCCACAGGAAAAATACATCCAAACTATTAACAAACAGAACACATCTGTCAAGTCTTTATGCTGCTGTCCCACATTGTCTTGCTAGATAGGTAAATCTTGTTATGTAAATGTCCTCTGTGCTTCCTGGATCTTCCTGAGTACAAGTCTATTAAATTTAAATTTAGTATCTTCTTGAACATTTAAATTTTAAGTAAACGTTTAAATGTTGTGGCTCATTGGGACTTGTCCTTTCATCTGAGATTTCTGTCATGTCTTGATAATTGACTCCACACTTGTTTATACAGGTCCTTCTTCCTGTGTTTTGACATTTTCTACCCCACTACTAAACCTGCAAGTAATTCAGGAAAACATATCAATTCTCCTGTCACTTTTTTTCTGTGCTGACGTTATTTTGGCATTTCCTTTTCCATAGTCTCTTGCCAGAGTGTTCAGTCAGTCTATGGCCTTTACTTGTACCCCTGGCCACTGCACCTTCATTTCAGTGCAGGCAAATCAAGGAAAAATAAGAAAAAAGTTTTTCAATTAATTTTTTTTTTATTATTATTACTGTTGCCTTTGTAACTGCAAGGAGTTTGAGGCACATATATCTATAGTTCACATTTTTATAAATTCCTTCAGCCACTAAATAATCTAAGTTCTTATCAAGCAACTTGGCAAAAGTACTATCTTGAAACACTTCAAGAATGAAAGACAAAGTAAAAGATTGCACAAGCCTAATTCATCACATAAAAGAACAAAAAATATATTCAATCATGTTTCTGGACCACATTTCATCAGTTTCCTCAGTTCTGAGGGAATGGGAGCTTTAGTGAAGTAAAACATTCCAGTCATGCTAAACAAAGATCTGAAAGAAAAGAAAAAAAGGAAAAAAAGTATTTGTAAGCTTTCTTAGAGAGTTCACAAAAGTTACTTTATGGCCTGTGAAGTGCTTCATACTTCGTACAATATCTGGCAAAAAATTCAGAGCAGCAGATTCTCTTACTAATAAGAATGGCAATGATAATAAAAATCCCTGAAGGAGAGTTTTATATTGTGCAAACTCTGGCCAAAAGTAAGGACTGAAAACACCATGGGCTATGCCAGCCAGATGATCTGCAGAGATAATTAACTGCAAAGTCCACAGCTTTGGCTAGCATTCTGCTCCCAGGACTTAAGCTACCAGCTTTCTTTTGAACTGGGCTGTCAAGGAGAACTATCAACACGTTCCAAACCAAAGCAGAAATCCCTGTGTGATCATTGCATGGTCTAGACATGCCTGAAATAGTCAACAGCACTCAAGTTTAAATTTAGATTTGTTTGGGGTTTTTTTCTGAGTTTCATGCAGGTATAATTTTAATTTTTTATCATATTTTTCATAACAAGGCCTCTGCAATAGGAGCAGGGATAATAGTTTTAAACTGAAGAAGAGTCAATTTAGATTATATATATAAAAAAAAATAACAATTGAAAACAAAGTGGTGAAATACTAGAACAGGTTGCCCAGATTGGTGATAGATTCCCCATCCTTGGAAATGTTCAAGTTCAAGGTTGAACAGGGCAGGATGCGATTTTGCACTAGACACATATTTCATAGCTTGACATAAAAACACCCACATATCTTTTAAAATACTAAGTTTTGCTCTTTTTCTAAGATACCTATTTCCTCCTTTTTTTCCTACTATGATTTGCAGTTTTTCCACTGGTATTCCTTTAATTTTCTGCTGAACTGCAGCTAAATACTGACTAGTTCCAAAGAGAGGAATCTAAGTCTATAGGTATTAGTAGTAATGCACTATGGGAATTGCAATTTTCACACTGAAATCTTAAACTGAATTTAGGAACACAGAGATATCTAGAATGAATAAAGGACCAGCATTTGATAAAGCCTTACTCTGCCCTCCATGAGTGTTTCAAAGAGCCTCCTAGCTCCCTTCAGGAGCCTTTGGGAATCTCCTCTATTAGATTCTAGATAAAATCTAGATTTTTTTACTTGATTTGCTGAAGTCTGTCCCTGAAATACTTAGTACAGAATTCAGCATTTCATATCATATAATATTGATTAGAGAGCATTGTAATATAATGTAATATAATTAAAATGAAATCCTACAATATAATATAGTTTTGCTTGAAAATTCTGATATAGGTCTGAAGGTACTATATGGGTAATAATCAATATCCTCTATTTTCTAGGTAAAAAGTATTCTAACTGGTAGTTTTCAGTGCAGAATGTAAACTATCACTTCACAGAATCAGAGAATGGTTGAGGTCAGAATGGAACTCTGGGGATCATCTGGTCCAACCCCTCATTACCTGCTCCAGTTGTATCCTTCTGGATGGCAGTCACCAAGAGTCATCCTTGTGCAAGAGTGTTTGCATGGAGCGGGTCCACCTTCACTCCCTAGAACTGGGCTGAGATTTTTTGAGAAGTGAATCCACCCTAATTAAAAGACCTCAGAGAACCACCTGCTTCATGATAACTTCCTTCAAGTCAATGCCTGGTGTGCACAGGCACTGAATAACTAAATAACTTCAGTCATGTTTGCAGCAGTGAGTTGAGTATGAGTGCATATACAAATATATAAACATACAGCCATATACAAAAAATGCATTTGAAGACCTTATGTGTGTTTTTAGATGAATGATGTGTATGCAGCACTAATGATTGTTTCCTTTATATTAATCATCAATGGTTTCTCTGAAAATGAGCCTAACAAGATGATGAAATAAGAGGATGGTGGAAAAGGTCCACTGACTATCTGTGTCTTATATTATCTTCCTAACATTATTGGTTTTGTCCCTTTATATTTACAGTCTTAAGATATTGATATCTTTTCTTTCACATTTAAAAACCTAGCACGGGATATTGGAAAAATTCCAAGATATCTCTGACCTCTGCTCTGAGAAGTCATGCGTCTATAATGTTCCTCTTGGAGTTCAAAAAATGTAAGCATACTGGCTAGCAAAAACTTTAACAGTGGGCCTGACACACCACAAATCAAAATGAGAATCTCTGCAAGTTCAAATATTTGTGAGGACCAAAAAACCCAAAAAAACTCTGCACCTTTGCATGATGTACACCAGAAAGATTTTCCTTTCACCGACAACTTAGGCAATGAAGCCATCCGTTGAAGGCTCAAGCTTTATTTGATGAAGGGAATTGTAAAGATAGATAAAAATATAAAAAGAAGTTGGCAGCTCTTTTAAGGTTATGCATTCATAAAGTATAAGAAATTATCCTTCTACTTTGAAGATGGGGCTAGAATACAGATAATTTAAAACAACTAAATAATAGTTCTGGCAAAAATGGGAACAAATAAATGGACTGTGATTTGTTGTTCTATTAATGCAAGTATGGAATCAAACAAGACAAAAAAAATTATTTTTATTTCTTTCTGTTGCTACTATACGAAGAGTTATCATTCAATCAGTCTATTTTGACAAATGTTTTAAAGTACCCACAATGGAAAAGAGTGAGGATCTCACTAGATATTCAATATAGTATATCCCCAAAATATATTATTCGTCCTTTGAAACAATTATGAATTGGTCCAATAAATTCCCTGCAGTTCATTGAAAGCTGGGGAGTAAGAAGGTAAAAATAACGTTGCAGCTCTTAAATTAATGATTTTTGATGTCAAGTAAAAACATTATTTTAATAGTTTAGTCCTTGAGTAGTCTCTGTGCTGAAGGCTAATAGAACTCTTTAATACACTTCAACTAGGAGATTTCATGACTAAGGAGGGGTTGCTTTGTCTCTGCTTTTAGTCTGGGAAGGTGAGGGAATTACCTGGCTTCTCCTTTACATTCATTTACTTTTATTATTCCACAACCATAGAAGAGTCTAGAGACACCTATGCCAACTCTGATTTCTAAGAGCCATTTCTAATGAAAAGGTCAAATTATCCATGTCAGTGTCAATCTCTTAAAAAACACAGAGCAATGAGAATAATTTTTATTCTTTACTCTAGAACTCGTGCACTCTGACCTGTGACTGAACTACAGAATGAAAAAAAAAAAAAATTCATATTCCAATGGAGAGAAATTCTGGCAGCTTCTGTTGTTCCCACCAGTACATCTGCTAATCCTTAATTTTATGAAGAAACAAGAAGCACAGTCAAGCTGAGCCCCAAACAACTGCAGTAATTCACACAAGATCAGAATGGTCTTAGTAAAGAAAAATAATATTGCATAGAAGTTGGATGTTTTCCATTTTTAAAATTAAAATAATATAATGATTTTTTAAAAGAAAAGTATATTTAACAGGATCCTTCTCAGTTTATCTAGGTGCATGGCAAGTCTTAAGCCTGAAGAAAGCTCCATCTATCACGAGTAAAAATCATCAAAAGGACAATTTTTGCAAGTAATCTTGGACAAATCTTCTGCAAATAACTTTTCCACTGACTATAATGAAGCATATCTCACTTTAGATTAGATATTTAATTTCAGCTCAAAGCAGGTAAGGTAGGTCAAATCATCTATATAATACATTTATAAGTTCAATACATAACATACATAATACATGTATTATATACTTGTGTGTATATTTAGTCTTTGTACATGTCCATATGTGTGAACACATGGGGGAGCATGAATTCATACACATATGAACTCAAATTACAGAGTGTGTACATCCTAACTGCTTTACAGATTTAATATAGGTGTACTGGATAACACAAAAATATATTCCTGGGTGCTTCAATAGAAGCATGCTGTTTAAAAAACAAAATAAATAATTTTATATCATGAATAATCCAAAACTTTTGGGCAAGAATTTGCCAGTGTACCAAAGAATATTTGCTTTCTGATCTCCTGGCTGTATAGTTACACATTTAATAATTCAGGCACTTAATCCTGAGACCAGTCAGAACATGAAATAGAAATAATACCCCACAGGAGTAGGAAAAAAAAGTGAGATTCCAATCCAGCAACAATGAGATAAACTCTTATTTTATGCCTATTGCCCAGTGAAATAATTTCTATTCATACAAAAATTTTCTTTTTGCCTACAGATACTCGCTAATTGATGTAATCTGTGTTCTCCAAACTCTTTTTGCTAAACTCAAATCCATAGACTCAATTTTCCTAGGAGTCCCTCACCAGTTTTCAGAATCTTCTCTATAGCAATATAAACAGAAGAAACTCTATAAAGAGGATGCAAGAGAAGAGTAAATTTAAGAGCCACTACCATGATGGAATAAAATTTCCAAACCTGTCATTGAAATGAGAAATTAATTACCAAATTCTAGAGTTAGATTCTACACTTGGATACATGTCCATAACTCCCACAGGTTTCCTTAGGACCTAATCTCATGTACCAGAGAAGACAGTTTGGCTTAAAACTTGTAATCATATCACATTAAAAAAACTTGTTCTTCAGGTGAAGCCAGAAGTTCAACAAGTTCAACAAGCCATGCAAATCACATTATGTAAATATTTGGATTCATTACTTTGTTTTTTAATAAACTATTTCAGAGCAAGCAGTGAGTCCTATTACACTACTTTTTATACTGGGGACAGTGTTTCTTTCAAATTTCCAAGTCAAAACAGAACACACAGCAGCACAGCAGAAGAACCACGGGGCAAAATGCAGGAAATAATGTGTACTGATAGAATCATTGAAAAGCAGGGCAACAAGACACTAAGGATTCTAACAATTAATTTTCTGTTCTGCTCCACCAGCTAGTAATAGAAAGAAGCTAAGAACTGCTTAGCAATACCATTACAAACATGATATACAACACAATATTAAGTATTCTTTATCAAGAGCACTTTGACTAACTCTCAGTAAAGATATACACAGAAGGTATGATTGATGCTGTACGTTGGGAGATTTACAGCTGTTTGTGCAACCCTTAGAATCATACAATTTATATGAACATGTCTTTGGGTAGGATTGTGTTGCATATTCAAGCATGCAGAATAAGGTAAATATCACAGTGCACCTGTGAACTATGACTAGTCTCAAGTTACAGACAAAGTGTTCAACTTAATTGCCTGAACATAAAAGGGTGGAATCTTCTATAACATCCAAGGGTAGCTAAAATCCCAGCCATGACAGGGCTGAGAGATTTGAGACAGGACCTACATGGTTCTAAGTAAAAGGAAAAGGACAAGTGCAATATTCTGGATAACTGTACCAAGGCATTGGCCAAAACCAGACATAATATGCTTCCATGAACAGAACCATCAAGTCCCATTTATGTTCCAAGGATGCTAAAATATCTGTACACATCTGATGGATGTGGCTTGAGACCAAAGAGAGATCTGTGATTTTCCACAAAAGCAGCTGGAGACCACATGGGAGACTGACCATAGGCAGTCTTAAATGGCACCAAATATAGATATTTAAGCAACTGCATTGTGACAGATGTGGTCTGGAGAGCTGCTGGATTCATCTTAGAGTGGGCACCTGAATGAGATGCAATTGGCTAAATACGATATTTGAGACTCTTTCAGGTATGCTAGAAACTTTCACAAGTCAGGCAAAGTATGTGAGAACATCTGAGAGGCTTATGCTTCTCTGAGACAGCAGTTTTAAATTATATTAATCACCTATCAACAAGTCTAAAATTATACTAATCACCTATCAGCAAGAAACCACCTCTTATGTCAGGTGTGCTGAAAACCTCAACACAGCCTTTATGAATTTCACTGATTATAGAGGTTGCATTACATGTGGATTTTTATAATGTAGGCACATATATTTGAGCAATTGAATGTGGAGTTGAAATTAAACCAGTTCATTAACTTTGCTCATTAATTTAATATCAGAGTTTCCAGTACATCTGAGCTGATGATAGACAGCTGGGTAGGAGTAGCACCACTGCAGTGCTATGAAACTTGGAAATCAGGAAAGCCAGCCCATTCTGCTTTATAATCAGGGAAAATGGTACTTAGAAAAATAGCTTTAAAGGACATGCAAAAGACACAGAAACACTCTTGAGTCCTTGTTGCATTGAGTTACAAAATGCAAATGTAAAAATTATTTGCATTTCTTTCCTATCATGAATAGTCTTTATCCCTCTATCTAATGTGCCACAAAAACCAGACAAATGCTTACATGACAAGCAAATAAATATTTGGTCTGTTACAAATAACTAGTTTACACAATGTTTTATAGTGCTGTGTACCCACGTAACACAGCCAAAACCTTGAAAGACCAAGCTGTCTTAACTCTATCCTTCTGCCAAATAAAAATAAATGGCTTAATTAACATTTAGGCCTTTAAGCAAGATGATTTAAATTTGGAATAATTTTTTACCTGAAACACATCTTGCATTATAAGTCTGTATTATTTTTTATTACTTTCTTTTTCACTTTTGCCGGCTTGAGATTGAATACCATGGAATCAATCACCAGAAGGTCAGATTTTGCACTCGCTTGTCCCAGAATACTTCCAAGAAAGGACTAGGGAAGGTAGTGCCTTTACATTAATGACATATTTATATAGCTGAGAAGTGAATCAAGCTTGATGTATTTAAAGTGAGCAGAAAACAGATCTGAGAAACATACACTTTGAAAACAATCACCTTCTAAGTGAGATTGTCGAGACTAAAAAAGAACTTATACAACAGTCTGAATAAAAGGATCATGATGAAACTTATTCCAAGACGATTTTGAATCCTATGTGCATTTAAATCAGTGGAGCTCTGCTAGAGGCTCCAGCCAAATCCAGTGTTCAGCCAAGCAGAGGACCAGATGTTTATATGTCAACCATGCAGAGAACCAGGTGTTTTCATGTCAACCTGGAAAAGAATTTAAGTTAATAAGAGGATAATGAATGAAACTACTTAGGGTCTAAAAATTTTGCTGGCATGGGACATGAGTACACATCCAACAGCAATCAGTGTGAAATCAGTGGTACTGTAAAAGAATAAAATAAAAAAAAAAAAAGTTCAATGTATTTTACTGAGTTCACCATTAGAAGATCCTGAGAATTGGTATCTTTTGCCATTCCTTCCTCCCAGTACAGTTCCTGAATTGCAGCCTGCCACGATGAGCATTAGCTAGCAAGGAACTGAGTGTGCATTTTATGTGTCCTGGACTGCACAAGTGTCTGCCAAGGACCTCTGAGCTGGAGAGACTCCTGGGGAATATGTGAGGACTTGTGACACGTGCGGAGTCAAGCACGGCACCCCCACACAGGGAACAGTACCTGGAGACAAATATCTCCTAAACTGCACCTAGATCTTACATGGAAATGCTTGCTTTGTTCACACTAAACAGAAGCACTTAATCAACCTTGTGGCCAAGGTCCAGGAGTTCTTGGGAAGTTATGTTCTTGGCAATGTAAACTTCACTTGCGTCATGGTCAAGACTGCAGTAACTATTCCATGGAACTAGAGACTGCAAAACGTGAAAGTGTGTTCTGAAACAGAAATCCAAATGGAGAAGTTTCAAATGTAAAATAAAACACACAAATGGGTAAGGGAAAAAGAAACAAACAAAGCATAGAGATTTTTCTTTGCCTGGATTAAAGATTCTTGCCTCTAGCAGGTGAAGGGCCCTTTAGAAAAAATCAGTCTGACTCATCAGGTGCCCTTTGAGAAACAGCCAGAACAAATAGAGATGGCTGATAATGTACAGTAAATGTCATCCACAGATAACATTCAGCCTAAACACACTCTGGAAAGGAAGAAAACTGAAATATAAATATGATTTCTTAGTTAGCCTGACTTAATCATCCATGCCCTCAGAAAACTCACAAAAGGTTGTAACTTCCTATAGAAGCTTTTACAAAGAAAAAATTTCTTTAAATTTCCTGGGGTACAACTTTCAGAGGATAATATGAAATAAAATGTTCTGAACCAATGCATCTCACAGGTATCATGACAATCCTCCAATTGGGACTGATGATTCAGAATTAAAGTGATTCTGAGGGAGGCAGAAACTCTGTAATTATTTTGCATGGCGTCAATCTACCCTGGAAGATTTTTTTGTCATTTCTGTCTACCCTTACGTAGTTACAGATGTGGAAAGAGCCAATCTGTGTGATGAAGAGGGAGGGCAGTGGCAGTTCCACCAGACAATCTCTCCCTCTCTCAGAATACTGCAGAGATTCACATTGCAGAGCCATGAAAAACTATGGGGAAACAATGAAAAACTGGCAGTCTCCTACAGTTGTTTCAGAACTCAGAGCAACCATACAGCTAAGTGACCTCTGTTTCTGCTAGGTCACCAAGAGGTAAATAACAAGAGAAAGGCAGTGAAGGAAGCATTATTGTGCAGACTCTGTCTGTACTGTATCAGTTCTGTGGAAAAATAAAGGTTTCCTGTGTTCTCTTCCTCCATGGTCTCAATTGCATGATTAAGCTCTGCAATACGCTATGCATGGTGTGAGTTAATTTGCCCCAGGCTGAGTACTGGGAGATTCAGGGGAACAAAAAAGTTCCCAGAATGATGTGGTTTACCCAATGAGAGTTTGGGTAAACTTCTTTATCTCTGTGGCCTGGAATGTATGGGCTGAGCAAGTCTCAAGCCTGTGCCTTAAACTGGGAAGAAGGAAGAGGGAAGCCTATTCCTGCAGATTACCTATCCCTTTCCAAGGCTTGTGTCTCCCCTGTCCTTCTCCCCACTTTACTCAGGCCATAACTTGCAACACCATCTCTGAGTGACTGCATTTACAGAACCTGGTCATGCTCATAAAGAGCTAGTTGCATGCCTTGTGGTGGTATTCTCAAGGAAATGTTTAGCCCTTCTCTATCAAAAAGAAGGGTTAGAAAACTGTGATGTTTTGGTTACATTCTAAACTCAAAATAAAGCAGCCATATGAAATACAGAATTTTTAAAAAATGAAAATTTTGGGTGTTTATGCCTTTGATTTTTATTCAGTCTCACAGATCCTAATTAACTAATCCTAATTTAGTTTTTAAATGTTTGATACCATGTTAAAGCCATTTTTGTTCCAGCAAAAAGGTGGTTGGATTGTCTGAGCATGATCTTAGAAATCTTTATTCCTTACAGTTATCCTCACACACATGCACAGCCCCAGTTAAACAATCAGGATTATCCATTTCAGTTGGGATAGGTATGACTGGCCTATCATCTTCCACATTTTGAATGTCACTTGAAAAACTTATTTATACCTGGCTTTGCCACTTCCCCTATTGAACTTCTTAATTTAAAGCAATGGTTCTTCCAGGTATTTGGGTCACAATTGCACATTATATTTTGAATCTCAAATCTACTCCAGCCAGGTTTTGACTTGCAGAGATCAACTGCTTTCATGATTCACTTAGACCTTCTTCTTCCAAGGATCTGTATCACAATTTACCTTGTCCTTTTCTACCACAAATGAAATATCATACATTTAATGGGATTTACCACGATTTCCCAGATTCAGGACCAGATTTGAAATAGCCATAGCTTTGAGCTGCAGCCCGACTTTGTGTTCAACCCTTGCTAATTTGCAGCATTGGAGCACATTTTTCATGAAAGCCAGCACATGATGCACTTACAGGCAGAATTATGCTATTGGCCACCAATACCATCTTTAGTAGCTACTTTGCAGTCAGTTGTCCATTAGATATTATGGACACATCAACAGAGTTGATATTGTGACAAATCAGTGAAGAGGAAAGGCAAGACTGATGCAAGATTTCATGATACACATGAAAACTGTGTAAAGATGCATGTGTTTACAACAGTAAAAAGGGAGGAAGATGAAGAAAGAGACCACAATAGATAGTGTATCTGGAAAATGTGTAGGATATCTGTTAAATATCTGAGTCTGAAAATATTTTTCCCAACAAGCTTATCTGACACAAGGAGAATTAAGACTTTGTTTCATTACATCTGGCTTTCAACAAAGTATCTGAAACCACATCAACCCTGGCTTGGGTGGCCAGGCTGCTTTGGTGGTCACTAATTTTCCCATCAGAGACATTCAAGTTTATCTCAGATTAAAGTTCTACCATAATGAAATTTTATGATCTGCAACAGCAATCTATTCTCATTCAGACTGCTGATATATCACCCTGAGCATTCTGACAAGACAGAGAAGGTCTTGAAAAACAGGCCAAAAAATGTTGTGGATGTTTATGTACATCATACCATTCAGCTATTTCACAATGTTGAGATATTTCTATTTATATTTTCATCAGCGATAAGAGGTTGTTTTTGTTTTGTCCAAGAACTGTTGATTAAATAATACTTGTCAACTAAACTTTAAGTTTGCACTGTTTTCAATGAATAATCTGAGAATTAGCTTTTTAAATGTTGAAGTACACTTTAGTGTAAAATAACAGAAAAACCGCAATCTGACAACTGAGGCCTTTCTAAGGATAGCTGGTGCTCAAACTGGACTCCCAGGATTTACAGTTGATTTGATTTTAGTTACTAGTGGAGACAAACACCAGAAAAATACAACTTTTCTGCAGATGGGTCATGTGCATAGCCCTTGTTTGAGCAATGTGAGGGGAGAAGAGCTGGGAATGCCATCCAGCCAGGAATTGGTGACTTGAACCAATGTCAGAAATATGTCTTTGTGTCTGCTGGTATATAAACACAGAAGGAACTGAGTGACCCAAGCAAATACACCTGAGCCACACCTGAGGGTGTGGAGACACCCTCTTCTCCTTCTTGCTGTGAGTGCTGCTCTTACACAACATCATTCTTACACGGGTATCATTCATGCTCACACCTTTCCTGGGTACATACGGCTCCTTACGTGGCAAGTTCACTTTGGCCCCTCACAGAATGACTTAGTCTTTCCTTAGACCCCTCTACTCTGAGAAATATTTCAATTTAATTCCTTCCCAGCTGAAAAATTCACTGATCCAGCTGCCAGAAGAATAGCCCTCCATATCTCAACAGTCCTACAACTTGATTGTTTCAGAGGGGACTGTGCAAGCATCATGCAAAAGCCATATTACAGAGTATAAGATTCTTAATATATGAATCTAAGGTTCTCAATTAAACTGACACTGTCTCAAGGAAAACACTATATGCTGGGAAGAAAAACCTTAATGAGGGAATTCCGACAGCATTTGTTAGAGCATGCACACCAGTCATTGCCTGGCAAAATGTACAAGGACTTTATTTTGTAAATAATTGGTGCTTGGTGAAATATTTGCACACACTTATCATTGTGTCAGAGATGCCAAGGCCAATTGGATGTCTAAGGCATTCCTCAGCTGAGATGACAAAGACCCTCCACTGCTCAATTGACGCTGCTGGGGCTCAGTGAAATCTTTTGTGTCACATGTCAGACAGACATACTCAAATGTATTTGTTCTGCATGACATTGGTGACATTCCTTCTTGATAGTAGTGGAGACTTTCTCATTTAGGCTGGATCAGTTAGAGTTATGTGGACAGGAAGGATATGAAGCCCACACCACGTGCAGTTTACTATGTGATGCATGCACAGTCTTTGCTTAAAAAAGCTTTCAAACATTTCTTGTATCAGTGAGTTCATTGCCATTTTAGTCTTAAAGGGACATTTCTGCTGTCTGAATATCTGCCAACAATTAGCAGGCAAAGACAACTTAATCAATACTAAAATGCAATGAATATATGGCTGGATTTATGATTTTATTTCATATCACCAGGAATTCTGTTATAAGCATGAACAAACACCCTTTCTCTTTATCTCCAGCCCATCACTAAGGAAGAGAGCACTCCATCTGGTATGCTGTAATAGCCCCATGCCATGTCAGATATGCAAAGCAATCATAAATCCACTTTAGCTTGTTAGTTTACTGCTGTTTTCTATCACCAGACAAGCACAAAGCAACTGGAATGTGTCAGTGAATCTGGCCCTAAATCACACTTCTTTTTTTTCTTTTTCAAGTGGTATTTTTAAGCTGTGCCAAGTAATAACATTCCAAGACACCCAGGGAAGAGAGTTACAGCATATTCACTAACTTTCTAGCATGTAGATGAAGTGATTCTACTGATTCTCTGTGGAGCTGTCTGGGCTGCTTGGCACAGTTTAAGCAAACCAATATAAGCCCAGCTCAGCCAAGTAGTTAAATAGAGCTTATTACAGTAGTATGTACAAGTATAATGTTCCTGAAAAATCTGCACAAGGATTCAGTCATTCAATTTCTCTTTTTTTTTGTTTTATAAATGTATTTTAGAGAATTTTAGAAATTGTAGTGGAAGAAAATTTTCTAGAACATTTTCTAGGGGAATAGGTTTTTATGCTTTCTTACTTTCTTTTTATTTTAAAGAATGCTACACCTATATTTTACTACTATTTTTTTAAGAGGAAAACCACAAGTACATAAGCAACAGTCGGGAAGATAAAGTTACACTATTAACCCAAAGCTAAATTCAGATCCGAAGCAGGGTTTACAGGATACAAAAAAAAAATCCAATAGAAGATGTAAAGACAGCGACTGATGATCCTAGAGAGACTTTCTTTCTTTAGCAAGACATGGAAACACATAAAAGTCTCTTTAACCTCACATTCCTGACTAACTATGTCTGGTTCCATAGTCAGACTAAATGAAATGGTAATTGCTCATCCATTACATTTGAAAAGGATGCTGCTGTTATTAAAAAGAAACAAAAAAATTAATAATTGCTTCTTTTGTGTGCCATTCTATTCCAAAGAAAACTTTGAGAGTACACAAATTATTCATGAGACATTATGATGATATGAGTGCTTCTGTTACAAGAGAATGACTTATAAAACTATGGCATTTATATTGTTTTGCTTAATGTGATGGAAAAAGGCAATAATCTAATTCTGTTTTTCTCAAATCATGCATAACAGCTTTAGTTGCTTTAAATAAATAGGTGGATCAAATTACCTACATAGATTAAAAAAAAATTCTCAAGCTATCAAATAAAATATGCCAACATATAGTCAGCAGCAACCCAAGTAATCTACAGCATGAGAGACTATTTATTTAATGGGAGACAGCTACTGCATTTGTTACTTAACTCTCCAGCCCAGCAGGACTTCAAGTAGAGCCAGCAATTAAAGCTAGTTAGGCAATCAAAGGTTACGTAGAGACAAATGAGGCCATAAAGGGGCCCTGCTCATAAAAGATGTTGAGAATTACAGATTTCTTTTGTGCATATTTTGTTCTTCTGCAAAAAATGTATTGCATAGGTATTTCACAGTGTTAACTTAGCAGCATATCCTTTCTCAGAGTAGTCTGAAAGAGAGAGAACTAGCTAGAGATTGGCAAAATACAATGGCTTGATCTCACAAAGATCTGAGGTCGTCTTTTTCCCTGTACTTTTTCCTGGTTTTTACAAAGCTAATAAAGGTCTGTCAAGGATTTCAACCCATGGTGCAATAGCTATCTTTAATACAAGCATCTTAAAAGCAGTATGTGAACATGCTTCACTTTCCCAATACCCCATGCTCACATCCCTTCCACGTGGGTGAGGAGCCCACCTATGCATGCCCCTGCCCTGAGCATGCTGCCATGCAGTGAATGATGATGCCCAGAGGCTAAATCTACACTAGATCATAAAACAGCTGGGACTGCTGCTCAGGTCAAGTGGCACAATTGCCTTTGTCTGTGAAGATCTTCTGAGGCTTTATTGTAGGAGAAGCTGTAATCTGTGATGTGTACAATCCAGCCACTGGATGTATCTGCAAGTTAGAAAATAAAACACCTACTGAGAAAAGGAGGAAGGAAGTCCTAGAAATCATGCATGACACTGTATCTCAGTTTCCATGTAGTTTAACAGTTAGTCACACTCTCAGACAACTTTCTGATTAAATGTGAAAAACCGTATTTCACCTATAACAGTGGCCTTGGCATTTGGGAAGCAGCCATAGTGTAACATGATCACAGTGGAAAGGAACCTTGGCAGGCCTCTAGTCCAAGCTGCTGCTCTGGGCAGGGGTAACTCTGAGGTCAGATCAGATTGCTCAGGGCTTGGTGCTGTGGGGTTTGAAAACCTGACAGAACAGTCTCTCTGGGCAACCTGCTAACTGCTTGACAGTCCTCAAGACATCTGGGTGCTGGTTTATTTTTGCTTTGTAGCTCTTCTGTTCCAATGTACTACTGTAGTTTCTTGCTCACCTGCCATGCATCTCCTTAAAGAACCCATCTCTGTCTCCTGATGAGCGCCCTGTACATGGGCACTGCTGTTAGATCCCCTCAAAACTACCCCATATCCAGGCTGAATAAGTCCACAAAGTGCAAGTGTGCTCATCCTGTTGAGCATTCTGATGGCCTTCCGCTGGATGATTCTTAAGTTCTGAACAATCACACCTTCTGTACATGTGGCTGAGAATAGAATTTGGGTGGGAGCATTGCTTTTAAATGTTGTTTAATTCAGTATGTGTTTGTAATACATGGGAGTTCTCACTTAAATCTGGCATCACAAACACTGCAGAGCTTTCAGATGTTCCTCTTTAGACTTTCACATCACAAATGAACATTCTCTATTATAATCATATGTAAAACTATACTCCATATTATGTTCCTTCACTCCCTTGGGGCTTTCACCCTTCACTGCCTCTTTCCCTTTTTTTTCTTTCTCATTCCTTCCTGCTTTACAAATCACATCTTCCTTAATATGTAAAAAAATCATTCCAACAACCATTTTTAATACTTTTGTTGAGAGCGCTTTTAAACTCACAAGGATGTAAAGTCACAAAACACACAAAAGAAAAACCACTTAGGTCCAGCTTTGTTTTCTCTGATGGATCTAGGCTTGTTTGGAATAACAACATTAATAATAATAATAGTAGTGTATTATACTAATAATAGTAATAATTATAGAGCAGGGCATCTTAAAACGAGACTGGGCAATCTGTGTGACAATTTGAAATGAAAAATACAAAACAAAACAGAAAAAAATCCCAAAACAAAACAATCACAGTCAGTTCTAACAGGTACAAAATATTTCTTTTCCATGACTGTTTTCAAATTGCTATCCCAGAAGTTAGCATTAAAAAAGAATAAATGCCTTAAGCTGACAGGTTAAAAAAATTTCTAATATATCTGAAATCTTCTGAACTATAATAATAAACTTAAAAGACCTATTTAAACCAGAAATATGACATTTCTTTTGCAAAGCACCAGTTAAAAGAGTTCAATGGTTGGCAATGGCTTCTCCTCTGCTTTGGACAGGGAGTTACAATTTCCTTACAAAAATTTTCTAGCTTTGAGCAGGGAAAATACATTTTGGATTTGGTATGCCAGTTTTGTATTTTGGTCATTATTAAAATGGGCTCTAACTAGGCAAGGAAGCAGAGAATAAAGTAAGGTACCTGCTGTGTCATCATGCCTGTGTGCATTCAGAGTGCTGCTCTTCCAAGATTAAATTTTTCTTACTACTACTTGGACTCCTTAAAAAAAAAAAAAAAAGAGAACTATTAAAAAATGCATCTACTCTGCGCAGACAAATATTCAGGCCAGAAAGGAAAAGCATGCTAAGGAGCATGATGGTCTACTAAATTGTGAAACAGTGTGAGAAGAAGAGGCAAAATTTCCTATTCCTGTTTCCAGTTTACTCAGTGACTGCATGAAATTAAACACAGCAAAAGTCCTGACAGATGGTGCCAAAGCCCATTGATTTGTTGTGTAAAAAGCATGATTATAAAGCCCTAGCCTGTCATTTAAAAAAAAAAAAGTGTCAGCCAAACCTGACAGTGTGTGTTACACATTCCCAGAATACATTAGGGGTATTGGGTCTACCAGGGAGCAGCCAAGGAATATTCACAATCCTGATTGCAGCTCAGGCTCAGACACTCAGCTCTGCTCAAAACAGAGCAAACCTGGGTGTAGCTGCAAACATGAAAGTCACAGAATGAATTTTCAATGGTATTTAAATGTTACAAGTTGTGTGGTACCTGAATGAAGATTTATTTGTATGCATCTCATTTCAGCTTAAACTCTCCATTACCTCCATAACTCCTGAGTTGTGATATAGTTATCAATATACCTACACCAGCTCTTTTCCTCTTTTTCCTTGTTTCATTTCTCTTTATGGCAGATACCAACAAATAAGGATAGAACTGGTCACATAACCCTAGGAAAACAGCTCCTATCTGACCCAGCCTCCCAAAGTTAGTTCTTTTAAAGAAGTAATTTCAAAGCAAGATAAATGCTGATGAACTGACCTTGTTTAAATATCTTGAACAAAACAAAATTGCTCATGCTGCATGCCAAAACCCATGCCAAAAATGGTTCTGTCTTGCTTTGAGAAATGGTTTCTTTGGAAATCTTTATCTAGCACATTTCTCAAAAGATTTTTGATTTCAGCTGCAGTTTTCTAATAAAAATCACTTTCTTGAGAAATTCCTAACTGCTTTTACCTACTGGCAGGACATGAGGGGCTTTTAAGTTAGGTTATGACATACAAGTTGGCTACATCTTTTTAAGAAACACAGCAGTTTCACCAAGCTCCAGATTTTTCTGTTTTGCCCTGGTTTATGAGCAGTCAGTAGCCAGTAAACTGCTCCTTCAGTGCAATAACAAAAGCAATGTGCATGACAGGCTGAAGCACAAAAACCTCACACAGTTTGCCTCAGGATTGCCCTGGCAAGTTCCTATTAATACTTCTTTAAAGTCTTGAAGGAAAGTTGGATAAAAACATCATTGTTTTGCTCTCCTGCCATGACATGGTCTTGACTCTCACCAGATAATCAATCCCTTACAGAAGCTTCATCTTCTCTTAGTGCTCCCTTGAAAGTGAGACTATATGGGCAGAAAAAACAAGGAAGGATTATACTTCAGCATCTTAAAAGGAATGATGTCAAGAGGGACAAATCAAAACAACACAAATTAAGAAAGATTTACTATTTTTTCTCTCCTGGAACAAATTACAGCTTGTCACAAAAATTGTTCCAAGCACTCGTGTGGTCTGGTTTTGGATTATCACTGTCTTTTGGGGTTTGTTTATTCAAAACAGTTAGTGATATATAATTAAAAACACTAGGGTACTCAGTATTTCACACTGATGAGGGACATTTTGGATCAGATTACTGACTGTTCATTTGTTGTTTTGCTTGTCTCATTGTTCTTTGGCTAAGACAGCAGCACTTGTTTACATGCCTTGGTATGGGCTCATCAGTAATGTGAAGACCAAGCCCTGCCTTAGGAGTGTCCTTAGTTGAGGGAAATTCAGGCCAGATCCACTGGAGTATTTGTTTAACCACTCTACTGGGTCAGGAAAAAGGATCAGCATGTAGGCAGATCAAGTCTGCCCATTTGATACTTTGATAGGAAAAAAAAAACAAAACTACTTATATGGAACCTCTAAAGTGAATGTATATTGGAGTTATGGAACAAGCAAGCATTCAGTATTTTTTATGGAAGATAAAGGAAATACTATCTCTTGGCTGTTTTGGAGAGCCAGGAAAATATTATTAAGGTTATACCTGAGTAAAGATAAATTGTCTAAAGACCCCGGGTGTCTCACAAATAACCCAAATCACTTTTGAAGGGTAAAGTATGGAGCACAGGGCATCACCAGCATTTTACAGAGGACACATTCTAACATGCTCTCCTTGCTTCAGAAATGATCCATATCTAATCATTTTGGATTTTATTTATGGATATGGATATATGTTGTTTTCTGCATTTCAGTCACAGCCAAGGGGGAAAAAAAGGCTTAGTACAAAAAGAAAGCACAACTGAATCAAATATATTTAGAAATTCAGAAGTGGAAAAAGAAACTACTGACACATAGTGTATTCATAATGAACTAATCAAATGTCACACCTAAAAGATCATCACTAATGCTGTGGATAATCAAATCCCCTGGACAACTATTGCTCCATTTTAGCATGGTGTTAACAGTAAAAGGTAAGGGAACACTGGCACTATTGGTAGTGGAAGAAAACATTTCCATGAATGCATTAGGTAAAAAGCAGTGTGATCTCACAGGGTGAAAAAAAAAATGTATCAGTTCTTCGAAGCTTCACATTTGTCATTGCATGACTTTTCCTCTGACAGTAAATCGATTATTGCTGTACAGGCCCAGCAGTACATGGCAAAACGTACCTATTTAGTGTCTTACCTCTGCAGTGACAGCATGAATGTATTTTACTAGGATCACTATAATTCCCATCTATTCCACTCTGTCGACACATTTGCATACATTGAGACTAAATTAAATTCTATTTCAGACAGCAATTTCCTACTGCTTAACCACCTAAAAAAGCCTTTCATTTTCTGGTTTCTGTGAAGGGTAGAAATCCTATTCTCAGTCTTACCTTTAGCACACAGGAAAACTGCACAACCATAAATAATGAGATTGTATCTTGTCATTTGGGCTTCTCCCTACCTACCTCCAAACCTTGCAAACGTGCAATCCAGATCATTCCCTGCATCTTTACCTGTTCCATCTGAGTATCAGGACACACTCTTTTACTGTAAGGGTGACTGAGCCCTAGCTCAAGTTGTTCAGGGAAATTGTGGAATCTCTAACTCTGGAGATACTTAAGTCACCTGGACATGGTCCTGGATATCCAGCTGTATGTGGTCCTCTTTGGCAAGGGAGTGCACCACATGATCTCCAGTGGTTCCTTCCAAGCATCAGCTGTTCTGGCATTTTGTGGTAGTACAATCTTAAATTAAAAAAAAAAAAATAAAAATAATAATAAAAGTCTGTCAAAGGAAAGAAAAAGACTTTCAAAGGCAGGCTTATATGAAACTGGCTAAGAATGGGGAAAAAAACCATTGGGACAGAATAGGAAATTCACCTAAATTCAAATATTTTGTAAGAAAAGTTATCTAAGGCTACATATTATCATAGCTCTTCAGTTTATCCTGTTTACCATACATTTTGCTACACGAACCTGCTAAAATTAACTTATACATTTGCTTTTTCTCATTGCTGAGAGTGCATGAAGAAACAGCAATACACACTGCTTGGACTCCTGCATGATAATGCAAAACAAAACTCACATCAAACATGAAATATACCTGCCACATTAATGTTACATTTACATCTTTGTGATTTGGTCCCTATTAAACAGCCTGGAAACCTTACCAAAGCCACTAAGAGCAGATCCCCACAAATATTTCTGAAATATGGCCAAATCAGGACTCTGTAGCAGTGAGAGTTACCTGCTGTCAGATGCAGCAGCTCTTTCAGAATCCCTTTTCTCCTTTATAACTTCATTCTCTGGTAAAGCAAAATTCTATTTCCCTCAGGGTTCTTTATTGCCTTATGAGAAAAAGTCCAAATAGTTCTTCACTCTACAGCATATAGTCTTCCTTTTTGCTCCACTGCTCTCAAGGAGCTCCTTAATTAAGGTGGTTCTTTGACTGCTTTTCAGACAGGATCTTCCTGTATTTAGTCCTGGACATCTGAGGGATATCTCAAGTCTCTATCTGCATTATCTAAAGTAACTTAGACACTTTTTTCAAGTTCATAGTTATTTTTCAAGTCCTCATCCTCTTATACCATTCAAAGAAGTCTTCCAGGCCTTCATTCATACACCAGCTCAGGAGACAGCCATATTTCATAATGTTGGCATGAGTTCATCTCACTAGAGTTCACACGAGTCCTTTGGGATGGAACCTGAAGACTTCCTTTATTTTAAGCAGTCTTGTAAGTGTACTATGTTGCTTGAGCAGTCTTGTAAGTGAAATATCTTGCTTGATCTGCAAAACACATAAGTAAAACCTTGTTCTGTTACTTTTCCAAACAACAGCTTACTTGATTAGCAGCTGATTCACACAATTTGCAATTAATTTGCTTTAGATTACTTTAGTTGGACATTTAAAACCACATTGCAAAAATTTGTAATGTTTCTATCAGGTCGCATTGATTTCAGACTTGGTAAGTGGCTAAGTACTTAATGAAGTGTTTTCATGCAGAAAATCATGGGTAAATTTTGGAAAGCTTGGATAAACTAACAAGGATCCAAATATTTAAATGTTGTTTGAACTTAGTTGTGTTTAGTGACAGCTCATGGCTTGAGTTTCTCTCAAATACATCAACTTTGACAGTGCCAAAAATACATGAATGTTGTAATTTCTTAAAATATACTGACAGATGCATATCTAATTCTTGAGCAAATTATGCCCTGTAACCAGTTAAAAACAATGTCAAACAGATTTAATTGGTTTGATTTTGGAAAAGGCATTATGAATTGTGAGTCTAACTGTGCTTCCTGTAATCTCACTTGTTTTTCACAAATGAAGTTCTTTTATAAAATACCAGAAACTATACTGAACAATTTGCAATCAGTTATGTTAAAGCAAGCAAAATCCTTGATGGCTTCTGGAAGTCCCTAACACCTTTGCAACTTTAGAGTATTTATCAGCAAAAAAGTAATGTTTAAAGTCAGATTATCTTCTGTGAGATGAAAAGGAATGCCCAGAATCTTACACCTTCCAAATTTATCCAATTAATCTAGCTCACCTAATCAGTGTTTTAAGGCATAAATTATTATGACAAGATTCTTTTAATAGATCACAAACAGCCAATAAAAATGGGTTTTTCCTCCTCACACATGTAGAAATAAATCATCTGTATAAAATAGAAATTGCCTGTTGTGCTTTTTATGAAAATAACAGAGCAGCTCAGACAATGTAGCCAAGGGTGGGACTACCAACGGTTATAAATAAAACATTAACAACGTCATTGTATTTCCCTTGACTTCCACACTTGTATCTCTGGGGAAATAAAGGCCCTGTTACTTACTAACTTGAATTCCTGTCATTGTACTTTGGGAATCGGTTGCTTGAGATGAAAACCTACAACATATGCCCAAGGTTATCATATCTGGGGACATTCACAAGCACTGATGTAGAGTTAATATATATATATTTTTTTTAAGTACAGAGTTAGAGAGACAAATCAAGATATACAACAAACCATGTGATGACAGAAATTGCAGTGGAAAAGTGAAACACATCCCACTTTCTTTTTTTTTTTCCACTAAAAAATAACCACAATGTACTGTTATGATCACAACTTTTTTTTTTTTTTAACTTTTCAGCTTGTCTGAAATGGTGATATGTCAATCTTTGCAAAAACACCTATTCATCATTTCCTTCCTGATATCTTTCCTTCCTTTCTTCCACTACTCTGTTAAAGTGAATTAATCACAGAGAAGCCTTAAGTAAAAAGCTTTTTTCCTGCTCTAGCAAATGCCAGTGGATAATTTTCCCTCAGCATTTACAGGAAGGGGAAGGGGAAGGGGAAGGGGAAGGGGAAGGGGAAGGGGAAGGGGAAGGGGAAGGGGAAGGGGAAGGGGAAGGGGAAGGGGAAGGGGAAGGGGAAAGGGAAGGGGAAGGGGAAGGGGAAGGGGAAGGGGAAGGGGAAGGGGAAGGGGAAGGGGAAGGGGAAGGGGAAGGGGAAGGGGAAAGGGAATGGGAAAGGGAAGGGGAAAGGGAATGGGAAAGGGAAGGTAAATGATTTGTCTCAGACAAATTCTACCCATTGAATTGACTGGTGTGACCTATGTAGGTAACTATATCTAGTTAAATTAGGTCGGAAACTATTGTAACAAAAAGACAGAGGCAGAACCATGCATGAGCTTACATTTTCATACTTCTTAGTTTTCTAACAACATATGATGAAAGAGACTTCAATACTAAATGCATTACTGCTCTAAGTCTCCTTTCTTGCCAATAGACCCAAATCATAGTCTGCATATGACAATCTTTTTCCATCAAATATATGTGTTCAGGGAAAAATAAACTCCAAACAAAAATAACTCATTTAAGTTCATACATTAGCTGGAATTAAACCAGTTCAAATTTTGACACTCACATTTATTAAATAACTTGCATGAGAATGTGAAGTTCTCAAAACCTGTATTAGATTGCTATTTGTGCATAATCAATGAGGGATAGGCCATCAAATTTATTTTTTGCACAGAAATTGGTTTAATATTTTCAGATAGTCTCAATAAATTTAATCATCTTGGTGATTCATATAAAAAAATTCCATTTATCAGGAAACATTGCTTTTTATTTCTAAGTACTAAAAATTAGAATTTCAAAGTGTCTTCAGTAATGTAGAGTATCCTATGTCCTTTGCTCATGACATATTTATTACACCTGGATTTTGTCCAGAAAAATAAATGACTGATGTGAATTTATTCATTTTGGTATCACTGTTTTTAAGATAATTGAATTCAAAAAATATATTTATTATGAATGACCCTGTCTGTCCCTCCAGAAGACCAATGGGAGTGCTATTAATGATTTCCAAAAGAGAAGGATCAGGTTTAAAACATCTGAATCAATGCCAAGGAAAAGTTTGTTTTGGTCTGAGCTTATGGCTAGTTCCTTAAGCCAAAAATAGAGACAAAGGAAATGTTTTATCCTGATCATTAATATTAACCCACTTGAATCAAAGTATATGTTATTCTAACTGTGATTTTAGAAATGAAAACTATGGTATATGCACCTGGCCATTGTCAAAAAAAGGTGATCCAAATTTACTGGTGGCTTAAGTGATGACTAATGTTACACCTGGAGAAATAGTTGGTTAGGAAACAGATGTTAAGATAAGGAATGAACGATAAAAGAGACAATATAACATCATTTGTCCTTGAGTGTATCTAAAATTTATGTGACAAGACACAGACAAATTTAAGGAATCCAAATAAACTCAATAAACAGATGTAGGAAACACCTTTTATTTTTAACTTATTTATCCTATCCTAAACCTTCTTTGAGCTAAAACTCAGACACTAAGCTTCACATCATCTAGCTTTAAACAGGTAAAAGATTGAAAGTTAAATCTGAATTAGTCACTATACTCTCACCAGACCCAAAGGAGAGAATAGTAGATTACCCAGAAGACAAATCCTCTGAGCAATCTTATACCCTAAAATCTAGATGCAATTAATCACCTTCAGAGACAACTGATTTTATTCATTCAAAGAAATCTTATAAAAGCTGCTTCAGGTTTAGCATCTATCATGCAGATGCCTAGCTTGGAAATTACCTCAATGCAGAGTACAGCCTCCAGCATATTTCTGTGGGTAAACAAGGAGATCAGGAAAAACAGAGCTTCATTTATCCAGAAAACATCTGCCATTGTCTAGTCATGGATGAAGGTTTTATTTGCCTCCTGCTCTTGGAGAACTAACATAGTACTGTTTAGACATACTATGGCCAACCTGCAGAGACTCATTAGGTTACTTAGGTCTCCACCTAGCTTTAGAAAGGGTCCTTTTTTTTTTTTTCCTGTTCCACAGCTGCAATTCCCTTACAGTTCAGACTGCTATGTTCTTCTTTTTTTTTTTTTTTTTTTTTTTTTTTTCCAGATGACCCTTTTCCACCAGCTGCTCATCTTTTCTGCTATCTGAATTACAAGTGAATCCTGCTCTGACTGTGAGAGCTTTGTCTGCTTACATTGGGGCAGTGACTCATGAACTGGATATCATTCCTTGCTGGCAGAAGGCAACTCCAAGATCCATTCTGTCTTCAAGGTTTCCCTGGAACTTGCACGATATGTCTGTGTCAATAAATAGGATTAGCCAGGAACCCAGGAACCCAGGCATGCTGCAACTTGCACACATCTAAACCCTCTTTACCACAATGCATCCCATCCCATATACACCAAAAAAAAAAAAAAAAAAAAAAAAAAGGCTGTGTCCAGATTCTTTACTGGAACAGTCTGAATCATGCATCATTCTATTCATAACACACTCAGGCATTTTCTAGGCCAGGTCTAGCTAGCACATTGCAACCACACTGCTATGTGGGGGTTCTCTCAAGAGTGGTGAATTTAACTCATCCATCAGCTAATTAGAAATATGTGGAATTACACTTTTCTGTTTCCCAAAACTTGCTCTTGTACAGTAACGATTAACTTTTAGATCCATAACTATTCATGGTGTTCAATAGGCTGGCATGTTCACAAAGCAAGTCACCTGCCAAGGGGGTGGCAATAAGTGGAACATTAAACCCTCAGAAATGATGGCTGATGTATATTCTTAGGAACATGTTCATCCAGATCCAAGGGAATGGCTTGAAGTTTAGGCTGGATATTGGGAAATGTTTCTTCATCCAGAAGGTGGTTGGGTACTGGAAGAGGCTTCCCAGGGAAGTGGTCACAGCACCAAACCTGTCTGATTGCAAGAAGCTTTTGGACAATGCTCTCAGGCACATGACATGACTCTTGGGAATGGTCCTGTGCAGGAGCAGGAGCTGGGCTCAATGATCCTTGTGGGTTCCCTCTAGCTCTGCATATTCCATGATACTGAGATTACTCAGCAGCTGATATGTGATAGAAACCACTAATTACACATTTACAGCTAACAATGAAAAATTAGGGAAGGAATAAAATTCTCTAGCTACTCCCCTTCCCTTTTATTCCAGATGCAAGAAATATATATATACCAGTTTCATCTTTCACCTATTAAGCCTGCTGGGTCTCAAAATATTAAAAGGGACAAAAGGTTCGCTTAAAATAACAGCTGAAAACCGAATTATGAGAAAGGGAGTGGAGCATATATTTTATTAATAGTGAGGGCAAGCACAGAGATACATTGGCAGGATCATTATTGGTCTGAAGCATAACAGTGTTAACTAACCCCAAATGCCTTATGCCATCAATAAGCAGCAGTAAATCTGCCTATCTGTATTACAGTCCATAAAAAGGATTCAAGTTTAGTAGGAATTCATTTTAACATTTTTATATTTGTACTGATAAGACACTATTGGCAATTTGGATGTTGCTACAAAAGTTATCAAAAACAGAGAAAATTACAGTTGCATTCTTAAATGTTATGGCATCTTATCTTTGCCCTAATTCTCATGGCTTTTTGCTCTTTGCATCTGGACTTCTGGCATAACACAGCTATGAAAGAAATGCTTTCAGTCAAGTGATTCAAAGGAAGGTTTGCATCAGTCTAAATGCACAGGAATCATATCTGAGGGATTTAACCAGGAAATTCACACTGAAATTAAGTGTCTTGTTTGCAAGAGCATTCTGTGTTTTAAAATAGACAAAGGAATGATGTTCATTCACGTCATTAGAGTAGGTAGGCAAGGAATCTGTATGAGAACATGGGCTAATGGGTTATCATTCTTTTATTTTAACCTAAAAATACAACTTTGTTACTTTATTTTTAACATAATAGAAGCTAGCTCATTCTGCTGACTATGAACAGAAATAGGGGAAATGGCTAAGATATATTGAAATCCTCTTTGACATTTTGCCCAAATTAGAATGACCCTTGTGGAAGACGCAATATTTGCACTTGCTTTTCTTCATTAATTTTCCTCCTCAACTGCTGGCCAGGAAAAGAAATTATGAAGAATGAAGTGCAAGACAGTTATTGCACAATTTCATTCCTGACTAGAAACAAAAAATAAACCCAAAAAAGCCAGACATGGACATAGACTGAGTTCTAGAGGATTAAAGTTGTTTCCCAAAAATGCCCAGAGCTGTATGTGCTAACTCAAACTGAATGCACATGCCACCTAACAAGAGGTAATAGAGTACTGTGAATTTATGTTCAGTTACTTTGCATATTTTGCATGGTTCCTTTCTAAAAGACAATTGTATATGAATGTCAGTGACACCAGAAAAGAAGAATGCAAGGCACAGGAGTAAATCCCCAAAATATTTTATCTGTTGTGCGGATTCGTGAGCACAGGAAGACAAAGATGTGCTAGAGAGGATTTTGGGTCACCAGGAGACTGGAGTGGTGGAGAATGAGAAATGAACACTACGGACCTGGAATGATGCAGAAGAATCTGGTAAACACCACATCTTCTTACCATTTTCAAGAAGCTGAATATTTATTTCTTTTAAGGCATTATCATTCTCTGCAGGTGAAAACCCCTGGAGAATTTATTCCCACTTTACAAAGAGCCTTCAACAAGATAGATTCAGTGGACCATACCTAAGTTTGGAATGGGCTTTCTAAGAATTCCTCACCTCTTTGAATAGTCTTTCTGAAACCTGAAGTTGAAATTTCAGCACAGAATTAAACATACTTTATTCTGCCCACCTACTAGGGAATCACAATCTACATTCACAGTCATATTCAGAAGTTTTGAAACAGGAAATTTGGGGAAGAAACCAGATGATTGCCTTGAGAAGAAATAGTATTGTGTCTATGCCCTCCAGTTCAAGCTCTTCTATGGGAGGATTTCAACAGATGTGGTCAATGTTTCAGAAGGTATATCAGGTATAACAGGAAGAGATCAGTCAGCAGCAGGATTTCAATGACAGGGTGATAAAAATAAAATAATAATTTGAAAAAAAAAAGTAACCAAAAACAATAACAAAAAGATGGGGGAAAAGTGAAGAAAGTAGGTGTGGAGCAGAATAAACAATGGAACAGAGATAGAGCTGCACCTTGAAGACTACATTTGTGCCCCATGAGAACTAGGGGAAAATTAAATGTGCACTGATATTGTAACATATTAGAGTATTTTACTTGTAAAAAAAATTAGAATGGCAGTTGCAGAAAGTGTCCAGCTTAAAAAAGTGATGGAAAGAGTTTAAGGAGTTATTTTCTGACTGACATTGAGGAGAATATGATTTCAGTGGCTTGGAAGCTTGAAAGAAAGAGATACAGGTACAATTCTCTAAAAACCAGAGAAATAAGGGTCATGAAGGGGAGTTTACAACAAAATGGTACCTAAAGGTCAAGGATGGGAGAGAGCTAAAAACAGGTTAGGAGAACTTTTCCCTGGAGAAATCAAAATGTATTTCTGAGCAGGAAGTAGCTATGGAGAGTTCCTCTTGAAACAAGAATACTCCATTTCCTGGAGATAAAAAATAGATTGCTGTCAGAAGCAAAGAAGTCCACTTCAGGGGATGGTGTCTGGATCTAAGAACAAATATATGGCTGGGCTTTAGAGCAACTACAAAATGTTAACGTAGATCCACAAACTCAGAAACAAGAAGGTAATGCTCTGTTCAGGGCTGCAAGTGGATTGACTGTACCAAATACAGGTTTGTGCCTGCTGGGTACCAAAAGAGATACAGAGTGGCTGGAGAGAGAATAAGAGACACAGAAATTATGACCTTCACAAGCCCTTTCCAACCTCAACCCTTATGTTATTCTGACAATAGTATCTGTGGCTACCAAACCTACTCAACTGAAGGACCAAAGACATCAGGAAAATATGTCACACAAAACCACTGTAATTTAAAAATCAAAATGTTTTCCAGAAAAACAAAGCAAAACAACTCCAATGCACCTGGGATAAAAAAGGACAGCAAACTAAGAGAAGCATGTGGCAACAGAATGTTCTGTCTTTTATGGGGGACTTAGAGGTTGCAATTCAATACCTGTAGGAGTTATGTTAAAGAATTATTTTAATAGTGACCATACACCTGAACAAAAGGGCCCTCTTGGGTCTTTAAGTCCTCAGTCTGTTACAATAATGTGACACAGTTTTGTAAGGGAAAGGAAATTTTTGAACCCTATAAATCTTGGTACCATCAGTAAAAATTCAGATGTCGAGGCTTCTTCCAGAGGCCACCTTCTACAAATAAAACAGCATCTGGAGACAGAATTCCTGTATGTCCTTGGCTGACAGCATACAATCTCCTAGCACTAAATACAGATCTATGTAAAAATAGATATTAACAGTTTGAGCCTTTACCATATAAAAGAAGACATTAATCCATTCAACATTTTTAAATGCTAGAAGCTAGATTTTGTTGCAAAACACACAAGGTAACAATAATACATGCCTGTTCTCAATATGTTAAGAGCTGTGTTTGTAAAAGTCCTGAGAAGACGTAGCTGTAGTAACTACAGAATGTCTACACAGAATACAAATCCTTCAGCAACACTTTGAAAAATGTAGTTACAGTAGCCATGTCATCAAGCAGCTGCACTTGAAAGAGTGTGGTTTCAATTCATTAGATCTGGGCCTCTCAAATACCTCCTACCAAAAATGTGGTTTCCAGTAGAAGCAGCAGTGTTAGGAACTTCCAAAATACAATAGCCAGCATCAGTCTTTGCTGACATGCAGAAGACAGTGCTATGATGTTCTCTGAACTGAGAGCTGATGAGCTACAATGAAATTTCCATGGCCAACACCCAAAACTGAGAAAATGTCCAAGCACTATTTTTATTCTCAATCCAACATTTGTTTGAAATAGAAGTGAAGAGTTTCTTCAAAGGTCTGATCAGTAAGGACCTACTTACACATGTGAGATCTTATGTCTTGAAAGAGAAAATCTTAGACACCCAGGTCATGACATAAATTGCAGAAAGACTTTCCAAGATCTCTGAGCATTGGAGTAGCTTCTAGTCAATCACATAAACAGCACTTCTACCTCTTGGGCATATGGTATCTGAACAGTACCTCTTGCTTATTCCCCTGAGTCTGTCAGTGCAGTTTGGTGAAAGTCACAGAATCGTGGAATCACTTAGGTTGGAAAGACCATTAAGATCATTATGTTCCTTCAAGGAAACATCTCCAACCTTAGAAGTGTCTCCCTCACCAATGCAAGCAGAGGATCCCAGCAATTATTTTAGTTGTTAAGAAGTGCAGCCATGTTGCTGCCTGGAAGAAACCCCAGTGCCTTGTGGCAAGAACCAGCTTTCATCACCCCTTAGGCCTGGCCCACAGTGATAGGTTTGATTTTGTATCTAGGTGGAACCATCCTGTGCAGAGTCAAGCATGAAGTAAACAAGAAGCCTGTAGACAGCCAGCTCTCTGGCACATGAAATCTCTTTTTTACTTCACAGTATGGATGTCCTTATTCTGAGGGGTTTTAACTGAATTATTTTATTGGTGTGCAGCTCATCAGTACATTTTAAAACCAGAATGTGGTGGGAGATTTGCTCTATCCAGATGAACACAGTGTTTTGTATTACATGGCCACACTTGCAGAAAAGCATGGATGAGTGAATCACTGCACCTCTTGTTGAGGTCAGGCATTTTGTCTGGAAATGAATTTAATCCAGACTTGAAAATCTTGCCTGGAGTAATCTCTGTGGAACAACATAAACAATGTATGGTCAGTTATCACCTTTCTTATATAAATTCATACATTACACAGCAGCTCAAACATGTACTTTTTTTAAGCAACTGATCTTATCTAGGCTTTCTGGGTGATTCCGATTCAAATTTCTATTACAGCTGGAATTTAAAAGTAAAGTTGTTCACCTTTATTCTATTGAAGTATCCTGGGGGGAAAAAAAACAAATTAACAAACAAAAGAAGTTTTAATCATTTCCATAAAATTCAGAAATGCTGTTCTTTCAAACCTGCAGCTACTTCCCCAAACCCATTTCAGTAATTTTTCCCTTAATAGACAATAATTCAGTGTGCTTTATACCTCAGTTTAATTACATGCTGCTATATCAGTTTTAGAACTGTAATTTACCTTGTGATTTCCTTTGCTGCTGCTGAATACAAAGGATGAGGGGATTAAATTTTACTAAGTGGCATATTGGTTTTAATTTTAGAGTCAGACGAGAAGAAAAATCCCAGTTACCAACCATTCTGACTCAAAGACTTGAACTTAATTTCATTTAAAAATCCTCAAGCTCTTATTAAAAATATTATAAGAAACAGACAAATGTTTTCTTCTTAATATAAATTTGATGGTCTGTCATTGTTTTGATCTTGCAATCATAAACAATATTATCTACATTAAAACAGCTATATGCACCTAAATTTCATGTTTCATGGGGGCTATCTACTTGTAGAGTTTTACTGTAATTTTATGATAAAATAATTTTTGTTTCATTGTTTCAAGAATTAGGTATAATTAGGTATAATACACTGCAGTTGATAGACAATATTATTATTTATGGAAGTTGCTTAGTTTTGTAGAAAAAGACAAAGCATAACTAACTACACAGCATAATAAAAAGAATTCCATCTTTTTGTGTAAGTTTAGAGTAATAAAAAAATTGAGACAGACAATGTCTTTTTTCTTTATCATCTGTCTAGAACATGAACATATGCAGTTACAAAACTGCAATATCCTAATATTGCAATTTCTCAAAGTGCTTTTATTCTTTCAAAATTGCCATTGGTAATGTTTCTATAGTAACTTCTGTAACACAGAGGACTATTTTCTGACAATAATTCAACTCATGCATCTAATGAGTGGCTCACACTGAGACAGCTATTCTTTCTATTCATCCCAGACTTGCCCCAGTCAGTGGGCAAATTTCCACCAGACTCAATAAAAAGAAAAGCAGGCCTGATGGGGCAGACTTCTGCAGCTGCTTTTGCTGCTGAACAACATAAACAGAAAGTTAATGGGATTTGCAAAAGTACCTGCAAAACTCATAACAAAATTCTCACTGATTCAATAAAGTATTATATTAATTAAATATACAGTCCTGCAGTGTGTCTCATAAGCTTCTTAATTAAAGGACTTTTTGATGCCATAATTGTGACCACTTCTCGTGATTTATATTACATGTAGCATAATAGGTTTTAGAGCCTTTCTGATGTTAAAAATCATCCTGGTGATGGTTACAAGTTAGCCAGTCTTTTTAGTTTGTAAATGGCATTTCAAATTAGAAAAAAAAAAAAAAAAAGCCCAAACATTGTCAGTCATTGATGGAAATGTTGCATCCGACTTATAATTAAAATAGTGACTGGCTAATTCATACAATTGTTAATACCTGGTGGGATGAAATGCAGTGGAAGTGCAGAATACAATAAAATGAGTAACAGGCAGTCTGGAGGGTCCAGCTTTCACTGCTGTATACAAAAGTGAACTTTCCATAGGACAAAGAGTATTTCTGCTTCCCGGGGGGGGAAGAAAAAAAAAAAAAAGAAAAGAAAAAAAGAGAAGCCAGACACATTACATAATTTTATATAATGTATTCCATACAGTTCAGTAAGGAATTTCTCATACCTTAATTAGCAGAGGCCACTTAAAGGGCACAAGTTTATTATATTTACAGATGTTTTCCTCTTGTTGCAGTCTAAATTATTCTTGTTAGTTGATCTTCATTCAAATTACAGTTCATTTGCCAAGATATCTGATATGATCTCGGTATTTAATACAGTATTATCTTAATCCTCACATAAATTTATGTGAAACTACACTTTCCTTTAATTTTCATTATTAAAACATACTTATTCTCCAGCACATGCTGGCTTTAATTCTACAAATATCTGAAAAAATCCTAGAAACAAAAAAGGGTGATAAATTTAACTAGCTGCAGCCTGAAGAAGCTTAGATGCTGGGTCACTCATTTTGAGCAGTATTAAAGAGTAGTGTGCTTTGCAGATCAGCATCTGCCCAAAGTTTTGTATATTAAGTTTGTATATACTAACATTAAACATTTCAGAAACTAAATTGTTGCTATTAAAATTTCTGGAGCTGAAGTAAGTGGCAGTAATGGAGATGCCATTAGTAGCAAATATCTTATGGAGTTGTGATAATAAAAATGTTTAGCAAACATATCTCACTGTACTGACAATGTATTTCTTGATTGTCTGGATCACATAGAATATTGCATTTAGCAAAACATTGTTCACTTATAGATTGCTGAATTGGAAATTGAGAAAATGCAAACGTGAAAACTGTAAAGACTTTAAATCCCTGGGACTCAGAATATAATATTGAATTCAATATTTATGCTTTTATCTTTGGAAGAGGAGTCAGCCATGCTGTTTAAAAATGAATCATATTGCACAACACAGTCTTGAAAAACCTGAACTTGGGAAAATCAGTCTTCCAATTGGAGTGTAATCAGCCTCCAGGTACCCTTGTACAGTTTAGAAGTGACTTAAATGGCTTTATTCCACAAATATTGCAATTTCAAATGAGAAGAAAAAGAACTGTGACATAAATAAGGAAGTTGATCAAGAATGATAGAATGGGTAAGACATTTAATAGAGAAGTCCTTAAAACGAAGATGGAGATGTGAAAAGGAAGATAAACGAGGACAAGAAAAGGCTGTCTGCTCCATTAGCACAAGGGTATGTTAGCAGGAGATGCTGGAAATATTAGATAAATCAGATCATCAATTTTTGAAAAAAGAGTATGTGTTTTTTCATGTTTCCCATATGGTTATGTCAATATTGTAGGTGAGCAGGTTGCTTCTCTAATAAAGCATGTCTATATTCAAGATTTAGCTCCAGAATGATTTAAGAAAAAAAGAACATCAGGGACATGTACATAGAGATGCTGAAAAACGGTTTTAAATTCAACTCTCTTTAGTTAGACATGCAATTGTGTCGAACCAGCAGAGGCTGTTCTTAGTCTCCACAAAATCTTGTACAAATCTCTTTTCTCCTTTCCTTACGCTTCGCTGAAGGGTGCAAAGACTGGAACGAGTTCACTGAGATCAGACGCCTTGCTAAGGCTGCCCAGAGTGGCAACCAACGAGATAACCGAACTGCAACTTCAGAGCAGCCAAAACACTGCTTCTGATGTGAGAAAGGTTTTGTGAGGCGCTTTAAAACGTGGCACTGAACTCGTAGACCTTGTACAAGCAGCTCCTGCAGCGTGTGCGCCTCCCGGGCTGAGCAAGGGGCTTTCTGCAGCGGGGAGAATCCCGGGAGAATCTACTGGGAGTGAGCTCTGGGCAGGACAGCGGGGAAGTGCCCTCTGCTTCCCAATTGTCCTCCAGCAATGCCAGTACCTCTTGTCACAACCCTCCCGAAAAAATTGTTTCAAAGTCTGCAAAGTTCTGCCTCTTCAGGCTGCCAGGTCAGCCTGGTACAAGGCACGGGGGAGGTCGCAGGGCACGCCGCCTGGCCGGTGCCGAGGTCGGGACCCCTCCGGCCGAGGGCTCTCCCGGCAGCGGTGATGGGAGCCTCCGCTGGCCGGCGGGCGGGGGCTGGGCCGGGCTGCGCTGGGGGCGGAGGACGCGGGTGGGGTCTGGCTGTGACTGATGGGCCAGATGCGCTCGAATGTTTTAGAAAAGGGGGGGCCGTGAGCCGCCGGCGCGATTCTGGCTGGCGGACAGCGGGCTGTGCCGCAAGCGCCGGTGCCTGCCCTTCCCGAGCGGAGCGCGCACCGCAGCAGCAGCAGCAATAGCAGCCGGGCGGGACACGCAGGCGGGACAGACAGCGAGCGCGGACGGACAGACAGCGAGCGCGGACAGACCGAGCGCGCTCAGCTCGCCTGCCCGGCGGGCGGGAGGATCAGCTCGGCTCCGCTCGCCGAGGTGAGGGGGACACGAGCAGGGCACGCCGAGCAGGTCCGGCCGAGGGGCTGCTGGCCGCAGGTTTTCACCCCGGCGCTGCTGTGCCGGCCGAGCCGCCCGGAGCGCCAGCACCGCCCGGGGACAGCAGCGCCCCGGCCCCGCGGCAGCGAGCGGCGGGCGCGGTGTCCCGTCTGACGCCCTGTCCCCTCTCTCCGCGCAGGTCGGCGCTGACGGCGGCGGGACAATCTGCCGTGCCGCAGAGCCATGCCCGCCCTGCTGCTGCTGCTGCTGCTCCTCAGCTGCCGCGCCGCCGCCGAGGAGGGCGGCTCGCAGCTCCGGCCGGGCCCGGGCCGGCAGAGCGCGGCCCCCACGGCCGCGGCCCCCGCGCCGCACAACGCGTCCCGCCCGGCCGCGCTGCCCCGGGGCCCGGGGGCGGCAGGGAGACCGCGCTCCGCCTCGCCGCCCATGTGCACCGGCCAGACGGAGATCAAGGAGACCTTCAAGTACATCAACACGGTCGTGTCCTGCCTGGTCTTCGTCCTGGGCATCATCGGCAACTCCACGCTGCTGCGGATCATCTACAAGAACAAGTGCATGAGGAACGGCCCCAACATTCTCATCGCCAGCTTGGCCTTGGGCGACCTGCTGCACATCATCATCGACATCCCCATCAATGTCTACAAGGTGAGGAGGGGCCGGGGATGGGTTCGGGAGCGGTAGTGCGGCGGTCAGCCCTCGGTGCTCCTTGCCCGTCCCTGCCTGGGAGACACCCGTGGTCTTCACCTCGCCACAAAACCCTGCCGGAGGGTGATGTTCGGGTCAGATGTGGTCACAGATGGCACACTCTCTGTGCCTCAGTCCCATCCCACTCAGCGTTCCAGGCTGGGAATGGGGCAGAATGGAAGTGGCCGATCTCTGCCAGTCACCTGGAAACAGGTGCTGTCGCGGGGATAAAGGATAAATTGGATTGGGCTGGTCGAGAAATGGAGGGGAGGCACAGAGGACGCTTTCCTGTGGGTACCACTTGGCCCCTTGGTCGTGCCAAGCTTGGTCATGATACTTTCCGTGGGTCTGTACAGTGCATTTTGGCACGGGAGCTTTTTTAGGAGGAACCAAGATGGCTCACTTAAGCAGTTTTATATGTGTCTTGGTTGGGACACGCGATGCTTTCCTGAGCTGTGATCCCCTTCACCCTTTGCCAGGGTTGCATCATGGGCTGCCCAGAGGGGATGAGCCACACCTGCGCCTCTTGCACCTTCAGTAGTCTGTGTTTTGACTTGGTAAGGATTGCCGTGGTGGGAGTACAGCCCCTGTCTTCTCTACCCAGCTTGTGCAATCCATTTGTCCTAAGGAATTAGTTGGGCAGTTGAATCCAGCCTCTAGCTGTAATCTAGCATTCTCTGAAGATACACTCCTAGTGCTCCTTCTGCTTTGGAAGTTTACTGTCTGGGTCCCTGAATACCCATCAGTGACTTCATAAAGTCACATCTATCACCTTCTCTTCACTTTGTATGCATGACTGTAAACTAGGGGGTTTTACTTGTACTGTTAGAAAGCCACGTTGAAGAGACAGATTTTGAATCCATGATAAGTATCTCAGAAGCTGCTGAGAGAATATTCTCTCTTTAAACTTTTGAATTATTTAAGTATTACAAAGCAGGGAATGTCATCATTGTGTTAAATCTATGATTCAGTTTATTTCAATTACATGATAGTTCTCAGATTTGAAGCTTCACTGGTTTTTATCCTCTGCACTGTCTTAATTATTGTGAGAGAAGTGTGCTCTTTTGAATGAAGGTGGAATTTAGAAAACAAAATAGCTGCTTTCAGAATGTGTTTTTCTAAAAAAATATATTGAGCAAAAATATTCATCTGTTCTCAGAAAAATCAAAAATATTAAATCAATGGCAGCTGCTCAGTATGAGACTTTGCAATGTCAGTGATAATTCCAAAATTCATGTTAATTTGCAGTAATATACATCAGTTCTTATCTTAGTTGAATGTCACCAAGTGTATCATTATGAGTAGGTTGGAGCAGGAGGAATAAAGGGTCAGACTGATAACCAATAAATATTACACCAGCTGCAGGTCTGGGATTTTTATTGCGTTGTTGATAATGCTGGGAGCTGTGCAATAGCTCTCAGGTGCTAAATCTCCCTCACTGCTACTCATCTTATGGAAAAGCCCATAATCATTGTATATTATTTCTTATAATAATGAGTGAAATATTTCCTGTTTTAAGACAGGGTTTTTGAATAAGTGCAAGTTAAAAAAAAAAAAAAAAAAAAAGAGAGAGAGAAAAAGGAAAAGCACCTATTACTGTGTTTATTGAATCAAAATTTTGATGGCAGTTTGAGTTGATAACTTTTCATCAACTCTACATCCCATTTCATTCCAGAGCAACAGGGGGATTGCACACAGTAATGCAATGAAAAACTGTCTTTGATCAGTACTGGAAGCAAAGGCTCTGTCAGTAAATCAAGTATACTTAGCTATTGTAACTTGCAGTCTGAAACAAGTTAAGACTGCATGAAACCGATCCAGGTTCAGAATTTGCTACCACATCATCAGTAAGGCAGCTGTGTGAAACTGTGACAGAATTTCTCATGTTAATAAGATGCCAGCAGTCCTTTCCACAACACTTGCCATAGAAAGTGTGAAAGTGTCTATGAATGCTTTCCAGACAGACCTGTAGGAGACAATTCACAAGCTGCAGAAGAAGCTGTAGAAGAAGCTTTTTACTAGGTATTAAAAGAGATAACTACAAAAGATTCCCCATGTGGTTGTTTAAGTGAATATATAAGCAGCTGGAAAGGTTCACAAATGAAAACTGACATCTCCTAAATCAAGGGTATCTAAAATCAGGTATTACCTGGATAGGGAGGCAGATGCAGTCTGATGCATAAGATGCTAATTAGTCCATTGGACTTCATGAATTTGAATATCATGCAGTATGTTCAGTAGAAAATGGAAAATATCAGAATGTGTCATACAGTCAGGAAACTGGTGTTCAGTTCCATCCAGCATGTAGAGCCTGGCAGACTTTTTTGGCATTCTGGGTCCTGGTAAAAGGTCTGGCTTTGCCTGGATCTCTGAGCTGCAGGATGGGAAGCAGAGGAAAGTCTGAGACAGTCATTCTGCAGTATACGTAATGTTTTGGCAGCGTAGATGATTTGCAAAATTGCTACTAATTGGATGTGCCGGTGATCTGTGCTGCTCCACTGAACAGACTAAGTAAGCACATCCTTGTTAATTTAAGGCTGCAAACAGCAATTAAGGAGCAAAAGGTAGAGTAGGTGGTCAGTGAGCTTTTAATGTCCTTCTCTGCACTTAAACTTTGGAAGACACGACAGTGGCAGCTTGTGGACTTGATAATACAGGTCTGGGCAGTTTATACTGACTTTCCCAAGTAAATAAAGTTGTTGAGTCCCAGGTCTAAGACACCAAAACGTCAGGACTGGAAATTCCAAACTTACACTGGCTTTGCCTCTCGTAGGATAAAAAAACCATAATCAAATCACACAGTAACATGCTTTCTCTTCTGATACACAAACAACATCTCTCTCTCTCTCTCTCTCTCTTACTTTGTGATATTTATTCCTGTATATTAAATCCAATTCATTGCCATATCCCAGTGGAATTCTAACAAGGGGAGAAATCTAGGCTCTGCACATTATTGTGGAGCATTCTGAACTCTGACTACCAAAAATTGTCTGAGGAAGACTATCTACCTGGCATTACTGTCATAGGTTCCTTTTTTTCAGAGCACAATGGAAGAGTGGAGAAAAAAAATTCAAGGGGAGGGAAAAAAATCTGGTCTTTATCCAAGCCAGTAATCAAGGGCTGGAGTCAGCTTTGTAGGCACTGATTTATTTTCATTAACTTAATTTAGGGATTACATAAAAATTATGGTTAACATAATATGGCATTATCAGGCCCTGGAAATACAAGAAAGGCCAGATTGGGGATTCTATGTACCATGCAGACACAAACTGGCTTTTTTTTAAATCCAGCTATTCTCTGAAAAAGATGTCTATGGAAATTTATTTGTGATGAATTTACTATGACTCTTGTAATGCAGGTATCTGTAGGCCATGCCTTATGATAAAACAACCTTTTTCTAACTTTCTAATCAAGGTGCTTCTAGTTAGAAAGGATTCTCACTGTTCCATATTAGAACTCTTGGTTGATGGTTCTTCTGATGTCAAAGATAGTGGGCATTTTATAGGAAGAAATGCATAATTTCCTTTCTTTCAATATCTGAACCACTTACTTGAGGTCTTCCAAAGTTTATCTCAGAATTTCTTACACAAAGGTTATTGATTTCTGACCATATTAAGCCAGAAGTCTGTTTTGTTTAAGAGCCCTTTATGGTGAGCCAAGTGCTGGTTCAGAAAGATCTGAATTGTCCAGTGGAAGAGCCTGTCTGGACTCTGCAGGCAGTGGCAGGGAAGGGTAACTTTGTTCTGTATTTAGATGGGACCAGTCCATTTGAAGTCAAGTATATGAAGTAGTGAAAATATCTAAATGCTGTTGAAAGTACACATGCATAGTTTTCATGGTGGATCTCCAAACTGAAGTAAGTTGGATGATGCTAGTATAGATTTGTAAATTGAAGGTAGTTTTTTTTCAGTATGTATACATTTGCTGTGTATACATTCACATGTATAAAAGATGCACATGACAAATTGCAAAGCAAGTTTTGACCTGTTTTTCTTTTTCTTCTACCCTGTGTTTATATATCCCAATTTCCAAGTGGTTATTTTTGATGCAGTCCTTCCATTGGAGTTGTGAAATTGCAGAAATTTTTTACTTCAACATCATATTACAAGGTTTCTGTCCTTTTGAAGACGACTATAAAATTACTTTATCTGAAGTTTTTAAAATTAAGTTTCTTGCAGGAGTTGTGATAAAGATAAAATAAAGGAAAGTAATTGCATGGCTCAGATTAAGATTGCTAGATCAGTAAAGCCTTCCTAGCTATGCTTGACAGCAGGAAATATATTTTCTTGTCTAAAGGGGAGATCCTCACCCTGACATAATTATCACTAAATAGTAATAAATTGATAATGTTGTCTAACTTATCCCTGACTGTAATCTTAATTTCCTGGGCAGATTTTCTGTTTTGCAAAACGCTTGCTCCTGTAAAATACCTGCATGACCTCCCTGTGTCAAGAAAAAAAAACCAACAAAATGAGCAGGTGAAAATCTACGAATCATTTCAGAGATACATAATAGAAAAACTGTTGTGTGTGAATTAGAGCTGCATGTGTGGTTTCTGTTGTACCTGCTGTTCATAATGATGAAAAGTCCAGTGTCCTGTGAACGAGACTTGCTGGGAGCGCACGGCTTGGCGGAAGCGCGAATTCCTGCTCTGCATTTCCCGTGTGCATTCACTGCTCGGGACTGGAACACTGACAGGAATATTCGCACGCTCTTCTGCTTCTTCCTGCCCCACTGCAGCCCGTGAGCAGCAGTGGGCTGGAGCCAGGTATCAGCCTTCTGGCTGGGGACCACAGCAGCTGAGCCTTGGAGCAGCACATCGTGCTACAGCCTGGCTCCTTCCAGCAGCAGATTCAGAACATCTCTCGGCTCTTGCACAACTGAGAGGAAGCAGAGTGGGGATTGTGGTTCGCAGGTGTGTCTGTGAATCACTGCATCTCTTGGGGCTTCTTTCCTAGCTCTGCAGCTTGCACATCAGTTTAGACTCAGATCTGTCTGGTCTGAGAAAGTGTTGACTAAGTGTGCATCAGATGTATTGGTTCTTTTGAGTATGATTTCACTTCATTCTGCAGTGTTTTCCCTTCTCTTTTGATCTATTTAATCTTAAATACATAGTGCTGCTCAGCAATTGAAACTTTGCCTGTGTAAAATAAATGACTATAAAACATTGGAAAGGTCACTCGGAATACAGCCAGTGGTAGACTACTCTTGGCATCTAACTTATGAAAACACAACACTATTTTTCTCTTTGCTGCCACTTGGCAGTATCTCCTCTCATAGCTCCAAGTCATTTGTCATTTGTAAAATGACAATCTTTTTACAGCTACCCTATGGTGACTCATAAGAGAATAATTTTACTCATACAAAATTGCAATAGGCTATATCTGTATTTCACTAGGAATTATCATTGTCCACAGAGGTGATGCTCCCAAATACTTTACACTGGATCTTCACTGTACTTCAAGGCTGTACTTGAAGGGGATAGCAATACAGAGAACAAACAGAAACATCAAGGAAACATAGTTCAGCAAGCAAAACATTCATACATTCTCTTCTTTTTTCCTTTTACTTTCTTAATATTTTCAAGCTTTTGTTGTAAAGCGTATCATTAACCATTTGCAATGCCATGATAGAGAAACTTGTGACTCATGCATTAAAATGCTCAAATTTCACAATACATCAGCTGCAAGACATAAAGCACATGTTTTTGCAATCCAGTGCAGACAGCTGCATGTCCATTCTGTCCTGATACAAACTGGCTGAATGAAAGTAATGTTTTTATGTTATGATAAACCGAAGCTAATGCACTCTTTCTCTCAGTAGACTGCATTCAGTTATGTGCCACGCCTCTATAATTCCAAACTGGAGCTGGCTCAGATCCAGTCAGTTTGGAGCACAGGTGTGACTGTCTGCACCTGAGAGATAAGTATTAGTTCAGGAAATCTGCAACATGTGGCTGAACCATTGTGATTTTAGGGAAGAGAGGCAGGGAGTGTACACACAAGCTAGATGTAAATAAAAGTTTTTAACAGATCCTGCCAATAGAGATTTGACCAAAGTTCTGCATTTCAGTTAGAAAGAAAATAATATTTTACTTCAAAGTGTTTTTTTAATGATATCAGTTAGTCCAGGTGTCATTCAGTTCTGTAGGGTGTAAATTTAGAATACATGTAATTATTCACATTACAGTTTTAATAGTAGAAGTTTACTGTCACCCCCTTACAGAAATTCAGAAGTCATCTCAGGGAGAAGCTTTACTGAAAATACTTTAATTACAGACTCTGTTGTTTTCCCACATCCCATAAGCAAAAGATACTGTATCGTTATTACAACCTCATCCCTACTTCCTCTGCTTTATTACTTCCCATAAAATTATTGAGAAACATAAATCCTTAGAATTTATTTCTCTGCTTCATTTCTACAGAGGCATTGTGTTTATTGTCTTACTTAAGTAGATCGTTGAAGAAATAGAAATCTGGGCTGTGTTACAGTTTGTCTACTGCTGTTCTTTTAAAGATTCCATTACAGCACAGAGCTAAAGCAGGTATTTGGAGATATTCTGGTACTTGAAAATACTGGTGGGCACTTCACTGAGATTTCCAAAAGCCCGTGTTCAAATAAAACTATATTTAATCTGTATCAGGACTCTTCAAAAGACCATGCACCATATAAGTCCTTAGATGGACATGTATGTTTGCATAAGGACTTTGCTCAACCAAACCAATGTGATCAGGCATCTCAGGCACAGAATAGTTAAGATTGACAAAGGTCTCTTAAGATCATCAAGTCCAGCTGTCAGCTTTATTATCACTGTGATTATCCCTGAACCATGTCCCCAAGAGCCCCATGTACATCTCTTTTTTCAAACTCTTCCCTGAACAGCCTGTTTCAATGCCTGACAGCCCTTTCAGTGAAATTTTTCCTGATAGCCAATCTAAACCTTCCCTGCAACTGGAGGCTGTTTCCTCTTGTCCTGTTTTTTCTCACTTGGAGAAGAGGCCAACCTGCACTTTATTACAGCCTGCTTTCAGGCAGTTGTAGAGAACAAGATTTCTTCTTCTCCAGATTAAATAATCCCAGCTCCCTTGGCTCTCTCATACAACTTATTCTCCAGACCCTTCACCAGCTTTGTTGCCCTTCTCTGAACAGACTCCAGCACCTCAACCTCAATGTCCTTTTTGTAGTGAGGGGCCCAGAACAGGACACAGCACTTGTGGCCTCACCCGTGCCAAATACAGGTGTAGTCATTGCCCTGGTCCTTCTGATACAGGCCAGGATGCTGTTTGCCTTCTTGGCCACCTGGGCACACTGATGGCTCATGTTCAGCTAGGTGTTACTTGCACTCCCAGGTCCTTTTCTGACAGATCTTTCCAGCCATTTCCCCACTACTCTTCCTGCCTGTAGCACTTCATGGGACTGTTGTGACCCAACTCTTGTTGAACCTCATACCCTTGGCCTTGGCCCATCGATCCAGCCTATCCAGATCTCTCCTTAGAGACTTTGTAGCCTTTTTGGTTCCTACAAACCTCCACGCACTATGATGAACTGTTCTGCCATTCTTACAACCCTCTTAAATGAGTTGTTTGAAGAGACCCAAGCCAAGAGAAAGATTTTCCAGTCTCTTTTGGGTAGTCCTTATTCTTCCTTCTCATTTTCCATTTTGTAGCCCTGTATCTGCAACAGATTCCAAAGACTTCATTCGAAGAAAGTTATGAAAAACAGAGATGGGTTTAGATAATCTAACTAATTACAGAAACTCCAAAAGTTTATTCTTCTATACAACAATTGCGTCTATTTCTTGGCACAGCCCTTGCAGAATGTTGTTTTAATGAAAACTGGAAGATTTGGCTGCTGCTGTGATGTATTTGACCATCAAAGAAGCTCACAGCAGAGTTCAAAGGCTAAATGTTGCTAAACTGAGGCTACAGACATTTGTCTGTTCATAGAATCAGCTGTGAGGAAGGTGCTTTCTCTGTCCGGTAAATCTTTTCCCCTAAATCAGATAAGATGTGCAACTGGGGATGTGACAAGATTTCCATTAAAGTGTGTGATTCAAAATATTAAGTCAGCCAACCTGAAGTATATTGCACTGTTTTCTCTATTTCTTAGTACTTAGAGATATGCTGAATGTGCAGATAGTTCTTTTAGTATTATAATACAGAACATTGGTAATCTGGTCAATAAAGACTATTAATGAGGATTCATCTGGTGTTGCAAAACATTCAGATCAAACTATCTGCCTATGCTCCTTGAGTGTCCAGCGGGTCCTTTTATTTGTTACCAGATGGTCAGCCAAAAATTGTGGGAGATACATTTCTCTCCAGTGTTTCCTGACTTCTCAGCTGATGGTGCCTAGACATTAAACTTCAAATAAACCCCACCTCAGATATGCACCTACTGGCTATGTCCCTGTTCTGATCAACCTCAAGTAATTCTCTGTATTTCTGGTCAAGGGTGTGTTATTTGGAACATGTAGGAACAGCAATGAACAGTCAAGGCAGATAAAGCAAATACAAAGAAGAGGAAGATCCTCACCTGCTCTGTCATTTTTCCCCGTGAACTGATGTTAGAAGTGATGATGTTAGAAGCAAAAGGAGTGGAGTTTGCAGGGCTTAAGGAGGCAGGACTGAGACTTAAGTGATACCCTTGTCCCACCAGGGAGTGACTACACTGCTGCTGTCTAGTTTTTAGGGCACACACCTCAGGGGCTCCCTCATGAAAAGGTTCTTCTTGACTAAGATTTGTGTAAAATTGTAAAATGGTTTGACTTTAGAGGTTGTCTAGTTCCAACCTCCAAGCCGTGGAGGGACACCTTTCAGTGGACCAAGTTGCTCAATGCCCTGTCCAGCCTGGCCTGGAACATTTCCAGAGGTGGGGCATTCACAGTATCTCAGTTTAAAGCCATTCTCCCTTTGTTCTGTGACTAAGAGCCCTTGTAAAAAGTCCCACCCCAGCCTTCTTTAGGCCCCCTTTTGGTACTGAAGTGTTGCTACAGGGTCTGCCCCATGCCTTCTCTTCTTCAGTCTGACTAAACCCCATTCAGCCTGTTTTTTGAGACAGGACCTGGTAGAAAACAGTCAAGATAGAACTCCATGTTTCAGCTTTGGGAATTATTTTTTTTGTAATAATTGTTCTTTTCTCTTCACAGCTGCTTGCAGAGGACTGGCCCTTTGGTGTTGAAATGTGCAAATTAGTGCCTTTCATTCAAAAGGCATCAGTAGGCATCACAGTGCTGAGTTTGTGTGCCCTCAGTATAGACAGGTGAGACCCATTTTCCATTAAAGTCTTTAATTATTTTCTCTATGGGCATTGGCTCAAATTCACCTTTCCACTCAGCTGATACAATGCAAATAAGATGAATTTAAGCCAGTTAAATTGGAGTTTTCTTGTATTTTGAGTTCGTAAATGTGTGCTGTTGCTTCAGGTACCGAGCAGTCGCTTCTTGGAGTCGCATTAAAGGAATTGGAGTGCCAAAGTGGACTGCTGTGGAAATTGTCCTGATCTGGGTCATATCAGTGATACTGGCTGTTCCAGAAGCTATTGCATTTGACATGATTACGATGGAATACAGAGGAAGGTATCTTAGAATCTGCTTGCTTCACCCCACGCAGAAAACATCCTTTATGATGGTACGTTACACTTACAAAATCTCTGGGAGAATTCCTTGGGTCTTCACAGTGTTGTGTGAACTGCAATGTGCACAGATGTATGTGACATGTAGGTGAATATAATGTTCAAATGAAATACTGACATTTCTGAAGCATATTAAGTTCTAAGAAGAGCATTCAGAAATCTTTGACTTTTTATGGGCTTTGAGCATTCCGGTGTCTTGTCCTGTTTTCTCACTTGTAATGTACACCTTACATAAATGTCAGGGCAAACTGACCAATTAGTTACAGCACACTTAGCAAAATGCTCAGCATTTAATTTCTAACCATGTTTTTGCTTTGCTTCCTTCTTTACAGTTTTACAAGCAAGCTAAAGACTGGTGGCTCTTCAGCTTTTACTTCTGTTTGCCACTGGCTATCACAGCATTTTTCTATACTCTCATGACTTGTGAGATGTTACGAAAGAAAAGTGGGATGCAGATTGCCTTAAATGACCACTTAAAACAGGTAAAAATTTATCCCTGTCCACTCTCTAACTGTAGACAGGATGACTAATAACTTTATTGATTTTCCTGTCACATCATTCTGTTCTTGTATGACTTCAGGATTAGAAGCAAAGAGATCTTTCCTAGAAGTGGTGCTGCTGAACTCATACATATGTATGTATCAGAGCCCTAAGGAACCTAAGATTTTAACTGAAAATCACAAAATTGGTTCTTTCTTGTTTGGTTTTAATGTTTCAGGTTTTGTAGGTTTTATTTCTTCTTTGCTATAATGAGAGTTTACTATTTTGTAATGCAAACTGAAGTCATGCTCTAGTCTAGTAGGTGTTGCTATAAAACTGTTAATTATTTTGAAGCAAGTTCTTGCTGAGCTCTAGTGTAGTTTAGCAATATGTTAGCAGAACAGAACATATTCCAGCATACATTCCAAAGTACTAGTGCCTCAGACACAAATACCAGACATCACTAGAATTAGACTCTGTTCTTTAATGTGTATTTGTGCTCCTTTCCTCTTACCTGGTTAGAACTGTAATTGGAATCTCTTGGGGCATTTCAAATAAGATGTGAGATCAAAGCACAAGGAAATACAATTGAAAACAAGCTTGTTTTGAAAGTGATAGGGGAGACAAATATGTTCTTAATTTTAATTTAAATTATTGCTTAAATAATGTTTTCATTATCTCAATTTTTTCATACTTCTTGAAATAAGGGATACATCAAATCAGTGCGAGACATCTAAAACAATCAAAAGATCAAGCACATATTCCAGGAAAACAAGCTATTTGATGTTTTCCTAACTCCTATTTTGATAGGCTTTTTTATCCTGTTTATTAAACATTTGGATATTAGAAAACAACAAAAATCCAGAGAGGGAGAGTGGAACTGTAACACTATTCTGTCCAATTTTCTTTCTCAGAGACGTGAGGTGGCCAAAACTGTCTTCTGTCTGGTACTTGTTTTTGCCTTGTGTTGGCTCCCACTTCACTTAAGCAGAATCTTGAAACTCACTATTTATGATCAGAAGGACCCCAATAGATGTGAACTTCTAAGGTGAGAATGCAAACATAAAATGACTGTATATTGTGGGTATTCTCCTTAAGCATATTAGGATTTCCTATTAAACTAGTTTACTCTGCATGTCTAAAGTTGTTCCTGCTTCTTCATCAGGGACCATCTGGTTTCAGTCCAATGGCAGAGAAATAAAATTGTGAAGAATTCCCTTTCTTTTCCCTGTCTTCTTCCTGCTCCTTTTTGGGACTGTTCTGTCATGTGATGAAACCAAGTCCAATTTCCATTGTTGTAAACCTCTACTGGGCCTTTTCAAAGCAAATGAGATGTGTCTCACTTTAATTTCCACACAGCTTTTTTCTTGTGATGGACTACATTGGTATTAACATGGCTTCACTGAACTCCTGCATCAATCCAATAGCTCTGTATTTGGTGAGCAAAAGATTCCAGAACTGCTTCAAGGTAAGTTGCTGCTGGGAGTTGCTCCTCTGGTTAAAAGATTATGTCAGTAGTAAAATTCATTCTTTAACATGTTTTAAACAGTCATTACATTTTACTTGAAATTTGAATTGGGTTATGGTAAATGTTCTCTCTCCCTCCTGCTGAAGCTCTGTAGGAAGGAGCTAAGGTTTGATGGGAACAAAAAGAGAAAGCAAAAGAGCAGAGTGTACAATAAACCCTCTGGGGACCATGCTAATCAGTGCTACATCACTTCCTGACTGAAGCTGGCACCCAGCTCCTTCCAGAGCACTGGTGAAGCAGACTGGGACTGAGCTGCAGAGATTCACGTAGCCACATCCTCTGCATCCCGGCAGGGAGGGTGCTGACCCTGGGCTCCCTCCTCCTGGCTGAGCACTTCAATCAGTCATGCAAGGCAGAGGCTGCAGATCTGCGCTTGTCCCTTTGCAGCACCAGTGTTTTATGAGACAGACCTGTTTGCACTTCTGGCTTGAGCGAAGAGAGCTGGGCACTAACCCTCCACACAGGGTTTCAGGCTCTGGAGTGCATATGGTTAGCAGCCCATCAGTCCCTCAGCCTTCGTGTCTGCTTGGAAAATATGAAGATTGGGCTTTCTTTGTGAACGCTTGCTGTCTTTAGACACTCTATTGGAGTCCTTACAATGCCTATGCTAGATTTTTAGATCTAAATTGGTGGATTTTTTTCTTTTCTTGCAAAGCATTTAACCACTGGCCACAGCTAGGGTTATTGCCTGGCTTTTAAAATTCCTTAGTAGCAAGATGGAAACATCTTTCAGTCAGCTCTACATCTGGTAGTGCATTTCTCACATCACTGTGCAGCACAGGTTGCAGAGGTTTTAGTGTTGGTCGTCTTTCCTGTCTGTGCTGCAGACTCCCTGAAAAGTCACTGGAGCTGAGAGCACGTAAGAAATCTCCAGCATCCTGAGCGTGGAAGTAAGTGGGTGTGAGGAAGGCACTTCCAGCACCCAAAGGCCAGACAGGACCATGAGAAAAACCAGTACATCTAGTAAATGTATGAATTGTATATAGGTTTTCACCCTTCTTCTCTTTTTACCACCTCAGAACAATGAGCTAAATAGCAGCATCTTACTTACAAAATGTAGGTAAGAATACATTTTCCCCCCAAGATAATCAGAGAAAGGACAATAAGGAGTCATAATAATTTTATTTTCAGATGCATTTAGAATTGCAGACAAGATATGAAGGGGTATGTGTGTGGCTGTTAGTATATGTAACTACTCAGTATAACTTCTGTACTCCATAAGTATGATTGTTAGTGGGGCCATTTGAGCAGCTCAGAGTTGAGCCCCATTTCTGTGCTTTGTGCTCTAATCCCAGAACAGCAGCTTGCACCTTTGCTATTTCCTACTCTACCCCTGACAAAGGGCAGCTTTTCAGTGCATTTTGCCACAGTGCCATTTGTGCAGATACAGAGTGATGTCAAATGTTTATTTCTTTTATTTTAACAGTCGTGCTTGTGTTGCTGGTGCCAATCCAAAGATCTGCTGTCCCTGGAGGAAAGGCAGTCCTGTTTAAAGTTCAAAGCTAATGATCACGGATATGATAATTTCCGCTCCAGTAACAAGTACAGCTCTTCATAAAGCGAGTGTAAAAGGTATATTCTCTTACATTGATACTGGTGCCTTTTTAAGTAAAAGTGGCAATTACTTTTAACAAGATGGTAACATCCAAAATAATCTAGTTTTATATTTGCACAAAAAAAGAACATTAAAAAAATTGCCTTAAAACTGTATCACGCTGAAAATCATGGACATTTATGAAATCATCATTTATGGAATATGAAGAAAAGCATGGAAAGAACAAGTCATTGTTAGCACTTGAATACTTCTGAATCAGCACTTCCAAATGATCCCCACTTCCTGTACATTAAGCAATCGTTTGTATTGTCTGTAACAGTTGTAGGAACTGAAGTCACAGTAATTATTAAGCAGCATAATATCAAGTTAATTGGATCAAAGCCATTATTATATATAACTCAATGTATTATCTTTTATAAAGCAAATTAACCACTATCACTATTGTGAGGTTTTTTTTTAATAAAACAAAATACTTTGTAATAGAAGTCTAAATGTTAAAAAGTAGAATTTTTATCAGGTCTATTATTGAGGTAGCTACTGAAAATATTAAAGGATGCAGTAAAGCAAAAGTGCATTTTACTTTGATGACTGTTTTTACCTATTATTGTCAGAGGTATGAGTATTTGTGTTTACTGATAGAAAAGGAGACAAAACCACACCAAAAGCAAAAAATTAATACTAGAAGAAACATGCAGACAACAGCTATTATTTCAGCAAGCTGAATACAAGTGGATTGTATCCTGTGTAAAAACTGGGCATTCCAGAGCCTGATGGTTCTTTACTGGAGATACTTTTGTGACATTTTACAACTGTTTTTGCAATCCAAATACTGTCTTGGAGCAAAATTTTTGGAAATAGTGGGTGGAAAAAATGTCACCAAGGTAAAAAGAGAGAATTTGAACTTCTGTCTTCATTTAGGTGTAAGTTTTCATAAAGAAATTAATTCATGAACTGTACTTCTAGAGAACAGTATATGTAGCATACTCATTTTAATACTGTTTTAAAATATATTCTACTTCTGTAGTTCCATATTTTTGGGCATAAGAAGTTGTGTGATTAGTTTCTGTTTCTGTAAATAGTTCAGTGAAATGTAATTAATTGTAAAGTAATAAGATATGGGCAGGACCCTGCAAGAACAGAAAAAAAATAAAGATGCCTGTAGTAAACATGATGTGTGTTGCCGGGAGCAATGCATGTTTTGTATATACATGACAGGTCATTCTTTGAATTTTCATTTCCTGTTAATTTGTTACAGATGTCCCCCAAAAAACTTATTAACATATTTCATGCACTAAGCCATGAGTTTTTCAAGAAAAATTGTCATATAACATGCTTTTATAAAAGACATGTTTTCAATAGGCTTGGTATTTTATTATAATAAAATTATTTATCAAAACTCAGGAATTTTTTTATTTTAAATTTCCAGATTTCGCATGTAAGAATTTTTACCTTTTTTTCCAGTCTTAATTAACTTCAGGTTTTTTACTAAAATGCCTTGAATGTGCTCAGGATGAAAACAGCTTCCATTAACACGTTCACCTGTTGTTACCTTAGATGGGTTTCTGACTTTAGGTAGCTACAGCTACCTTGCAGACAGCTAAAAACGGGGTGGTGAGCCCCATTCCTGGTGTTGTTCCCATCAAAAGCTGGTGAGTGAATGCTTGTGTAATCAAGCTGAGGAGGACCCCTGCACATGCATTTGAGCATGGGTATGTGTGTGTTTGTGTGTGAGCGTGAGTGTGCAGGTGTGTGTGATGTGCACCATGAGGCTGCTGTTACCATCTTGCTGCAGCACATCCACTCAGCTGCTATAACGCTGAATTTTTATAAATGTAAATCTGTTTTAGGTTCCCTTCTTTACATTTTTACCTTGATTTTCATGGTAACTTTCTCACAGTAAGCCATGAATATCACTTCACTTCACCCTACCTGGTCTATTTCTGTGAAATGCATTTCATCTGTTAAGGATGGATAATAAGTGAAATCCTCGATTTGATACTGATCAGTGTTATTTTCATCAAGTTATATCATTACAATATTGTACATGTATATTATTGTTATTTTTATTTAAAATATAGCTGCTGTATTGGCAACTGTGTAACATACTTTCCATTTTTTCCTGGACTAATTCTTTGTTAAGTCCTGCTAAGTCAGATATTTAGGTTTGGCAAATAAAGGCCATATATACTGCCCCCTTTTTGGGTTCACAGATAAATATTAGTACACTCTTTGTTATTTTTTCAGTATTATTCAAAGCAGTATTTTTATTGAAGCTTTCATTTCCTGTAATAAAAAGTTTCAAAACTTTTGTTCTTATGCAGTTCTAAGATTAAATCTCTTAAAACTCCACACAGGTGTTTTCTGAAATCCTCAGCACAGGTTTGTTCCTCCATTTACTGAAATCAGTAAACATTTAACCATTCAATTCAGTTTGAGCAGAATTAGGGCCAAACATTGCTCTTTAAAAAACCTATCTGACATTTTCTACTTTAAACAAAAGAGGAGAAAAATCTAAACATTTTCTTTTTAAGGAGTTGATTAGAGAACATAGGATAAGAGGGTGAAATCAGCTTGTAGGGTGAGACATCCAGTCCAATGCTCTCTAATCTTCAGAGGGGGGTCACAGGTAGCAGAACAATTGCAGAGACACAGGCACCCTTATAGGAGTTCTGTGTTCTTGCCCAGAGTGGTGTGACAGAGTCAGAGTCATCTGTCCCAGTGGTCTGAAGAGTTCACACAGAATGGCTCAAGGTAAAAAAAACAACTTGTGAGAAACTACATCACAGCTCTGTGTTTTACCTTCAGATAGCAGTTAGATTTTAGTTCTCCAGTTGCTCTGAATTCTGCCTAAACTGAACTGAAACACTGGCACTGCACCTCAGAGAATCAAGTCCAAAAGTTGATGATTGTGGAGCATCTGCTATGAACTGTGACATTTCAGTGTCCCAAACAGATCTTAATCAAGACACAGCTGGCTTAGCAAGAGAATGTTTTATGTACTGAAATAGTATTTACAGGATTTTTAAAAATTGTTCTGTATAGCTGTGTAAAATAATTCTATATTTCATTTTCTGTGATCACTTAAAATAGCAACTTCTGTAGATAAACAGCGTAAACATTCTAAATTACCAATAAAATATTTGTAATTTGGATTAATTGCAAAAAGACGTCTGACCTTTTTTCCTCCTAGGGGGTCCCATTTAATTGTTAAAGAGTGACAGTGATGTAAAAAGAAGTAAGCAACCCTAATCTAAATGCCAAAGCTTTTGGTTGGGATGGTTTTATATAGCTGTTTGAAAATTGGAGAGAGTTCAGACTTGCATGTGCATTGCAAAATTGTCTGATGTTTATTGGAACAATCATGCCTATCTTTGCTCTGCTTGTTTGTGCTCAGAACGTCAGTCACAATCTGTTCTCTACACACCCTTATATAGTCACAAATTCTCTTGTGTTTGGGACATCATGAATAAAAGGCAAGAAGCTTTTAGTTCATTAATTTAGAAGTTTATGCACTCCATGCTGGAATATGCCACATGAAAACCTTTGTATGCTGACAGTGTAATTTTATGTATATTTTAATTTACCTTTCTTGAAGCAGTGGGAAACTGTATCAGACTAAATATGCTGTAACTGGTCAAATATATAACTTTATTTTCTTGTGGTATCTGTACATCCCAAAATGTGTTTGGTTCTACTGATGTTTTGTTCCAAATAGCTGTTTCCTTCTGTTTACTTGGTGGCCTGTTGCATCCAGGTAGATTTGGGTTTTTTCATGGTCCTGGGACATGGTTTCAAGTTGCCTGGAACAGAGCCACCTGTGGAGATGAGATCCCTTGCAAGTAAATGCTCTATTTAGTATCTCATGGCCTCATCACTTCCTTTTCCTTTATCTTGTGCTATGGTCCCAGGTCTTCACCAGCCTCTCATTGTGAGGAAGCACTTTTTTTGCACATTTTCTTTAAGACCCTAAAGCCTTCTGCAGGTAGGCCATAACTGCAGCTTGTTGTCAATTTTCTAAACATGCTAGAACTTCCCCAGTGATGTGCATGTACTTTTATCTTACATTCTTCAAACACTGACCAACACACTCACTCTGACCATTCTTGAGCAGGGCAGATTTGGCACCTTGGTGTTGGTGGAGCAGGATGGTTCAGCTGGTAACCTGTGGCTGGCTCTGGTCCACAGAGTGGTTCACATTTTATTGCACTGTCCTGTAGCCTCCTCTGACCACCATGTTCTTGTACTCTGCTCAAGAAGAGAACGGAGTTCTCCTCGTACGTGCTGTGCTCTTGGGTTTGTTTCTAAGCCAAGTTACTGAGCACTTCAGAAGACCAAGGCAGACGAAAGGACTTAAAACTGCTGTCATTAAATGAACCATGACATCTGTTTGGTCTTCCTGAATACTGTTCTTTAGCTTTGAAGGCAGCAAAAAGGCACCATGTACCCCTCCCCTTTTCTTACTAAGAAAAATCTACTGTAATGAAAAGTAAAACCTTCAGAAATTACTGTTCTGCCTTAGTGATCAGTATCCTACACCTTCCTGAAATTGTTGTGACAATCCAAGGACATCCGGATTGTGGGAGGAAGTATCTGGAAGGAATTTTAAAGTATTATGTGGCAAGTAGCCAGACACATTGATATCTATAGGATACCCCTCAGCAGATACCTTCAGCTTCAGTGTTACTATAAAACTTTGCATCTTGTGTAGACATCCTAGACGAGTGCTTTAGAAAAAAATGGGAGTCAAATCCTGAAACCCACTAAAACCCAAAAGACACACTGATGAGGAATTAGGGTAACCAGACCTTCTTCAGGAACCCCATCCTCCAGAAGTTGCTTCTGCTTGTTTTGTTCTTGGGTGAGCAGGATGAGGGGAAGCATTTGTTCCCCTTTTACCTTTTGATGAACCTTCATCTCCTGAAGTTTGTGTAACTCATACACAAAATTACCTTGAAGAAAAAGATCAATGGTGAAACCCAGGGAGTCAAACAGTGGCTCTCATTTAAAGCTATCAGGAAAAAGAATAATGGCAAATCCCAAATCGCTCACATCTTCCCCAGATAAATGGGTTCAACACATGCAGCCTTTGCAGAAGTAGGAGAGAAACATGGTAAGTTAACAAAACCAAAACTGGTGGATTTGATAAATTTTAGTTGGAGCTGCAAGAGAAGTGGCAGATTTCAAGCTAACTGGATTTTTTTTTTTAATTAAACTGAAACAAGCACCATAATTTCTAATGGGTGTTCAAAGGACCAGAGTGGATCTTGCCAAAGATACAGGAAGCTTCTTCCTGGAATGCACCCACAGCAGGTAGCACATCCTAAAAATTTGGCCCTATTGCTCTCGAGGAGCTAACACAAATATAACATGAAAGTTTCATATCTTGAGTAGTCAAATACTCAACACATGCAGTAACCAGGTGCATGTGTATTTACATGAGTACGTAGATAATACATATATATTTATATATTTATACCTGTACATATACAAATGAAATATATTTCATATTATGTAATATAAATTGTGTGGTATGCAGAATGCTTTTCATTAGTTTTATCTGAAAAAGTTTTCCATGAAATAAAAGATTTTTTAAAAACCATATCAGTCTGCACAAAACATAGCCCACTGTCTTTAAACAAACACACCCCTTTTAGTGTGTTTTGTCACTTTAATCTCATATTTTGCATTTTAAGGGGATTTTAATCTATTTGGAGACAATCTTACATTAGTTCCTGCCATAATATGAGTAATGTAAGCTATGTATGTCACTCATGAAAACATGAATGTCTGCCAAACCTTTGGACTTGTCTATTGCATTTTTTTACTTCGTGTTCATTAGCATGAATAATGAAGTCTGCTGAGCAGTGATGGAAATATTTTTATTGTTTTCTGATGTGGATATCAGTTTATATTCATAAAAGCTTGAAATGCTGACAAATCATGCACTACTTACACAAATGGCTAAACTATGAAATGGAATGACAATATGTATAAACATTTTTAAGTGATATTCATAAATTCCAAAGAGATTTGGTTAGGAATATTTTTATAATTTTGTCTTTTTAATAATTTATATTCTAAATAATTCATAGTATCAAATTGTGTAAAATTTTTTGGCCATTAAATGACAACAGAAAAGATACTTTTCAAAACAATTCAGAACTTCGTATTTTCATAGGAGATGGAAACAGATTGTGAAATGACCCATTATATTAATGCTCTGCATTGAGAATGTCCACATTGGTTATGAAGATATTTCCTGTCAAACTAACTACTAAAATTCTCTTGTTAAATTTGTTTGCCCAAATTTCATGTTAAAGAACAAATAGACAAAGACTGTGGCAAGCTTCTTGATATTTGCAACCCATTATTTAGTATCTTGGAAGGATTTGATCTTTGTAACAGTGTTCATACTGAAGTTGAGATATATCACTTGCAAATGTCTTCAGAGGAAAAACAGTATGTCACAATTAGGTGACATTTAATATTTGTTTACATATGTACTCAGTTTATGCAAGAATTCAATAAATTATTTTTAGTTGACTGAAAAAGAATAAATTGATATTGTAATAATGTGCAATAAAGTCAAATGCCTTTAAATTACTCTGTAAACATATCCATGCATATATTAATTTTTGCTTCTGTGTGTGTGTAAATACCTACTCAAATATACATAAATTACATAAATTAGGATAATGGTCACAATATAAAAGACCCTGAAAATACTGAAGAAGGTATAGCTGGTGGTAAAAATGCAAGAAATAAACAACGTGTGATTTGCTGAGACTTTCTTTGCAAAGAGCAAAGTAGAACTGAAGAGCTTACACTTTTCAGCTAGAAGTAACCAAATTTTCCAATTCTTCAAGGTTTAATCATCCTTACTCCAGCCTTCCCAATGAGTTGCAAAACCTGCAGTAGAATGACATTTCATGGCACTCTTACAAGAGAGCAGGAATGCCAGACACAGTGTCTTGGCCAAATTCCAAATGAAATAATTACAGTCTGTTTCCTCTGTTCCTCTCTCTTCCTGCCAATTGCAGCATGGGTTAGCAAGCATCCTGTCCCCCTCTTCAGTTTCACACTCTGCATGGAGACATCTGCTCTGTCATGTACTGGAGGTGACCATATTTCCCTGCTAGAAAGTGGGAGCCTCCCAAATCTGTTGACAATTTGTAGAGTATTTGGGAGTGTTTCAGAATGAAAAGCGAAATTTAAATGTAAAATCAGTATCTCAGAGTTTCTTTGAGTATTTGACAGCTCAGTGTTAGGTGAATCTAAATCACCCCTTTTTTACTGAATTTGATAAGTTTTATAAACATGTCTTTAAAGGCTTTTAATTTTTTTTGTATCATTTATTTATATAGTTGGAGAGATTTATTATGATCTGGAATTTGTTAAATAGTGCTTAAGCATTTGAAAAGGCATTAAGGATGCCTACAAGGTTGAGTGTAGAAAGCTGTGAGCTGCAGATATAGTGTTCTCCAAGCTCAGGCTTCAGTAGTTGCACAACTTCCAGAACAAATCAGACTAATTCCTATTCAATTTAGATCTTAGGTACACCGAGCTAGTGTCAGTCTGATGCTGTGCAGGTGGATCCTAACTGAGGGTTAGCTACTTAAAAAGGCAAGGCTGTTTCAACCATTAGACTTTGCAAATATAACGAGTTCATCATCATCATTTATTGCCTGTGTTTAAAATAAAAAAAAAAAAATAGGTGCTTGTTTATATACAGAAATTTCATAGACTGGTTTGGGTTGGAAGGAAACAGCACTAGGTATCAAAGCCCCATCCAGCCTGGCCTGGAAATCTTTGAGGAATGGGGCATCCAGAACTTCTCTCAGCAAGCTGTTCCAGAGCCTCATGACCCTCACAGTAAAGGAATTTCTTCCTAATATCCAGTCTAAACCTGTTTCAGTTTAAAGCTGTACTCCCTGCCTCTATCACTATCTGCCCTTGTAAATAGTCCCTCTCCAGGGCCTCTCCAATATATTTGATTGCACTTGTTTGAAACAACCAACAAAGAACTGGCAATATTAGCTTTAAGGTATCTAATTACTTAAATGCACTTTAGGAGGATTTGACAGATAAGGAGAGATTGAGAGAAATGGGACTCCATACCCTGGAGAAAAGAGATCTGGGGAGGATATAACTGATGTGTATAAATATCTGCAGTATTCAGTGGATATTTTGGAAAGCTTCTCTTATAACACACCAAAACTGACTTTGTTGTGATATAGCTGGACAGATGAAATCAACAGACATTTGGCAGACAAAGATGTGTTGAACTTGCTTAGATAATAGTTTAGTTTAGTTCAGTTCAGTTTAGTTTAGTTTAGTTTAATTTAATTTAGTTTAATTCAGTGTGGGAGAATGCATATCACGTATAGGCAAGTATGATTCCTTTTCAGTTTAAATATTCAGAGTCTGGGTGTCTTCTTTCTGTGGATTGTCTGGGATTTGTCTACCCTTTTATATCCTTCAACAGGGATTAAATTATGATGGTGCCTCTCATTGCATTGTTATTTCATTGTATAGGAAATACATAGCCCTGATCTCTCAAGAATTTATTTTTCTGAATAGTTTTTTTTCTAGAACTTGATTAAATAAGATGAATCTACTGCATCTTTTGGAGGGTGAGAAGCAAAGGCATGTCTTATTTGTAAGGTAGTGATAGTGTAGACACTCTCCTCCATTTTGTCCCATAAACAATTTTATGCACTTCAAATGACGTTGAAGTAGTGATTCTGTTGTTCAGAAACCTTTGATTTTGTTGCACTTGAAAAGCAGGAAGGAAGTTGTGAAACACACATCACATATATACAGATGTCAAGTACAGTTAATGAAGAGAAGCAGATGCATTCCTTAATAGCAATTAAACAGGAGGAGGGAACACATTGTCCACTTCGATTAGGAATTTTCTCTTCAAGGTTCCTTACTTGGCAAGGCTTGTCAGTTCCTTCACCCCATTTATACCAATATTCTTTTACATTACTCTTGAAAATATACACCACACTAAAAAAAGCCAACCAAACAAACAAACTCCAGACTTCTGTGTAAAACAGGATTATAGGTTTGCAGCTGCTGTTACAGTGAAAGTGCTCAAAATTGTGACATTTTGCTGTAACAGGTACATGGTAGACACTGACAAACTTCAGCATAATATGTAAAATATATTAAAATCGAAGTTTTTCTCACACTGGAACTTTACAAAATATTTATCATACGTATGATTCTCCTTTCAGTATGTCCCAGAATGAGATTTTTGTCCTTCTTCAGTGATAAAAAACTTTAAATTATCTTTATACATTGATCTGATCTTTGCTTCCTGTAGCAATGTATACTACTTGCCTTTATAAAGTTTCACACTGATGGTTGCAGACTGCCTTAGTGGTCTCTGATTCCTCAAGACAGTTTTGAATTCTAGTACCATCTCCCACACTGCTTCCAGAGTCTTTTTCATACTCATTTTCTTAAGTGTGCACTGTGTATAAACAGCCCAAAACTGCAAAAGTGCTGAACAGAAACACACACACAAATTATTCTTGCAAAGTCTTGCTTGAAATGATCTATTAGCTTGACAGAGATAGCTCCTGCTTGAGGATGTTTTTAGAACATTATGAGCTCAGAACAACCTTGGAGTGATTACATTTTGGATAAATCTTGTTCAGGGGGGTTCACAAGGACATTATGTAAGTCAAGGTCAAGGAAAAGTTGAAGTCCAACCTCTAAGCTAGTTCTTATTTCTGTCTCACATAAATCAAACTGCTCGAACCACCTTTGAACATACAGGTCTCTTGAGCAGACCCTTCTTTCTGTTCCTGTTCATGCTGTATCCAAGTGATCCTGTGGTGCCTTCTGCTGAAACTGCCTTCCCACTTTGAGTTTGGACAACATGGATTGTAAGATACAGTAAGGAAGGACTGAAAACAATCCTATGGCCACTATGACTATACCATCAAAACATCTCTTTTAAAGAGCTGTTTTCAGGGTTATCCCTTTCTCTGAAGCAGAAGATGAGCAGAATTGGTATCCCTACCATGGCTGCTACTTTGAACATTTAGAGCCTTATTTACAAACTGCTGTAGACAAGAGACAGAAGCATTTACTTTAGGAATAATAATACAGGAGGCATCTTAAATTTAAATACAGATTACTCCCTTAGTCTACCATGACTTAACCTACATATGTATTCACTACTTTTACACCTATCCTCAGCCTTCTCACCTATTTTTTGGGGGAGTAATTCCTATTTCTTTTTCAGGTTATTAAAGTGTTCCTGTGCTTACATTTAAAGAAGAGTCTATAATTTAAATTTTGAGTTTTCAGCATGTACTTGTGTATTGGCATTTTTAAGGAAACCTTTTTGGAAAGATTTTTTGAAGTTCTGAGTGACTATAACATGTAGGAAGCCCTTGTTAAAGGCAAAGTATATAATATATACCTCCTAGCCCACACATGTATAATGGAATCAGAGAATATCTCTGGAAAATTCCAGGGATGAGACCCACTAATACAAATAATTACTTGCGTGTTGCAAATATTTGTCTGGAATAAATAAAGAGGAAGAGAGGTTCTGGTGCAATGACTCACCTACTGACTGATATGATAAACAGTTGCAAACAACTGTGAAAAAGTCACCATTAGATTTTTGTCATTTCACAGTTTTTCACAGAAGAGTTATTCATTTCCCCATCATCTATTTCCTCCTCTCAGTATGAATAATGTCACAATAAATCCTCTGTTCAATGTTTCTCATTAAATGATACAAGTAGGAATATCAGAGCCAGAAAAACAGCTCAGAAAACCAGGAATAATGTGTCATAATGTGGCTAAAACGCAAAGGGAACCAGACACCCTGTAATGTCCCAGCTATATCTGGATACATAAAAGAGTTTAAAATACCACAATGCAAGTTACAGTAAGGACTCTACCTTCATTAAAAACAGAAGCACTTTGTAATGATCATTTTTTTAGTACATGAGAACAAACTTGCTTAGGGTCTATATTGCACTGTGCATACATCAAACAGCTGCACAGCCCTGGACTGTGTAGAGCCAGCTCCACAAAGGAAGGCAGCAAGGTCACATTACCAGGGATGATTGACTGGCCCTTGTGTGTGACACGGTTAATTAGCCAGAGCTCATCACCAGAATAACCCTGCTGTACTGCTTAGCAGATCTAAGGTAGCATCATCCCCATGTCATGACATACAGATAGCCAGCTCTCCCAGAGCACATATCCACACACTCACAGATAAAGAGCAGCAAGGCCCAAATGCCCTGTCTGATCCCATCAATGACAGAGCCCAGAGAGTCTCTCAGGATTATTTCTGCTTTGGGATAAGTAAGCTTGCCAGTCTAGATTTAAAAATTGCCAGTGATACCACACTTCTTCAATGGGTGAATATAGCCATTAATTTAATGGATTGCTAAGGAAAAAAAGGTGCCTTATTTTGTGTTTGAGTTTTAACTTCACCTTTTTGACAGAGGAGCTTGTCAGACCTCTGACTGCTGGACTGAACAGCCCCTTGCTATTTGTCCTGTTTTGTGTATCATGACCAGTTATCCTTAAGTCATCACGTTGATAAGCTGAGTAGATTGCACTGCTGGAGACTTTCCAGGTCCTTAATATTCCCATGGCTTTTTGCTGACCCTTCTCCAAATTATTCACATCCATCATTAATTCTGAGCACTAGAACTGGATGCACTATTCCAGTAGCAACAGCTTCTCTGCCAAGTGTGGCAACCCTGTAACCTTCCACTTCTGTCTGGTGGATATACCTAAGGATAGTATTAGCTAATTTTTTTCCATGTGGTCAAAATAACATGTCCTCTTCAGAACCTCTGTTTCATAGGAATGTCCTCTTTCTTGTTTTTATGGCTTACTTTTCTGCTCCTGGTCTATTGTTCTGACAATAGACCCTCTATTTGGCTGTACAGAAATGTCTCGTTTACAGAAGAGACATTTCTTTAAAGAAATGTGCCCTTTTTTTCCCCCTCTATTTTTGCTTACACAGTGTCCCAAGATATCTTTTGTTGCTGATCCACCTCTTCTTAATTTTTCACTCCTATTATTCTGTGTCGTCACCAAATTTTTTCAGACAAACTATGATGTCCTTTTCCCCAGTTATTAGTAAAAATACTCAATTACACAGAGCAAAAATTTCCCCCTTGTCACCTCTTGGAAAGCACAGTTAACCAAGCAAGACACAGATGCACTCATATTTATGCTTGGAGATTAACAGTTTTGCATCAGTGTAATGTGTGCTGCATTGACCTGATTTTCTGTGGTGTATTAGTGGAAATCTCACACAGTACCAAATCAAATCTCTACCAGAAGTTTCTCAGTTCTCCAACCAAACTTGTATCTTCAGTCAAAATATTCAGTAACATTGCCAGGATATATTTCTCTCAAATTTATTGACTCAAATTAATTATATTAACATATCTTAATATTTTTAATCTGTGTATATATATTGGGCAATTATTTGTCCTAATACTGTGCTCTGACTGCCAAACTTGCATTATTCAGGTCTGGGCTTTTATCCATTTTCTGTTTTAAAATAATGGCACAGTGTTATCTTCTCTGCAGTCCTCTGGAAATTCCAAAGCTTCTTGAAAAGCACCCAGAGGTTCTTTACATGAGTCTCAGCATTAATCTTAACAAGGGTTTGGCTGCAAGATTATTGGAACTGCTAACTTAAAATCATGTGATGTCTTGCACCTGCTAGCTATGCTTAGTACCACTGCAGGATATTAGATCAGCACCATCCAACAGGAAGACATAGACATAATTTATTTTTCTCCCCAGCCCATGATAAAGAAGTGAAGCACTTATGGAATGCTTCTGCCTTTTCTATGTCAGTCATTGCAATTCTATTAGGGTCATCCTGCCTTTATTATTGTTAGTATTGGTTTTGTTTGGATCTACTCAGAAAATACTTTATCTTTAACCCAGATGATTACTCTTCCATTCCATGATCTTTTTTCATTAATTTTCTTTATTTGCTGGCTTCTATGCTGTTCACTGACACCACTCATAAATATATCTCTAATATCACTCATAAATATGTCTTCTTTTTATTATTTGTTCTGCTCTGATTTCTTGTACAGCAAAACTGTTTCTTTTCTTAGATACAACACTGTTTTCTTTGGGATACTGTGGATTTTTCAACCTCTAGTAACATACTTTGAAGCAAGTCCTAGTTCTTCATATTTCTTTTAATATTTTTTCTTTTAGCTGGATATGTATAACATATTGAGTGATAAAAATCAGTACTGTGCATAGAAACTAAGAGATGCAGACTGAATAGCAAGTGCTGCCACTCCCAGATGAATCAGGCATCCTGCCTCTTCAGCTAAATGGCAATGGACCAGCACAGGTTTAATGAGAGAAAACAACCTCAGAAGGATCTAGTGACCATTGCTTTGTACAGAAAGCAGTGAAAGCCTCCCCATCACCTGACAGCAGTACTACCCTCATGTCAGCAGAAAAAAAGACATACAGGAAAGCTTTGCTGACACTGAAGACTTAAACTCATGTAGCATTCAACAGCTACATCGTCATAACAGCATACACAAGACCAGTATCAGATATTAAATAAAACCCTTCTATTAAAAGTTAGTTGCAGTACTTGGTAGTCTTTTTAATAATGCACGTTTTAATATGTTTGATTTTTTTTATATATGTTTTGCCTACTTTGAGTCAATGAGAGGAAGCAAAATAAAAAGAAAAACCCCTCATACATATCTGGCTTGTTTTTTCTCTGGTTGTAGTAAGCAGAAGCTTTAGTGTTCGTGTTTGGACACAAATATGAAGGCTACAACTTACCCTGTTGTGTGATCCCAGGAAAGGGCAGAGTATCATTCCATTCTTTTTCTTGCTTGCACACATCTGGCCTGCCAGCACGAACACTTCCTGTAGCACCTCTGCAAAAACAAATTCAGCAGTTACAACACCCAGTTGCTCTTTGGATGTGTGGCTCTGGTGTTCTTCCCACCAGCCTTCCATGCCAGCTTGCTTTCTCAGCACCATCGTCATGGCAGAGCAGCACGGTGACCAAGGCCAGGTGGAAATAAGCTAGAACTGCAGCTTTTGTTAGACATGAAATGTTTTATTTTGGAAAAAGGATGTGCCTATACAGAAACTCTGAGATCCTTAGAACAGAATACCTCCAGTGAAAGCTGTTACTGTCTACTATGATGATTTAGCAACCAGCCGGTAAGAAAATGGAAAATAAACTGACTCACCACTGAATAATAAATTTAGCAAACTAAAACCCTTAATGCTTTCTCATAGATTACATCTGTCAATTAAATTATTTAATGCATTTAAAAAATAAAAAGCAATATGTTTTAGAAAAGCTATGGAATATTTTGTCTTTTGACTTTTTATAAGTCTCATGTCTACATGCCAGTACCTCCAGAGATCCCTTCTACTTTTTTCAGCATTCATGGACACCCATTGCTTTCCCTTTAAGACATCCAGCCATTCCATTGTAGAAGGCAATCAGATTTGGTTAGGCATTTGTCTTCCTCACATCTTCAAGAACCTCCTGCATTCTCTACTTCTTTTCAAAGACCATGCTGAAGAGTATCCCAATGCCATAAACCAGCTCCCTCAGCAATCTTCGAGGCCTTCTGTCCAGCCCCACCTGGAGATTGCACATCTCAAATTTGTTTAAGCAGTCTTTAATTCCAAACCACCCTACTACCCTACTACAGGTAACAGTTCTCTCCCTCCACACTCTGCCACAGAGATTTGGGAAGCTGCAAAACAGACCTTGCCAGTAATAACCAAGTCACTCTGTCATTGTGTCTTTATCCTTCATCATCAAATCACCCATTCAGTGGTGGATTTGTATTTTTGTTGGTTTTCCTTTTGCTCCCAATGGACTTATAGAAGTCCTTCCTGTTGCCTTTCTTGTCACTCACCACTTTAAACTCCAGCCTGACTTGTGTCTTCATGACTTCACCCTTCAAGCTCAAGCTCCAATTTCCATACTCCTTGCTGATCCCCACTTCCATTTTCTGGGTATTTCCATTTTGTGTTTGAGCTCAGCCAGGAGTGCAAGTTCCTGCTCAGCCGAGTTGGCCTCCTGCCACACCTGCTGTTTCCTGCACGTCCGGATGCTCCTCTTGTGCTTTGAGGAGCTGCCCCTGGAGATCACTGCCCTGCCCTGCTCCTTTGAGTGAGGTCCTGCTACGGAAGTCACTGCCAAAGAGTTCAGCACTTCTACAATTCTGCTGGAAGAACAGTTTATATTAGGGTTTCCTAATCCACTTCAGACAAAGCAAACCAGGTAAACTGCTTAAACTAAAGAAATTAATCCAATCTATTTTTCCTGAAATGAAGTAAGTGTTCACAAATTGCTTTAGGGCTGGATATAGGGCAGTAAATACCATAGAGGTGATAACAAACAGCTGGAGGGAAACAGACTGCTGAAACTTGCTGAATCTATCTTAGCTGAGGCTCAAATGGGCAAACTTAGAGCAGAGTTAGGAAAGGTTGATCTGGCACCAATCAAAGTGAATGTTTTTCAAGTTAGATGGCAGAACTCCTACCCCCAGCACACAAATTCATATTAATTTATATGTATACAATTATTGAACAAATAATTTAAAATTAATTATGGTATTTTAAGTACATTATATACCTCTAGAGACCTGGGGTATTTAGATACTCTCTTTATTTGTCTTTTACTAGCACAGTTTCATTTTGTCTTATGTTTTGTCTTAAATAGTTCAATTATCTACATATGAGAATGAAAGATTCCTATAATATTCTAAACATGAGGTTTCAGCCAAATCTTCATGATCTGGATTACAGGATAAATCCTTAAATTTTATGGGAATTAAAATGAAAGTAGAAGTGCTTTTTTTTTTTTTTTTTTTTTTTTTTTTTTTTTTTTTTTTTAATGGATAAAATGGATAAAGCCCTGAAAACATCTGGAAAATAAAAATTACTCTTGTAACTACTAACTGCTCTTGAACTAGTTGCATCCTGTCCTTGCAGTCCTACTGGATATCCATACTCCTTGAGCCAAGTACACAAGCACTCCAGCAGTGGTAGTGGTGATTTCTGGTTGTCCTCACCCTGCCAGCAGGATTGGAAAAGTTGAAGAATAGTAGAGCTGCAAGAAACTCTCCACAGTTACCCATGGGCATTGTCATTGTGCAAAATCACATTGTGCCCCTGCTTCTCTGAGTGGAGTGTCCTACTGATCACAGATGCCAATTTTGTGGTTGACATCTATGTGGGAAATGCTTTCTCCCACACTCTCAGCAGATATGACATAGAGCCTTTAATAACCCTTGCTGGTGCTCCTCTATCATGGCTTTCATTTTGTTGGGACCATGAGGGCTGGCACAGCAAGCAAAAGTTGGGGGAGGCTTCATGACTGGTTTTAGGAAACATCAGAGTCCACCTCATCACGTGTTCTGTGTGATACCTCTGCCAAAATCTCAAGAGATGGACAGAGTCCATCTATCTTTTCCCAACTAAACAACCAAATTTTGTTAGTTTCAAATATAGGTTCAATTTACATGTACATTTACATTTACATTTTGATCACATTGCTGGCAAATTAATAAAAGAAAATATTATTTAGTTCCAGCCTTATATTTATTGCAACTCTTATAAAATTCAGTCACAAATAAATTATAAACATCACTGCTTTGAAAAACAAAAAAGGCAGCAATTTTTCTCTCACTTTCAAATACATACACCTTTTTTCCCAGTTATTTCCTGGCTAAAAATTCTAATGTTCCCTCCAGCACTTGTTTTTTTCATAATGATTTTGCCATTGTTAATCTCCTCCCCTTTACTGGAAATAGCATTTCACTTTTCCCTCTCTTCAAACATCCTACTCTGCAGATGAGCAGGATACAGAAAAAGGCACACCTACTTACTGAATCTAAACATGCCTGAGTTATCATGACATCTTCAAAGTGCTCCTCTTCCTTCCACTCTTCCCCCCACCCTTGTTGCCACATGCATATTACAATTGCTTTTGATGTCAATGTGTCTGGATTCCTGGTTCTAGTGACAATCATCATTTAGGATACTTAAAAGAAAAATTGGAAGAGGAAGAACAAGTCAGACTAGGCCTATGTATTGTTGCAGGAAGCCTTCAAAGCATAAATCATTTCAGACACAGGAATAATCGGATTAAAATCAGAGGGATTTAACCCATTTATTTTAAGAAGCTGTGAAAATATGTTAGAAGCTCAAGGTCTGAGGGCCAAAGCGAGATGGTACATTGAGGTGTGCTAGGCACCAGGAACCAAGGAGCAGAATAATGGTATCAGCTAAGGCCTGACTAGAGGTTTTCAGATGCCTGAACCAGTGACTAGAACAGCTGGAGATGTCCTGCCTGCCCTCCCCAGTGTCTTCTTTGAGTGGCAAAGCTGATGAGCTCAGTGAAATGTGTGGTGAGACACCTCCCTGAGCTCTCTGGGTCATGTCCCACAGCTCCCCTTCCCAGCCCCCCTTCCCCTGCAGCTACTGACCCAACACACAGCTCTGCACAGCACTGACACTTTGGATATCCCACATCTACACCAGGGAATGCCCTGTGACAGTCTGCATCTGAGCAGGCACAAGATTGCTGCTATTTTGGCACAGCTGAGCAGCTCAGCATTTATCTCATGTTTATACAGAAAAGGGATTTTAAATTATGCCTGTTTTCTGAGAAACCCAGTATGGCAAGTAGACTGTGCACACGTAACACACTTCTAAGGCAAAAATTCCATGGCGAGTACAACAGTCATGACCACCTTCCTTCTAAAATTCAAAACCAGAGTATTTGCTATGCAAAAAAAAAAAAGGTATTCAGTATTTAAAAAAAAAGAAAAAAAAAGAAAAAAAAAGAAAAAAAAAGGTTATTCACTGTCTTATTTCTTCCCAGCCCTTAATAGAGCAACTCAAGAGACACAGTACCTTCTAAAGAGCAGGCAATGACAGCACTTTTTTCAAATGTCACTTTGCCTTTTCTCACCTCCAAAGCATATACCAAACATCAGGCTGCAGGCTGCTTATGTCAAGAAACAAAGCTTATCCACCCCTGATGTTCTTCTGTGCTACTATACATAAATCAAAAGTGCAGCCAAGATTGATTAGTCTGAAAAGCTGATTACTCTTCTCTAGCAATTAGAGCACTCACAAATATGTGCTTCTCATTCCTACTCCAATGTCTGCATTTGACATGAAACAGTCACTAGCTAGGCTAGCATGGTCACTGAGTGCATCCATTATCTTCTTTTCTTGCTAAATTTTGCAAATCCCTGAATGCAAAGAAAAAAACCCCAATGAAATCTGTCTTTCTTCACCAGAAAGAATACTTCATCAACACATTTCAAAAGTCATTAAAAAAAGCACAAGATTTTCTGTCTGAGACTAAATAGAATCTATTCAAGTCTCTATTTAGAATAAGGATGGTAAGGTCACAGCAAGTCAGTCAGCAGAAGTATTTAATTCAGAAATCTAATTATTTTGGATTGCTCCTTGTATTTCTTGCTATATATGAAAAAAGAAGAACCCCATTAAGCTGCAACTTGTGAGACAGGCGAAGTATTCATTCTAAATTCAGATTTTTTTAGGGTGGCATAGATAGCAAAGATATACCAGTGTTAACACTGGCACAGATACACACAAACCTAAAATTGCTGATGGAAAAAGTCTTATGCTTTTCTTAAAACAAAGTCTAAATAAGACAGAGTCTACCTAAGTGTCATGTGAAAGATTGCTTTGCAAATCTGGGTTTCTGTCCATGTATTTAAGTATTTTTTATTCTTCTTCACTTAGAAGGTTTTCTAGGATGTATTGGGGGGAAGATGTGTGCAATATTTTGGACATAAAAAAAAAATTAAATTCAGTTTCATTTCCAGTACCATATATTATTTCAAAAACAAAACAAACTATAAAACATGTCTAAAATTTTAAACCTAGAACAGCACGTGTGAGTTCTTTTTCTTTTAACACATTCATTTAACATTTAAATTTTAACAAGATCAGTGGAGAACATTATGACTTAGTATACAGGTTCTTTGTGCTCTTTTAGATAGATCCATTAACTTAATTTGAGAGCATGATATAATGGGTATTGTCAGCCTCAAATTCCAAATGTAGTCAATCCATATGTGTGCATATTTCTCCAGAACATCATACAAAACCTCTGGGAAAATCCAGTCTCAGCTACCAAAGGAAACTTTACTCTTATCACCTTAAAACCAGCAATGCTGTATCTGTGTTGGCATCTGGTCTTTCACTAAGGTCACAGAGAGCAGACCACTGGCAAGCAGGCAACATTCCTACTCCAGACCAGAGGACCATTACTTCCCAAGCCATACATTACACACAGCTTTTGCCTAGTCCAAGCAGCCAACAGAAGAGAAATGTGCAGGATCTTTCCTCAGAATTCCTGAAAATATGTACAGTTATCAATGGCCACGTTGCTTCACACAGCTTCACCCTCTGCCTGGAAACTTAGTTATGGTAGATTTAAGAGAATTTTTAATATCCATATATGATTCAGTGTGGAAATCCTGAATAATACCCCCATCTCCTGTCTACATAAAACCTGGACTTGTTTGCAGCATGACTGGAGATCAGCTGCACAGGAGGTTCACTGAGAACATGTCCCACTTGCAGCATGTTTCATCTTTTTTTTCACATTTCAGACATAAAGAGGGCAGATTTATATTAGATATTTGGTTTACTCTGAGCATGGTGAGGCACTGCAATAGGGTGCTTGAAGTTGTGGATGTGGCCTCCCCCACCCCTCTGCCATTCCTAGGATGAGGAACATTCAGATTCCTGGATCAGGGATGCAAATGCTCTCCAGAGAAGTTTATATTATGGTGCATGCATTGAGCTCTGCTGTAATCCCTTTATAAAGAAAAGTGGTTGAGTAGTCCCAGCAGAACTGAGCTGAAGCCAGGATGCCCTTCTTACACAAATTTCTCCCAAGGACTTATAAGCAGTGACCTGTTTGGCATCCCCCATTACCTTCCAGACACTGCCATTCATCACAGAATCGCAGAATCAAGGTTGGAACGGACCCTGGAGGGTGCCTGGTCCACCAGCCCTGCTCATGCAGAGCTACCTACATCTGGCTGCCCAGGACCATGTCCAGACAGCTTTTCCAGTGGGGGAGACTCTATAACCACTGTGGGAAGCCTGTTGCAGTGCCCAGTATTCCTCACAGTAAGAGTAGTGTTTCCTGATGCTTGAGCTTGTGCCCATTGCCTCATACCTTCATCCCCGCACAGAGATTCAGCTTTAACAGCAAATGAGGACCATCCCAGCACCTTTACTTTGGCAGTGTTTATATAAAATAGCTACTAAGGATTCAAAGCTCTTTGTAAAAGGAAGGACTCAGAAAACAAAGCTCCCATCACCTATTCCTTGAGTTCCATGTTCTGTTTCCATTCACACAGGGAAGTCAACCAAGTGTTTTCCAAGTGCTCAGTGAAGCACAGGCACCTACCAACTGAAAGGACTTTATCTTCGTTTCTCACAGGTAGCTAAGAACCTTCCAGAAATAGAAGGGCTTACACTCCACAGGAATCACAGGCACCTCAACTGATAGGCTTAATGTAGCCCTACATATTCTCATTGGCCTGTAAATTGATCAAACAATGCATCAATAGAAGACAGAGATTCCTTGATGTATCAGATGGCAAAACCTAACATATAAAATAAACTGTTAGTATCTAGCAAACACATCATGTCTTAAATGACTATCTTCCTTTATTGGAATGCAACAAACATTGGGAAACATGAAGACAAGTAGCAATTACATTAATAATTTTGTTTATTTCTTGCTGAGTCACTTAAGTCATCCTGAAAGAGACTGAATGACCAGTTTGGCAAGTCTCTCTGAAGAACAGGTACTTAACATTTAACAGAAGCATTATTAGTTTGCCCTTTAATACCCTCTGCACTTCAAACCTGACAGCAGTTCAGCATTCAGCCTTCCCTGCACTCAATCTAAATCCCATTAAAGTCAATGCAAGCCTCTCCCATTTTAATGGGATTTAAATCAAGCCTTTAATCCTCAGTGTCTCTGTCCTTTGTGTCGCTCACAGACAGAAAATTATGAATGTGTGTTCATCATGTAGATATTGTTGCAATTGGAGGTGAATGATAGCAATCAGTGCACTTTACCATGAAAAATATACCTTTGTGTCTCTTTCCTATTGAGAGCAGACTGTCCTGTATACTTTAAGAAAAGTTAAAGAAAATATTTAAGCTGAAAGATCTTGGAGCCCTTCACTCTTCTAAATCCACACCTCTGAAGGGGTTCATCTCCATTAATAAACTTGCCTAAATACTGGAATCTACTCCTTCTAGTTCCCTTTACAGTGCAAAAGAGTCACCTCCAGAGGGCAATTTATCTGATCTATCTTACATGTATGTTTTCAGCTGAGATGAGCAGCTTTCTTCTGATGCTTATGTCTGCCATTGATCATGCTGGTTGAATTGATAACTCCAATATCTCATGTTTATGTGTCTATAATTAAGGCAGATATATCTCACCCCTTACAGGGGATTTTTTTAGAACAGTAAGAGGTACCCTTTAAGCTTGGAAAATAGGCAATCCACCTCTACTGTGATGATGTTCAGTTACATTTTAAGACTAGATGCAATGAGCATAACATGCTGGTTTTAAACTCAAATGCATATTTTAGGGAAAAGCAACTGTTTTTATACACATATTTTGCATTACAGAGATATAATCACATCTTGTTAGGTTATTGCTATTATTAATTATCTTTACTACTAAACATATTATTCCAGGTCTGGTAGAACTTCATCATTTCTTTAGTATTTGATGCAAATCCTCTCTAATAATTTGGAGTCCATGTGTGCAAGGCTTACATTTACCCTTTTAATCACAGGACTATGTAATGAACACATAGATAATTTGTTCACTGACACTCTTTAGTGCTTTTAGGCATGTGATTTTTCAAGGCATATATCCTTGAACAATAATATGGTGTACATTCACTTTCCTGCAATGAGTGATTCATTATTAGCTATACTATAAACCTGTTTCTCTCCACTGAAGAGACTATGTGAATTTGCTCTGCTAGCAGAGCTATTTCAGCAAAACAAAACACTGAAGGTGTTTTTCCACCAGTGTGTACACCTCGCCCACTTTAATGAAGCTCACTAAGCCGAGATTAGAGCTGAATATTGTCTGGACAGATAAATGAGTTTAGGGTGTGTGATTTTTTCCCCCAGCTCATCTGAGACCTCATACTGATAGGAAAACTTTCCGTCATAGACCATATCCACACCTAAAATTTTGCCCACAGAGCTTTACTAATAAAATTATACTAAAGGCAAAAAAGCAACCGGACAAAAAGAAAACTTAGTGTACATATAGCTTTCAGTATTTACACCAGTATAAGAAATGTTGCCTCATGTCTAAGTATTTTGTTGTTACAGAAGTTACACCCCAAAAATCTGACCCCTGATGCTATCAGCACTGAAAAAAGCGTGTGACGCCCACCTGAATCTAGTATGCAACATGAGCTGCAGGAAGGATCTTACCTCCTCACAATTTAGCTGTTAATTCTCTGCATTACTGACAAAATATGACTGCTATAAAAACTTACTATTATAAGAGTTCAGTTGTGGACATTGTGATGAGGTCCCTTTGTTATACACGATGCAATTACTGAACCATGAATTCTTTTGTTCTTTTCCTGACTTGCATTTGAGGAAAAAAATACAAACCACAAAATACTAGTTAAAACTGAATAGAGGGCAGTATTTTTTTTTTTCTGAAAGTATCAGTTTTCTGAAACTATTAAAAATGCGTGTTTAGGACTAAATTGACCCTTATCAACTAGACACTGGAATACGTGTTAAAATCCAGAAAATATTAATAATCTTTGAATCACATAAAGGATGTGTAGCTGTGAGCAAGAATGTTCCTCAAGTCACATGCAATTTTTACATATAGCACACATATTAATTGGTATGTTTTCAGCTGAAGAGAGAGTTATGGTGTCATAGAATTGTAAGGATCTTGAACAAGTGAACAACTTCATACGAAAAAGGATTTTATAAAACTCAGAAAGACTTGTATATGGTTGAAAGGCTCTAAGATTTTTCTAATAAAATCATTATCAACCAAGTTACCATTGAGAGGAAAAAAAAAAAAGAAAAGAAACAAGTAGGAAGAGTGAAGTAAGTAAAGAAAACTGAGAATCAGGAGTCAGTTTTTAATTTGTGGGAATATTTGAGTGTTTACAGCTCACAGCTACTGGCAGATGTAACCACAGCAGTCGCAGTAGGTTGCTTGTGCCTTGTCTCCACAATGCTTCCTTTTGTGAGGTGGCTGCAAATGTTTGACAGTCATTAGAAAGTCATCCAAGGAAATACTTCCTTTCCATGTACAAGATCTTTTTCGTGGGTTTTTAACACTGAGCACTCTCAGTAATTCAGCTATCATTAGCAAAAGAATAGTTTCTTACAGCCTGCCTCTGCCCCTAAGGGTCTTTTATAAAGAGGACAGAAGCTCTTTGTTGTCACTGCTTCACACGTTATTAACAGAGGTTTAACAGAAAGAAGAGGGGCTTGTTACATGCCTGCTGCAATTTGTTCTTTTTTGGGTTCATTCAGATTTCATGATGTCCACCAGAAGATGGATTAACCCAGATCCAGGGAGACTGTTACCATACTGAATAGAAAATGAATTCAAACAAGGCAGACAGAATAATCTTTCCCTACAAAGAATCAAATCAGCTAACGAGATGGGGAATATTCCTGCATGCCAGACAATATTTTTGTAAAACAAACTGCTGTTCAACAAAGAAAGTAAACCCCAGTAAGATATACTATCTTGATAATTTGATATGATCATCGTTTTGCCATCGTTTTTACTTTTTTGCCTCTGCTCCCTAATTCTTTTCGTGCTACCTTTGCACATCCGTTGCTGAGCCTCCCGATTGTTCTGCACAAAGCAGAATTTATGGTGATTGCTTCCAATCCCATCACATTTGGCTCTGCAAACTGATAGCTGTGATGGGGCTGTCAGCTGCTGTCAAATGGGAATGCTCTGATGACAGCAAAGTCGGGCTGACTCAACACTAGCTGAGCCACAGCTTCCTCAGTTCAGCCTTTGGCAGGGTCCAGGCCCCCACAATGACTTGCCACTTTTACCATTCTAGAAATATTTTTGATGCATTCGGGACCATGTCCAGTATGAATCACACACAACTCTCCAGCACTGCTGTTCAGGGCAGGAAGCTGTAGATTTTTTCCATCGTGGTCCAATGATTCATTTAGGTTTCTTTAAAAATTTCTGTTGGTTCAGAATTTCATAAAAGAATGAACAAAGACACACAAATATGAAAAGGGAGTTCACAACTGTCAAGCAAGTGCTACACGTGTCGTGCTGATAAACTAGAAACTCTACTAAAAAGTCAAGAGGTCTCAGCCTAAGATATTTTAAGAGTGTCTGAATGATTAAGCCTAAAGACAAGATTGTTTATGTGCAGCTTATCCAGGAGGTCTCTATCTTTTTCTTAGACCCTCTAAATCTTCCATATCAAGAACAGTGCATGTGTACCTGGTATCACATGTATGAAGATGTATTACATGAGCTGATGTATGCTGCAGAAAGATTCTGCAGAAAAGCTTAGGCTATATATCACCGTGAAAACACCAACTCAGTGTTCAAAAATCAAGTAGAATATTAGGAAACATTAGGAAAAGACAAGCAAACATAACAGGAAAGTCTTTCTGTCATTGTTTAAATCCATCATTCATTCACAGCTTGAATGAATACTATGTACAGTTTTAATGTCTTCCTTGTAGAAGGGATTTTAGGAACTGGCAACGTTTTGCCCAGTTTTTCCTTTCTTTCATGTCCAGACATGAACATGGACACTGGTAGGGTAGGGTACTCTGCTAGACAGACTCTTTGTCTGAACCATTCCCATGCCCTTATGTGAAGATTATTTTGTGACTGAAAAATGAGTGTTGGCAGCCAGTTCCAGCTGAAAAATGCAGTTTGGCATTGGTTTACCTGCTGTATACTCAACACCATACTTCAGTGTGGGGATGAAGGGGAAGAAGACTCAATTACAAAAAGAGCATTTGAAGCACTAAATGTGAGATCCTTTCAAGTATAATCAGCAGTCAGGGTAAACAACTTGCTAAGCCACCTCTACAGATGTAAAGTTGAATGCTTGTGCACATGGAGGTAATGCTATAGAAGGCACTAACTGCTCAGTGCTGTGATCAGGGTTGAAATACAACTCAAAAAATTACAGCTGAAAATCTTCCCTGTTCAAGCCATGACAGGTACATATTACAATCATCTAAAGCAATACTCTAACTGGGTTATAAAATAATCTAAGGCTGCTGCACAGACAGGGCTTTTGATGCCATTTTCCCATGTCCATTTCAAGCCCACCCCATCTTTCCCAGAGCTGCATAAAGGACTCCACCAATCCTGGAAATCTCACAGGCAAATTTATGTGAATTCTCTATCAATGGTTGCAAATCCCACAAGAAGCTGATTATTCTCTCTTTGTATCAGCAATATTTGTGATGTGGGAAAGTACAAGCAATTCAAAGGATAAATTTCTGCTGCCATGCCAAAATAAAATATTGTTTTCAGTTCTCTGAAAATATCACAGACTCTGGTAACACCAACAGTACCCTATTGTTGGTGGTCGTGGCAAGTAACACACACCCCATTCACTTGACTGCTGGGACACTAAGGGAGGTATTCTCCTCCTCACTCTGCTTCCCCTGCACTCAGCTGCTAAAATGACAAAAGGAGGCCAGATGAACACTGTGAGCATTTTTATGGAGTATAAAGCTAATGCCTTCACACAGTCTTAGGAAACCAGTAGTGCAGATACAGCTGCTTCAGAGAGACTGGGCAATATGGAGGCGCAGGCTGGACTAAGAGACATCAGCATCAACTCATATCAGGACTGTGTCTATGCTGCTTGCTGACCATGAAAAAAATTGAGCTGAAAATCTAGATATTACTGACAGACTCTTCCTCAAATTTTATTTGGATTTGGACTCACAAGCAGTTTGAGTAACTGGTCACCCCTAGAACTGATACTTCAGGTATCAGCTGGGAAAAACAGGTTCAAAATTAAACATGACCTTGATCAAAGCAGTGGTGAGTTGTAGTGGAGGAAGATCTAACTAGTCTAACTGGTGGGAGCAGGGAGAACAGATCTTCTGAAACGGGACTTGTGTATAGTATTTATTCAAGAAACAAGGAGAATATATGACAATTACTGTGGCAGTAACCATGAAATACTCCCTGGGGTATGTAATAAAAACTATGGCCAACTGTAAATGAAAAGCAACATCCATAGTGGAATAGATGTCAAAAATGAAGGATTCATATCAATAGTAGTAAAGCTAAGGGACAGTTACCTCTGTAATGCCATTTACTATACAGTCATCTTAGAAAATCTGACAGCCTGAACAGTATGCATGCAGCTAATAAGAAATCTGCAGTTCATCCCTATACTGGTGTTTAACCAAGATTTGCACAGTGAAGGGATAGGAAGCCACAAAAGCATAAGAAGCTGGAGTAGTGCCAAAAAAAGAGGACCCAAATCTCAAAGTTATCTTCAGCCTCAAATAGTGTTTATGCAGTGCCACTTGGTTTTTTTTTTTATATTTTCAAGTGAAATTAGTGCTCCCCAGGTGTGCTAACCAGCCTGAGCATGGTAAATCAGCCTCCAGGAGTTCAGGTTCCCACAGGTCTAGATTGGGAAACTTTTGAGGTTACATGGGATTCTGAGTTTTCAGTATTTAGGGAACCCTGTGCTGCAAGTCTAACAGAATTAGAGATTTGCAAGGGCTGTCAGCTATCTGTTGCAGACATCCTTAATTTTTCTTTTGAATCTTGGCATTAAAACTCAACCTGAATCCAGGTGAATACATCTCAAATCTCACTGTGAACATTCTAATCCACTGTTGAGCGTGCCTTTCTGCACCAAAACATAGCCTCAACCTACACCAGTTCTCAAAATGTATTAAACAAAATTGCACAAATGTGTTGCTATTGCAGATAAGGTGGGACACATAAAACTTCAGGGCTGCTAAGTTGGTGCTTTTCTCTCTTCCATATGGTAGTGCTTAGAGAAACCTTCCCTTAAATTATGTGATTCAACTAGATATCTGAATTTATGTGAAATAAACACAGAACATACAGCCTGGACAAAAGGATGTTCACAATAACCAATATCTAGCAGAAAGGTCACTTAAGTATCTCAGTGAAGTCAACTGGGTAATCATAAAGTACTACTCATAAACAATATGTATGTGAGAAATACTTCCTACAGAAGAACATTTGCAGCTGCATTTCTTAAAAAAGCTAAAGCAGATCATCCTACCAGGCACTGTTCAAGTTTGAACTCAGAAGGGAAAGCAGGAAAAAGAAGGCAAAACAACAGCAATGACCTCCCTCTTATACTTTAGGAAATACTTGTTTGGAAGAATTGCATGAGAACATACAGAAATAATGTTTTTGGTTTCTTATCAGGCTGGACTGAGCTCAAACCAATGACCTCAAGGTTAAAAGCCCTACATGTATTTTCCATGTTTCTAAACAATCTAACCCTTCCTACTAATAAAATACCTTATTTGGAAGTCCATACGGCTGAACTACATACAGCTTGTAAAAACAACTAAGTCTAGACAAGGATGCTGTGAGGTTATGGAGGCCCAAAGGGTTTTAAGGCCCAAAGCCTAACTAGAACTTAATGCTGTTAATGCCATAAAAGACATTTTAAAAGGTTTCTATAAATAGGTGAGCAAAAAAAAAAGAGAATCTTCATGCTTTATTGGATGGATATTCTGGTTGGCTGGATGAGCTCAGAGGGTTGTGGTGAATGGTGTTAAACTCAGTGGTCAGTCACAAATGGTGTTCTCCAGGGCTCAGTTCTGGGGCCTGTTTAATATGTTTATCAATTATATGAATGAGGGGATTGAGTGCACTTTCAGTAAGTTCCCAAATGACACCAGGCTGGGTGGGAATGTTCATCTGCTGGAAAGTAGGAAGGCTCTGCAGAGGAATCTGAACAGGCTGGACTGAGGAGCCGAGGCCAGTTGTGTGGGGCTCAAAAAGGCCAAGTACCAGGACTTCCACTTGGGGCACAACAATCCCTTCCAGAGCTACAGGCTTGGGGCAGAGGGGCTGGAAAGGTGTCTGGCAGAAAAGGACTTGGGAATGCCAGTGGCAGACGTGGGAATGCCAGTTGACAGTAGCTGATCACCAGCTGGCAGTGTGTCCAGGAGGCCAAGAAGGCCCCTGGCACCCATGGCATCCTGGCCTGTGTCAGGAATAGTGTGACCATCAGGACCAAGGCTGTGCATTTTGGGTGACCTCAGTGCCCGTGGGTGTATCAGAGATCTGTGTGAGCAGGAATTGCTTTGCCAAGGAAACATGGGTGTGTATGTGTGTGTGTGTGTGTGTGTGTGTGTACAGAAGAGAGGAAATTGGCCAAAATCCATTCTGGGGAGGTGTAGTGGGAATAACTGGTGAGCTCTGGGGAGCAGAAGGCTGTGGCTTGGCTGGGAGAAGCCATGGACTATCCTGCACCATCACAGCCAATTCCAGCCAGCTCAACCAACCAGCCCAAGCTGTGCCAAAACCTTGGCTGGTCAGAGGAACGGCAGTGCCTCTGCTCAGACACATCTGGGAAAGCTGCCAGATACCCAAAGTGATGTGAGGAGACCCAAGAGGAGGCACAGGAGGAGACACAAGAGGATACAGGAGGAGGGACAGAGAAGGGGACATTTTGAAGGGCACAGGGGGAGATGAACCAAAGGAGGCACTACTTGCCAAGGGACTGGAGCCCATGGATAAATAATCCTGTGCCTGCATGGACATGGTCACCAAGGGACAGTGACCTTTGGAGGACTCCACACCAGGGCAGAGCAATTAGAGCAAGTAAAAAAAGGAAAAATATGGCCTGGGTCAGTTGGTGGTGTTTCACTGAAAGCCTAAGTGATCCAGACAAGCAGTCTGCTCTCAGTAAGTGTAATTTAGCCAAGGAGGATAAAGAGGAAGGTTACAATTGTCCACAGTAAACCACAACTTACTCAGTCTGGATGAACCCAAAAGATTCAACTCCATCAAAGAATAAGTCCACCTCATAACAGCTTAGGTGTTTCAGAGATAGGCTCTTCAAAATGGTTAAAAAGATATATTGTCTTTTATGACTCTTTTCCATGTAGCCACACAAAAAAGCCAGACTATTTTGTTATGTGAATTAGCTTGACAACTCAACTGGGTAAATTTGAAAGAAGTCTTTGCAAACATTCTGCATACCTGAATTCCTATAATAGAGTTGCTCATTAAGGCATATAGTGTGTCTGAAAATTTCAATTTTTTTCAGTTTAATGAAATTTTTGTTTAATTCAGTTCTCTGTGTTTGGCTGTAAACACTGCATATATTAATATTGAATATTGCTTAAATCAAAATATGCTTAATTACATAAAATTTTACTTTATTACAAAGAAAAGTAGTTCAATATGTAGGAAAATGAATGCATAATTACTGTTATGCTACAAAGATGAATGAGTTGAGGGAATGACAATGATATTATTGGGACACATTCCAAAAGACACTAGTTGAAAGAACTTTGTGACATTAACTTTATTGGGAGCCCTTCCAAAAGACTCAAGTTGAAAGAACTCATGCCATTAATATATTTGGAAGTCATTCCAAACAACAGTAGTTGGAAAATATTTGTAGGTTGATTCATTTATTGGTTGAAGGAGGTAAGTTAACACTTTTTGGTATTTGATGCTGGATTTTGACAGAAATTCAAAAAAATATTAATGACTCATGTAAAGGCATCTAGGGTTTCCTGGACTAATATTCATTTAATGTTGAAATTAACCATGTGAAATCAGGTGATTTTTCTCCTGTCTTCTCCAAGCCCCTTTAGATATAATTTTTATGGCATGAACACAAACATTTATTTTCTTGATTCTTCATAGTTCAGCCTTTCTATATTCTCTCTGTCTTGTACTTATCACTGACATGTTGCTACTATCACTTTTTCATTTGGAGCATGCTTTTTCTGCCATACCAGATTATGCTCCTGCAGACAAGTTCTCAAAATTGTTAATTTACTGACCAGTGCTTCTTCACTGATAGTAGCTTGAAATGCTCACTTGTCTTCCACTTCATGACTGCCTGAGAAAAAGATATTCTCTGTAGCACATAGAGTGAATCTAATACAAGGAAGTTTTCTATAGTCTCTAACACAATCAGGGAGATAGCTTGCATATTTGTTATGCTGGATAATATTGTGTCATATCTCCATCTTATTTTCATATATTTTTCATACCCTCTCTCAGTTCTTTTCTCAGACAATTTTGGGACAGGATTTGTGTTTGCTGTCCTTTTGGAAGAGCACTGAATATAGAGGAGTCCTGGCCATTGCCTAATTCAAAATAGTGCCCTACTTTTGTAGCAATGGGGAACAAAGTCTCCCACATCTTTTTACTGTTGTGTTGCTATATCCCACGTTTCACATTCCACTCATGGTCTATTGATCTTCCTGGCCACATGCATGATGTTTATCATCCAATTTCCCTTGTGGGGCTGTGTTGGAAGGGCTGAAGCCTAAAGAGTTTACTTGTGAAAAAAAAGGTGCAAGCATGAACTGGAAAACAGTGAATGCCAGAGTTTTGTTCCTATATGAAACATAAAAATAAATCCTGACAGATCTGGTTTCTTCAGCCTGAAGGCTTCATGGCCTTATGTGCCCTTCCTGATTCTCTTGCTATAGACCAAAACAACATGCTTTAACCTTGGCAACATGCTACAAAACATTCCTGTGTTAGATTGTGAGGCACTTGTCTTGTTTGTGTCCATTGCTGAACAAAACGGTGCCAAACAGCACTTAAAGAAGTGGCAGCTGGAGCCAAGAGGAGACCAACACTCATGGTTTCACCACTCCAAATTCAGAAAACATCATCTGAAGCCAAAAAAAGGAGCCGGAATTTGAGGGAAGTTTCAGTGTTTCTAAAATAGGCACAATGGATGGAGAATTGGCTATGGAACATGCCTATGATGCCATGTGCTCAAGTCACAGCCTATATAGGGGTGCTAGAGTCCCAGAGACAGGTCTGTGTCTCAGCATCCCCAGACTACCCAAGGCCCTGCTGTGCAACATCCCACAGGATTAGCCTTCAGATGGTGGTATCCATGGTGATAACCCCAGGGATAAGTGGACGAGCACGTGGTCATGACATTCATGAATCTCCTCACTGATCACCAATCCTCACCAAGGATCAGGAAGGGATATCTCTGCTGATTCACAGTTTTAGGTCTAAGCACAGGGAAATCTGCTGGAAAATGTCCCTTTAGTGTCTTATATGCACAGTGGGAAGATGCACTAATTGCTTCAGAAAGGCCAAGAGCCCAAAACAGAGAGGACAGGAGAAGGATCTTGCCTTACCTCTCCTCTGTGTCAGCCGAGTTAAGTTTAGACTAGGTTAACTCCAAACTATTGGGAGACCATTCTCCAAACCAACTCCCCAGGGCCATTTCTTGTCCATGACAGAAAGGTTCTGATGATGCCATGTTGCTGCTGCAGGGCACAAATGAATTCCCCCATAAGAACTTCATGTGTTCCCATTTCTAACTGCAAGTTTTGGAGGTGCTTTGAGCATTCCAAGACTAAAATACAATGCTGCTATTATAGTGTCCCCCTCATCGAAAACTGTTCCTCAACAACAAAGTCTGTGACTGCCTCCTGACAAAGTGAGATAAAGGGTTGTGTCAACACCAAAACAGCCTTGTCTGGGAGCATTGAAGACAAGAGGGGTCCATCTGACCAAGGTTTGCTCATCCTCTGCTAGACACTTTTTCCTCCAACAAAGGAGCTGTGAATAAACCTGAAATACTCTCCCCAGTCAAAAGACTAATACAGTCAACAATAAGAAATCAGGAGCCACATCAATGGAATAATTACTTAGCAGGTCCGAAGAAGAGGTAAGTGTCTGTCTCTGTGATACAGAGAACTGGAGATATTTGAAGCCAAGTGGACAAGATCCTGAGCAACCTGATCTAAGCTGACACTGCTTCAAGCAGAGAGTTATATCAAAGAACATCAAGAGATCTCTTCCAGCTTAAATTACTCTTTGATTCAGTGATAATAACATAAATCTATGCTAGAATATCATTACACTCATAGAGAAAAAATAATCACCTAACTTAGAAGACCAGTGTGCAGTCAAAAATCATTGCTAGTTATTGTGATACTACAGTATAAAGCCTGAAAGTTCTTCAGAGGCTGAACTTACCATCTTTCTCTTTGCCTTCACTAAATATGTGAAAAATAGAATACATATAATAACTTGCATTAAGTAATTTTCAAATTACTTTTTATGTACATCATTTTTCCTTGCAGTAAATCATTCACTATACAAGATACGTTCTGACAAATAATATATGTAGCATGACACCACGATTTTTTAATGACAGTCTATATCCTGGACTAAATTTCAAAGAAGAATGCACTTATCTGTGAAATTTTACATGAAACCCTGTTCTGTTGTCTGTCTTTCAATACTAAATAGTGCAACAATGTGTGTCTGAACGCAAGAACACATATCAAAAGAACAATTTTCTCTCATCCAACACAACAAAATTCTGCTTCCCTTTGTCATCACAATCTGACTCTGCATTCTCTTCCTCAAAGTTTGATTTTGAAATGTATATATCTGGTATGCATATACTGTGTAGACCTAATAGAATCCCATACTGTGCCATAAGAATCACTAAGAAACATGTAATTTACTACACTTGTACAAATACACAGTCAGAGAAAATATCAGGACCACAGAATTTAGACACAAGACAGATAAAAGGCAGAAGAAACAATGAACATACAAGCACAACAAACAACCTGATAGCAGCAAATATTATCTCTGTTGGCATTCCTTTATTTACTTTATTTGTTGCTTAAACCTCTTCAGTTGAGTTCTGAGAGGAATTAGGTAGGTGGAAAAACAAAGGGATAGGAGTATATGAATGAGAGCCAATGGCAAATCTGTATGGACAACAGGCTATATGGAGTGAAAACAGCAGAAATAAGCTTTTAAAGTCATCACAGCTTTCACCTTCCACAGTTTCTGCATTGGCTCTGTCAGCTTTACTGGCTCAGATCTACTGCTTCTTCTGTAAATTTAAAAACCTGTATGGTGGAGGAAGGAAACATTTAAGCTCTGTCCAATTTACTATCAGTTTTGTACTCCCAGATGTCCACATGACAGCCTGTTTAACCAGAATAACTTCTGCTCAGTCTTCATTCCTACCTTTCATAGTAAGGCAGGAAATCTGTGTCTCTCAGTTCCAGTCCAGATGTCAGTCCCAGATGCACTTCTAAGCCTGATCATCTAGACATAGCCCTAGTGATTCCTAGTCCATACTTCTCAGTTTGGAAAGTTATACAGTTTTACAGAAATCTCTAAGCATCACTTGCCTCTGCAGACTATACAGCCTGGTTGAGTACTAGCTGAAGATAAGGCTTTTAAAAAATAACAAATTACAGAGGGTGGTTTCACCAATCCTGTAAGAGGGAATTTCAGATTCAGATGGAATTTTGGACAGAAAAAGGAACATTTTTGCACTCCTGCTTTTATAAAGGATCATACAGGTCATTTAAGGACTGAAAAAAAACTAAGAAAACCAGAAATGCTTTATACTGGCTCAGCTGAACAGAGATATTGAGCAAACTTTCAAGATGTTTCCTATATGCCAGAAGAATAAGCCAAGTCAAGCAAAAGAGCCCCTGTTGGTGGCAGAGGAAAAATTGTTCCCTTGGAGCAACATAGGCTGAGATTTGTTTAGATTGGCCAAGAAAATAAATGTACTTATTTTTCTGCACTGAGCTTACTAAGAAGGAGTATGTTGTAAGTTTGGGTATGGACAAGTTACTGCTAGTATGCCCTTAGTTGTAATCCAAATGACTTTAGAAAATTTACTAAAGATAAATTACAGGATATAACAACTAAATACAGGTTGTCATCTGTAGGATTTTGGTTTTTTAGTAGACAGGGAGAATTCTAACACTTTTACTGATGATAGAAGTCAATGTCAGAGTTTTGTGGAAGTATAAATACAGTATATGCAATATGATCAATCACCTGACTCAAAGCGCTGTATATGCCCACGATGGAAATTAATGATCAGAACACCAAGGAGATGGAGGAGCACAAAGTCTAAGAAAAGTGCCTCATGCCATGCACTTTAACCATATGATGATTAACCAAATTTCCCCCATTTCCCACCTTTTCCTACCTACACTAGACAGAGATGGACTACAATACTGTTTTTTCACATGCTTATGAGAATGACACCAGTAGACAAATGCTGCTGCCTCCAGTTACAGGAGGGGATGTAAGTATCATCCAGTGCTTTTTTTTTCCCTTTTCTAGTCATGCTTAGGCAGAAGTTACAACAGATAACACATCTAAACCCCAAGTCCTTAATACTATCCAAATAAACAACTTAGAATTTCCAATTAGCAACAGCTATGATATTTCAAGAGAGACCTGTCATCTCAGAGACTAGTCAAAAAAACCTCAGCACATAATAACCAGTTTATGTAGGAGGTTCATTGCAAATATTTGGAAACAAGCCCCATACATGTAGCATAAGGATTAATATATTAAGTGTTTTGGTCAGGATGTTGAGCAAAAGAGATCATGCTCTACATTCATGGAAGTTCTTTTAGATTATACCTCTTTGCTGGCACAGAAGGGAAAGTAAGGAAGCTGGATGAATGAACAAAGGGGCATGCTTAGGTGTGTTTTATGTTAATTTCTTGTTGTATATCTATCTAAAAAACTTCATACTAAACACAAAAATATGATGCAACTGCAACTCCAGTAAAAGGCCTCCCAATCCTTCATCATAAACTGGGAGATATAATAGAGCCTTGGCCCTGACACCTGGATGGTTCAACAGTGCCTGAGATACAATCAAAAATAAAAATCAAGTAACCACAACTATGAACTACTCAGACTCAAACTAGAAGTTGTGCACTTCCAGGGAAGAAGAAGTACATACATTGTTTCTGTGTCTTTGTTTCCCCTTGTCCCCTTCCTCCTTCCCTCCTTTCCACACTGTTTTATCTATTAATTTGTTTGGTTCATCACAAATATCTGAGAACTAATTTTCCAGACAAAATATGTTTATTTTCCCAGGTTTATAGGTCAATATTCAAATCTCTTGTAGTAAAGAAACTTCTAGCAGCCTTTCTTGCTGCCAGTAAGGCCTGAGCAAAATACCACAGTTATTAAGTTTTAGCTTGGAAAATAAACTGTGGTGTTTGAAATCCTACCTTTGAAGAATTCATCTTGGAAAATGTGTCACTGATCAAAAAGGATCTCTCTCCATTACCACAAACCCTGAGGCTGCCTGGTTTGCCTGTTGACCACAAACTGCTCAACAAAGGAAGCCACTTTGGCTGGCACCAGCATGCTTACCTCAGACTGGCTTAGGACTGGTCTCCCAGAAACATGTCCTGGAGGTGGCTGGTTGAAGCAGTCCACAAGAAAGACAGGGAATGAACTAGGAATTAAACCATATAGACCATGTTGGGTGTAGTCCTGAGCTTCTTCCTCAGCTCTCTTCAGCGGATAGAGTCTCAACTAGGACTGAACAGAGGAGGTGTCTCTGCTCACTGTTCAAGGATTGCTCCTCAGAAAGCTTTGGTTATTGTAAGCTGTCACCTCTACAGGGATACTTGTACATGACTTTTAACTAAGGCTGTCACATGAGCCTTGCACCACAGTTTACTCCTCTGCATGCAGTGTGCTGCACCATTCGCAGGACATGCAATAAAGTCACAGGAAATCTCCTGCTAGGGATTCCCAGAAGGTGACACCAGCACAAAAGTTCCTGAGTCTAGCTGTGAGCAGGGATGGTGCTGACAGCTCTTTGGAAGGGCTTTAAGATTAGGGATCTCAGGATTGCCAACCACCCTGCCCAGAGGTGGTTTGGAACCATCCCATTCCATTTGTCTTTCCAGATCCCCTTTCAGATGGATGATTTGTTTATCCAGATAATGTGTCTTTAAGAGTCACCTCTAAGAGTGTCTGTCTCTTCTGCCAAGGCAAGGAAGGGACTGAGTTGTCACCTCAAAGCCTGTGCTATATTCAAGCTCTTTAATTTAATGCAGATTTAAAAAATGCTCCAGGAACTATTGAACATACAAAGGACTTCTAGCCTAGAAGAAGCATATTTCTGGACCGAAGCTGCTAGAGGTATTATGTTACATTAATTGTCAGCTGTCAGTGTGTATCCAGTTGTATTTTCTTTAGAACATGGGAACATAGCTGTTTAAAAAATAAAACTCAAACCATTCTACTGTGTTGGTCATACTTCTTACAGATGTTCTGCTCTCTGTGACAGAAAAATAATTTTACTCTTACAAACATGATCTAGAGATGATTTTAAATAATATTTTTATCACACTTTCAGAGATTACCTTTCTCCAACATTTTGGCTTGTATGAGGCATACTGTCTTGTCACAGAATACAATATGACTAGCACTAAAAATAAATTGATGTATGCAGTATGTCTGTTCTGCAAAATTGCTTCAGGTACTGCATAACTTAATATAAACATCCTAAATATATAAACATGTACTCATTAAAAGCTACCACATAAAATTCAAACAAATGAGAATGAAGTGTGCATGAAATAAAGGGTTTATGAGCAAAATAAACCCCAAGTCACTCAAATAAAAGTGTTTTAGTTAGTTTTAGCATAGTCTCATTTATCTAACTGGTACTGAATCAATTACTTTAGCACAAGGCAACTGTAGAACAAGGCAACCAATTGGGAAAGTTCTCTTAATAAATAATTCCCTTGCTCTCAACTAAAATGCCACCATATGCCTGCTAATAGAATTTGGCTTCTGCAAGTCAGATCAAAACCCATTATAATCAGCAATCTATTTTTCTGAAAAATTTCAGTTAAATTCTAAATGATGTCTAGCTCTCCAGACACTACTGAAAGTAGTAATTAAATGTGCTTTGACTATAAAGGGAGCTTAGACATGAATTCATTTGCAGGCATTACATTCTACATCTACAGTCTGGTACTAAATCCCACTCCTAGATGGTTTAAGTGGCAAAAACTTGAGAATACAGGAATTTATTCAAAAGCTTAACTACAACAGGGCACCATGCTGGGCCTCCTGCCTTGTATCAGGGAAGAGAACAGGTCTCTCACAAATTTTGGTACTTTATCAGACTCATGTCGACAGCTCAAGGTACCTTATGGAGCAGGCAAGTGTGTCTAGACAATTTAATTAGTTCCCACATTTCAGCTTCTAGATGTCATAAACAAATGCCTTCTTCTCTCTACTGAGCATAAAGAAAGAACAGCAGGTAGCTCAGGTATCAAACTTGAGCAGAAGAATCCCAGAGTCAATGAATGTGATGTGATGGGGACTTAACAGCAGCTGGAGGATGAACTCTTCCCACTTGAAAAGTCCTAAAGAGAAGTTCAGGGTGTAAAGTTCAGCCCAGTCTTTGTGCATATCCAGAGACAGATAAACTATCTTAAAAATGCATTGAGTATATCATCCTGAAGAGAAAACAGGGAAAGTAACAACTTCATTTCCTATCTGTGGCTCATCTTGGAGAGAGAAAACTCTTTTTAATCCCAAGCTTGCAGTTTCCAGCTACATTCCAGTGCTTTCATGTGCCAGTAGTGATTGATTACCAACTCACAAAAGCTCCTGTACTGCTGTTTACTCTTCATGTTTCCCTTGGCCTTACAGCATGACTGGTACAGGTATCTTCAGGTATAATCTCACCCCAAAGGACCTGGTCTTGGGCCAGGACAAGATGGAACCTGCTGTTTGCAAAGCTTGATTCTATCAATAAAGGTTATATATTTCAGAAGGAAATGAATTTTCTGGGGAATTAATGTTAAAACACACTCAAAATAAAAGCTTCACAACAACAAACAGCAAGATGTGTCATAAGGAATTTCATGTAAAGAAGTCATTCTTACTAAGATGGGTTTTGTGGTGTGTTATATCAGAAAGGAAAGGTAAACAAGGACGGGGAAATCATATATATTTGTATACACTGAAAGTAGCTCAAAGCTTCTTCACCTTCATGGAAAAATACTCTAAAAACCAAAGTAAATCGACTGGAAAATTGTGAGTTACACAGTAAAGATCACAGTTTTATTAAAAAAAAAAAAAAAATCTTCCATTGGTTAATTAGCATGTTGTGTTAATCTCCAGGAAAGCTGGTATTAGACTTTTCTTTTACATCTTGACTCCTTCTCCAGGCTAATTTTTTTTTTCAGTTTCCTTAACCAAAGTTAAGAGTTTCCATGTTCTATAGCCAGTCTCCTAGAGAAGAGTTAAAATTCCAGCACTCTCGTTGCTTCAAAAATCACAGTCCTCATTTTTTCCTACCATACTGAAAAATCTATTCTTTTTCATTATTCCCAGTCAAATCTCAAGGGCCATTCTCCCACCCTGGACCTATTTTTGAGCAGATAATTTGTTTTGATTTTACTTCTCTGCTTCTTAAAATTATTCCGTGTGATCCTCAGAATCTTTTAATCAATGACTTTTTCCTCTTTAGCAACATTATGGATAATGCAGAGTATTTCTGCAAGCTCTCTCTATCTGAAATACTACCTGCTATTGGTTGCATTGAATTCTCTAAGTTTTCAAAGCATATGATAACTGCTACACTTTCCATTTCCTCATCTGTACATCCTTTGTCTGCATTAAATCCAGCACTTTTTTGGAAGGCATCATTTAACATAAAATCTGAATGTACAATAATAGAGCCAGGATTCATTCCCTGTAGTTATCAATATTTTGGTGAGGAACTGAGACAGAAGTGTAAGCATCTGATGCTGTAGTCAGTGGAGAGAAGCAAGCATTTCAGAAAGACTGAATTACCTTCCTTCTAAGTATTTCCTTCTATTGACTAAATAGCAAATGAAATTCATATTTACTGTAGTTATATGCCTGACTTTCATGAGAATACCTCCAAGAAAAAAAGATAGAAATTATACTCCTAATATAAAGTAAAATGGTGAAGTCAAAGCCAGGAATCTCTTGTCGATGTACCTCTTCTTATTTTGCATATATCACAGTAAAAAAAGCCCCAAAACTGCTGTCAGGCTGAGGTACCTAGCTTGATTATTGTCAAGCTTTGAATTTCAAGGTAACATCTTAAAATCCTTGAAAAAGCTCCTTCTAATAAAAACCAGAAAATTAAATAGTGTAATTTCCTAGTATATTACTAACATCAATACAAAATTTATATCTCTTTATTGTTGTGGCTCTCCCCCAATAAAATTCTGAAATAGGTAATTGCTTTTTTGTACTAGATTCTAGTAAAAAGAAAACTCAGTTCCCAGAATTATTTTTTTAGTTGTAATAAAGACAAAAGACAGACAATTTTACCTGAATTTCTTCTCTGTTACCTCTTAAGAGAGTACTGGTTCTTGTTCATAGCTGTTACTTTGCAAGGCCACAGCATATCAGCATGAGATGATTTATTCAACATTTATATCTGTTTAGGAATGCACTAAATGTGAATGACTCCAAGTATCTGGGAAACAAGTGGTTCCTATAACTCCAGGAATCAGAAGTAAACAATTTGTGAGCAGAAACCACAGAGAAGCATACTGGTGAAGTGGATGAGAACAGATGTAAGTGATGACAAATTGACATTTAAGGATAAGAAACATAAGCTGCAGAGAGAAAGCAAGAAAATGATGAAATAAAAAAAACTGAGGACAAATGTCTGATTCCTACATAATTAGTGTGATGGGTGTCTCCCCTTTTGCCCATCAGAACCTTATATCTGCATAAACTCCAGTGGTTACTTGAGCAGTTACTGTTCATCATATTTGCTTTAATGTCTACAGTAACTTAGAAATGCTTCAGACAAAATGTTTACTATACAAGTAGTATAAATGTTATATGTGAGTACATGCACAAAGAAGACTGAGAAAGTTCATTTCCAGCACCATTTAAGTCTTTCTCAAGTTTCCCATGGGCACATACCAAAAGACATGAAATCACTTATTTCAAATGTGCAAATCCACCTTCAAAATCTGTCACTGAGAAGAGAAGCAGCGTTTGGAGAAATGCACCTTATTTTTGTCAATAAAATTGTCTTTTAATTAATTTAATACCAATCCTAATGTTCCACTTGCAAGGATCTTGAAAGCATGGGTAATACTCTTTGGAACTATCCCAGAGGATGTGTTAGGTTGGGGACAGGATTCATCTTATCACAGAGTGCAATCTAGTTCCTAGATCCTCTCTGGTTCTCTCTGCTTTAATGAAGAGACTCTGACACTTCTATGGGGAAGCCAACCTGGATAAAGGTCTTGATGAAAGAAAAATTGCTCCAAAGAGAATCTTATCTAATTTTGTTGAATATGGGGGAATCCTGTATGGGATAGCTTGAAGGAGATACCCAACTTTGGGATGGCTAGATTTCATTTAAATATATCATGCCTTCAGGAATTATGTTTTTGGCTATATATTTTTTATATTTCAGAAAGAGAGAAGTACAGATGACAGAGCAACACCGATGCACCTGCAATGGCACTGAAGGAGTGGGAAAGGCAGTGGGCCTAGCAGGAGCAAGTGGTGTATTCAACAGGGTTGTTCTCTATCAGTTCCCCACTTGACAGTTTTAATCTCCACTTAGATTAATAAATCAAATAACCAAGCCGCCTTTCTTCTTTTATTACTTGTTTGTACTGTTTTATGTGTTTACTGATGCTGAACTGTGAATACATGAAAGCAACGAAAAACCAGGCACATACAGTGGGCAAACATACAAATCAAACAAAAGAAAAAGGCCCCTTTTGTACTCCAACTAGCAAATTCCATTTTAATGCAGCCAGATCTGCTGCTGGAAACTCCATCTCATACTGACTGGACAGATTATGCCACTGTACTGTTCAGATGTTACTGTTAGCTGGCAACTGCTAAAATGGGTTTGCATTTCCATCAGCAAGCTGGTAATATTGACAGATTCAGGTCAAAGCACTGAGGAAGCAATTCACACCTGGTCTGGAGATCTGGGCAGGCTAATAGTTTTGTTCTTTCAATGCTATTGAAATGTTATAGTGGTTTGCTCACTATATTAGCATGTCATGTACAGACAAGCCACTTTCTAAAAGCTGGAAAGGTTTTCCTTCCTACACTTTGTGTTTTAAAATTGGCCACTTGCCTTTGTTGGCTTTTGAGTTTCTTTTGTATAATTTAGCTACTGTTTCATGTAAAATCCTTAAAACTAATGAAAACAAATAGTACTCAAGAAACCTTAGAATACATGGAATGAATGATAATAAGGATCAAGTTATCTCCACCAATGAATTTCCTCTCTTCCTGTGTTTCTTGTAAAGTCTAGGTATTCACATCCAATAGTAATGTATATAGAAAGCACTGCAAATGCTGAACACATTGCTTGTGTTAAACCAAAATCATCTGTTATGTTATAGCAGACCTGTAAGTCCTGATCATGCTTCTATTACAAACACATGACAGTGATCCATCAGTGAGTTCCCACATCCAAAGCCTCTGCCCAGAACAGGTCCAGCAGTTCAAGTATTTTGAACAGTGCCAACGGTGAGCAAGCTGCAGGCCACTCAAAAGATAGCCCAGGCATCAATGGGCACTTTTGTAAAGTACTTTCTTCTTCACTTCAACCAAACTTGAAAGAACTGAGATGTGTAAACAGTGTTGGGTCTTCCCTTAGAGGATCCTTGTTCAGCAAACTGAGCAGCTGTTTTGCTCTAGCTGGGTTTCCCAGGTGGCTTTTTCAGTGCAACCCCACTGAGAAAGAGAGAGCTTTCCAATGTCACAGCCCAGCAGAATAAAAAATTCTATTGATTGCTGTGGCTAGATCATTGCTCCAAAATTAGGCAGACAAGCAATCCATTGAAATCAGAGTAGCTCCTTTGATTTTCTGGGATGAATACATTCAGATTAGACCTGAGGCAGAAAAGCCAAAAACATTTCCACAACAATTTACCATTGTTTTAGAGATTTTTCAAGGGCAAATGAGACCAAATAAACCCCTTAGTAAACCAGTGCAAATAATGACCTTTTAATTTTAAGCACTTTTTCCAGCTGACTGGGTTGTCTTCCTCAATCAACAAGCAACACACTCCTCCATACCTGAATTCTGGATTACATCTGAATATATGTTTCCTTAACCTGAAATCTAGTAGTCAGTACAGAGAAATGTTTGTCAGGAAAAGACAGAAGCAGAAGCAGCATGAACACAGGGGTATAATTATTTAATGCTCAGGAGAGATGCCATGGAAAGAGAGACAGTGGAAGAGCCCCACTGCATGGGGTAGAAATGTTGACAGAATTTGGGAAAGAGTAACCAGACATGACACAGGCATCTACAGTCCTTTCTGCATTGTGCTACAACTTCTCTCCTCGGAAGAGCAGTGCTCAAGACCTCCAAATCTCAGTCACTTGCACAAGACAAGAGGAAAGAAAAGCTGGATTATGAAGAAAAGAGAAATATGCAAGTCATTTTCTAAGTAAACCTTTTTCTTAAAGAAATGGAAGAGAGTGTACTGAATGTACTAGTGTTATGTTTTGCAGTAAAGCAAATATGTAAGGGTGCAAGAGAATTTGTACAAAAATAATTCCAGAGTAAATGAAAAATCCTTTGTGGTAGCCAGCAAATGGGAAAGACATACTTGGAATTAAAAAAAAAATTAGCGCCCTTTAACATAGTAAAGAAAAACTCTCCAAAATAATGAGTAAACAGGAGGGCAGACAAGCTTTATTAAAGATTAAACAAAAAAATAATAATAATAAAAAACCAAACAAACAAACAAAAAAAAACAAAGCAAGTCCCTTTTTCCTTTTTTTTTTTTTTTTTTAATAAGAGTACTTCTTAAGCTAGAATTAAGGAACCACACACCCCTGTGTTCCTAGGTTTGGAGTGTGTCTTAGTGGCATTCAGTATTGAGAAGCATTTCTTAGATGCCTTAAAATCCATGTGTATTTTGTCTATTACTGCTCAGGACTGTGTTTCATTAGAGCCACTTGGGTATCATTTGGGTGTACATAATTGTGGGTCAGTATAGTTCATTCTGCTCAGATGTTTTACAAGATACTCCCTGTCCTAAAGGAAATGTATGAAAGATATGCAGATGTATATTGAGGTAAATTTCACCATCTGCAAAATCATTGAGGTAAGGGGAATACCACAACCCTACAAACCCCATAGCTTTTATTTTCCCCACATCAGGAATTAATGTATTCAAAGGGGAAGGAGATATGTATTTTTCACGTTAGGTGGTAAAGTATCCTATTATCTCAGAATAAGAGCTTTCAAACTTGGGAATGCTTACTTTCCCTCCAGTCCTCTGGGCAAATAAGATGCAGTACAGTTTACCAGAGCTCTGGGGGGTGTGGCATACACAAAGCTTTAAAAGTTCCTCTTTATTCTGAGTGGACATTTGAGATCCTGGGACACAGATCATAAAACTAGGCCTTTTTTCTTTTATACTCTGCCAGCAGCAGACTGTTCACTCTTCTGTGGTAGCATACATACATATATAACAGCTTTTGCATCATCTGAAAGACCACATAAATGTAAGCTATAAGGAAGGTAGTGAAACTTGAGAATCATGTGTAGCTTGTCAGACTGGGAATTATGGCAGCCATCTACTTTAAGAGTGAGACTATAAAGATCTCTTATGAAGAAATCCATTCTAATTAAAGCATCCACAGACAGCTGCTCATATTTTTCTAAAAAACACCATTACCCTGTGCAGCACTAGCAGTCCTAGTTCCAGTGGGAAAAAAAATCCAAAAAACTCAAACAAAAACAGAACAAACAACAAAGCTGTGCAGTATTACTGAGTCATATGTTAGTGTGACAACTCCTGTTTATCTTAACTTTCTGCAGCTTTAAACATGAAATCTAAGAGGGAGGAAGCAGGAAGACAATTTAATGGTCAAGAATAGCTGGTGTGAAAGGAAGGGAGGGAACTTTCCCCTTGGGCTGTGAAAAGATAACTTGCAAAATCTTGCTGTTTCTTTCAAAATCCACTTAGAAATGGGGATGGTGATTTACTTCATACACAGGTTCTGATACTTAATAGAAATAATTTATGCCAATTTTTTTTCCAAAAATATAATAATCTTCTTTAGGTCAAAAAGATTTTTTTAGAAAGAAACAGGTTCCATAAAATGAATAAGAATACCGTAGGTGACCTTGTGCATGCATTCATATTATTTTGTGGTATACTAGAAACATAAACTGGGGTTGGAAGGGACCTTAAAGATCATCTATTTACAACCCCTTTTCCATGGGCTGACACACCTTCCATTTGACCAGATTCCTCACAACCCTATCCAACCTTGTCTTTTTTCTTTTCTATAATGATTTTGAAATCTAATTGCTATAGCTCACAGTAGCAAAAAAACCCACAAAAAATCAAAACACAAACACAAAAAATCCCAAACAAAAAACCCCCAAAAACAAAAACAAAAAAAAACCTCCCCAGAAAAACCCAAATCAATAAAAAAAAAAAAAACCCTGGTAAGTTTGAGCAAGTTCTTGTCATTCAAGTTTTAAAAAAAAGTTTTGTTTCCAGTTTTGGGTTTTAAAATGGTTTTAGAATGTATCTTTTGATACATTTCTATTTTCTTTGGGGAAGGGGGAAGCTATTCCAGTATTTTAGACAGCTGTGAAAATGCCCCCACTTCGGGGTTTTAGCATCAGCACTTGTAACAAGGAGCAAAATTGACTCAGCTGTGCTGCCATCACTGGGATGGATTTCTCCCCACCATGAAACTAGCAACAAGTACAGTACAAAGGAAAACTTGGAACATCAACAAACAAGAGATTCTACAGCTCTTCTCATCTGCATGATTTTGAGGATCTAGTCTGTAAATCTGCAATCTTGCCACCAAGTGCACATTCACATTCTCAGAGGCCACAGGAGCTTCTGCTCCTGCCATCTTTTTTATCACCATGACAATTAAGTTATGCACACTGTTGCAGCACTTCCACTCCAAAATTCATTTGCATAGCTTAAAATGAAGCCAGCATGTGATTAATCAAACTGCTATCTGTAAAATAAAATTTGGGACTTCCAGAAAAATGCTCTACAATTATTTTTAGTGATAAAAAAGTCACACAATAATATAGCACACATGCAAGAGAAGACTGAACACTTCTTGAGCATAGGTTTTTGATTTATGTAGAGGCTCTCAGGTAGACACTGTGACTATTTGATGGTGACCTCTGTCGTGAATGCTACTTTTCCAGAAGGCAGAGCACTTGGCACAAATCTGAAAGTCATGAGACTTGCATGAGGCACAGACATTACCATCTGTACCTTAGACATCTTTTGTAAAATGCTGAGAACTGCCACTGTTCTTCCTTGAATGGCTGTTAAAAAGCTTAACTAATCACTGTTAATAAAAATACACTGAGGCTTTCTCACAGCATGAATGTTTGGTTCTCGGGACAGAAGAAAATGAAAAAAAAAGAACTATCAATACAGAGTGGCAGTTCCATCTTAGAAAATGAAATTTTATTTTAGGACCACTAAGACACAGACTGAGATCCTCAGAATGGCAGCTTCATTGAAGCCTGCTGAACTTACTGCATGTAGCTCAGTAAAATATATGGACCTCGGTCCTTAAGAAGCAGCATTTAAAAAATGTTTGAGAACTGGAAATTATTGCATGAGTGCTTTGGCTCTTCAGATTCAGAACAGCCCACACAGAGTTTGCAATTAAGTGTTTATTAAATATACATTACAATCAATGTTAGGAACCTATTTTAATACTTTCCTGAATAGGAGCAGTACCAGTGTTGTTTAAGAGCTTTCTCAGTCAGTTTCTTCCAGCTGCAGTTATTAAAACAATTAGATAGATAGGGTTGTTTCTGAGGCTTCAAAACAGAACTCCACGTCCCCTGTGTGTAGTGAAACAATATCTATTTAATGTTCATTTCACAGAATACAAGCTCTCTAAAGTATTTTTGCAACTGTATTTTCACAGTGTTCATTTCCCTGGTATCTGGAGAGGTTAAAGAGCCTTGCTCATCTACAGCAAAAGCAATAATGTTTCTGCCAATACCTGGAACGAAAGCTGAAACAGCACTCAAAATCCATCTTGAATAAATGTTCAAAAACATATCCTTAGGGTAGTTTCCCTTGTTACTGGCAAATCAAGTTTGCGTGTGTCTGATAAAATGGTTTGAACTACAGAAGTTTAATACTGCAAAGAATGTTTGATGATGTTAGGACATGCCATATGACAAACTCAGAGCAACCCACAGTTCTCCTAGTGCGCCAGTTCTTGCTGCTAAAAAGAATCTATCAGCTGTATTGAGCTGGACACTCACTTTCCTAGTCTTTCTAGTTACTGGCATTTTGCAGTTAATTTCGGAAGCTTTGCCTCCTACCCTTTTTTGGTCAGCCTGAGAATTTATATTAACTTGTCGTTGTTACAGCATATGACATAAAACTCCCTAAACTACTTTTCTAAATGATCAAAATGATAGTCAATTCTGACTTTTACACATCTCAAGTGAGACACAATGCACATATTTTTGCCAGTGAAGAGGACAATTAGCAAAAGAAAACTCTATGAGGGAAAAATAATTCTATTTTTCTCTCTCCTGAGCACTTCATTACTAGGTAACTTCCCAGAGATTCAGCTAAACACAGAGGTCAGTCGTGTGATAAGTGGGTAAGCTTGTAGAAAACAGCAAAGATTTTACTCAACATAGAATCATAAAAGCAAAGCAAAGAATACTAAGCTAAACCAACTGAAAGAAAAAGCTAGAGTACTACTGCATTAAATAAGCTTAAACCCTTTATTGAATTCTAGCAATTGAAGTGGAGGCCTTTGCTGGACAGAGGTGCTCTTCCACAACCACCTCTGTAATTGTCACCCCTGCAATATTTTATGTTTACCCCAGAATGTAAAGTCCCAACCAGGAGTGAGGAGACCAAATCAGTTATGAAAGACACTCCAGACACTGGAGGATCTAGGATGGTGGGAAATATAGATCCAGTTTCTATTTATTTAATTCAAATAGGAGCCCCTAGAAACTGAGGAATTATATTGCGCAATATTATTTCCACTTGCAACATTAATTCCATTTCCTTCTACTTGTGAAACTTCTGTTTTTAAAAACAAAAAGCTTCTCAGTGTCCTATGAGTGCTTGTGGTGGTGTCAGAACCATGGAGAACAAAAAGGAAAGCTTTTTGGTTCTCTTTTGATTTTTAGCTGTTGAAAGATCTGGTCTTTTGGCTGGCACAGAGCTCTGGTCAAGAGAGAGAACTGGGATGATGCTAGATGACAAACCAGTGCTCAGCAACAGCTTGATTGCATTAGGCTCGATTTGGTGGTGATTCCTCACCATTTTAGGCAGCAAAATGTTCCTTGATTTCTTCCAGGATACACAAACTGCAGACATTTTTTTCTGGAAACTTTTCAAAACCAGTCCACACGGAAAGCCTCTGAAAGCTAAGCACAATCTTATAAAAGAGGTACTCCATAAAAGTATTTGCAAAATATTTGTGGATGGATGCATTTGCCCTTGGCTATTATGTTCTAGTTTGCATCTGCAGAGCACGTTTGTTTGGCTTATGCCTTTAAGTATAGCAACTAAACATTGAGGCAATTAATATTAGGATTTTAAGACTGCTAATTTTCCCCTCCCTCATCTTCCCCTCTTCTGGTCACATTCTGAAATAACAACTCTTGTAAGCCATGTCCAGGAATAAAACCTGAACAGGCAAAAACCACAGGTTCTGTCTGCTGATACTAGTTACTACCACCAGCATAAAGGTTTGCAATGCTGAGTACATCTGACAGCTGCAGCCTCTTCCAGATAAAAGCTGTGAAAGGGGCTATATTAGAACAGATGCAATTCAGATTCTCCTGCTGAACACAATCCTTTCTGTTATAATACACACACCCTACATCTGCATCATGTACCTATATTTGTCATGACTACTTTACAGTAACCTCTTTGGGGATTTTTCCAAGATTTTTGGGGGATGTTTTTGTGGGTTACTTTTCCTTTCTTTTTAATTTTTATTATTTTAGAAATACAGCCAACAAAAGAAACTGTAGGCATTTAAACTGCATAATAATTTCCCTATTTAAGACCTGTTTAATCTAAAGAAACAGTCCCAGGAGAAAAGCAACCAATCAAACCAAATGAAAACAACATGGTGTTTCCTTTCCCTTAACTACTAGCATTAAATATTATGCAGTTGTTCTCTCTCTCTGGCCTGAAGTTTCCAGTAGTCTTATCTGCCCAGTTTAACAGGAGAGGTTGAGGGAACTTTCTGGCAGTGGTACTCCTTTGGAATCTATAAAACAGGTCTACCACTTCTTCAGGAAGCATTACAACCATTGATGGCTGCATAGAGGGCTGTTGTCTTGGAGGCTCTTTTAAGGCTGGTAGTTCTGTCCAGGTCTCACAAGGCACATCTTTACTGCTAAATATGAGAATCAAGATTTGGGTTAAGCAGCAGGCCCGCGAATAATGCACAGTATTTAAATGTTAGTTCACACCCTGGTTCCCTTTCAGGCTGCATCAGGTAACTCTCTCCAAGACGAATTTAGCTCCAGAAGAAGCCTCAGCTGTGCAGCCATGAGCCAGTTTGTGCCATTTGGCTTTGAGGCCAGGGGTTGGCTCACGGCCCCTTTTTAATTAGCAGCATAAACATCTCTTCAAAGAACATATGTGGGTGTCAGCCCTCATTAGAGGATTTGTGGTTGTGAATCCCAAGTGAGCAGAGTCATGTTTGTTGAAGACTTAATTCAAACACCTGCAGTCTAGAAAAAAAGGAAGGATTTAATTAGAATTTTTTATTAGTTAGCCCTAATGGGAGCACTCCTCTGAGGTGCTTCTCTTTCCCTCAGCAATTAGGGTGCTTCCTTTACTTAGTACTTCGGATTGCCAACTAGGACAGGAATGCCAAAGATAGACATCACATTTTTTTACCATGTGGGCACCCACCTCCACAATCAGATCCACCCCTACACTCTTCATGAAGAATTTTTCTTGTACAGGTTTTCACCGGACTTAGACTTAGTCTCTGCTCATTCTGCCTCTGCTGATGCAAATTTAAATGAAGAACAGAAGCTTCCTGGTTGGAACTGCTTAGAAGTGGTTAAGAGGCCAGGCAGGACAGAACCTCACACAGTAGGAAAAAAAGGTGTGTCACAAGATTTTATAGCATTGAATAATAGAACCATGTTCTTTTTCCTCTGCTGTTTTTTAAGTCATCATAGATGCTATCACTCCCGTTCTTCCTCTCCCCTTTAAGGGGTCAACATCAGCTCAGGGATAACCACAGTCGTGTGGTCGCTGGCTCAGAGTCCTTGATCTCAGAACAAATACTTCAAGACCAGCTCCTGTGGTAAATCCAAAAAAGCAGATGCCAAAGAAATTTGCCAGAGACCTTTCCCTTTCAAGTACAAACAATCTAAACCATATCTGATTTGCTCTATAAAAGTGCACATGGTTTGTTTTCTTCAGTATTGTATTACTTTTTTCCTTTGCTTTTCAGAATTTTAAACTCTTCACAGCAGGAACCTGTTCTTGACTTGATCTGGTTTTACGTCCTGACCAACACCATGTGCACAGCAGCTGAATGGGTTAAATTCTGCACTTTCATTAACTGCCCTGGATATCAGAAAACAGAATGGTATTTTTGTTTAGATATTGTAACACACAAAATACCAAAGTCCTTGGGTTGTGATGGAAATGCCAGTGCATACATAACTAATATATAATACTAACACAACACCACATTTTCCAGCCCAGATGCTCTGGTTCACTGTTACATTTGTGAGCCACCTCAATACAATGTAATATAATAACAAATACAGATGAATCACCATCATCTCAGATTTCTACCATCCTCCCCTTCTTCTTCTCAACAGGATTAGCGGCTGGCACCTGTAAGAGTGGATACAAGAGAACACTAATATTTCCTCCATTTTCTGCTACCTGAATTCAGGTCATACCTGTATCATTTTGACTCCCCAACATCCTAGGAAAATTCACTGTCCTTCAGAATAAGAATCAGTACATCTGAGATTAAGGATGAGTAGCACTTATTCTTTTTGATGTCTCTGGAGATCTTTTAAGCCAGCTCTCTATTTACAGCTCAAAGGAAACAGCATAGGGACAATTAAGTGGCTCCCCATTGTGGCTTTTTGACTGTTGGTGCACATGACAGATCAACACCTTCTATGGAAGTCTCCTTGTCTTCAAACAAGTGCTGTTTCCTTCAATTACCTTTATTTCTGATTTTTTTCTCCCCTTTTCTTTCACTTGTCCTATTTTTTGCATGACATGAAAACACAAAACTTCATCAGCATACAAAACAAAACCCAAAACTTAGCAAGTTGTGCATAAATATTTCCTTATGAAAATTTCCTACACTTGCTACCCAGACTTTATTCATTAACTAAATGCATTAATAATGCAAAATAATCCCATTTACTCAGCATATATCTGGACAAGAATTTATTTTCAAATTTGAATTCTAAAGTTCTATTATTCCACTGCTTTTCTTCATTGCTACCTTTGTTCAATAGAATCAAAAATTACTTGCTTCACTATAGTTCTCATAAAACCTAAACAATAACTCTAAGAGTACATGGTAAGTTTGCTAAAACAAGAACTGTATAAAGAGAAACTCAATTATGAAAAAATGCAAAATTATCAGCCTTAAATAAAATGTACAGGAAAGGCAATCCAGTTTTTCTGATTTTCAATTGACTGTCCTGGCTGTTCGTGTTTTGGAATCAGTTCTGCAATTCACTTGCAGCTGGAAGAGCTTTATTCACATGACAAGGTGCACAGAGCTTAGGCAATGCCCTCCCTTAGACTGCCAGCTGCTTTGGAAAAGGCTTTTTGGCTTTATTCCATGAAGTCCAAGTTGCCTGCAGCCCACAGACACTATCAGAGCACAAACATTTAATCCCATTACTCAAGTGCAAGCGTGTCAGGCAGGTTTTCTGGTACTACTGAGGTTTCAAGAAAATGCATTCATTTCTACTGCTTTGTGATTCTATCCGCAGGCTAACACATGCCATGAGACAGTTTTTCCCATATCTTTTTTTTTTACCCAGAGGAAAGGGGAAAAATAACCCCAAACTATTTCAAAACAAACTTAACCACTCTGTGGAATTAAGGAAAAGTTTCAAAACAGAGGGCAAAGCCACCATTTACTGCTTCACAAAGGATTAAAGGAATATACAGGAGATGTACTTTGTAAGTTCTCTTCAAGGAGATGGCCTGCTTTTATGTAAACTGCCTTTCATCTTATCATATATTGTTCACACTGAGGATATAAAGTAGACAGGATATTGAGTGAGGCTATGAAATGATGCAGAAGGAAACACGGCTCTTTTCAGCAGTTTATGTTCCGAAACACTGCTGAAACACTCCAAGATTTCCACATCTCCCTATCTTTCTTGGAAACATGCTTGTGCTTATGTAAACCCCACATGCACCTGTGATTTCTATCTTGAAGCAGTATGTGAATTTCTTGAGCAAACTGTTGGTTTAATCTATATGGAGACAGTAAGTCTACTCTTGGGAATGATGCTAAGGCTTTCCATGATGGAGTCCTCCATTATGTTAATGTTCCTTAAGGGTAGTTTTTTCTCTGCTACATTATAAAGTTAACTTGGATTTTTTATGAATACCTGATACTTTTCAATCAATATTGGCATTTACACTCAATTCCGTATAAAGAGATTGTGTGCCAGGGAAAATGATCATCCAGTTGTCTGGAATAGCTTGCCAAAGAAATAGCACATTTCTTCCTGTTTCCTTTGGAAAACAGATCATTGACAATGCAAAACAATCTAAACCACTATTTTTAACAGAATGTTCTGTGCAATAAGTTTGTAATTCCACCGAAGCACAAAATATCCATGGCCAGACAGTGGATTTTATTCCAAGTCATTTTTACTCAATGCCATTGAATCAACTGCTTTCTGACTAAACTTTAAGATACTGAGAATACAGTAATGAAACTTCATTTTAAATGGGACTTTAGTAAGACAATATCAGGAAGATAATTTTTTCCCAGGGTCTAATTTCAGAGGTGCTAAAAGTCTTACCACTTGAACTAGATGCAGTTGGGGCTGCAAGTATTTAGTGTTTCAGAAAAGCATGCCCATGCTGCCAGACTGTGCATAATTACATTTGGCTCCTCATCAAAGAGAATCACTCAGCTCACACACAAACCACAGGGCTGGATAACAAAGCCACAGATTTGTTATCAGCTACCAGGCTGATAGTACTGAACACGGTAAGGCAGATGCATGGTCTCCCCTCCACCCTATCCACTCAGCCACAGATCTCCTGCTCCTGCACAGGACGAGCCAAAGCAATAACATGTCTTCAGAAGCAAGATAAGCTCCACTAATACTCACACAGCTTCTGCATCAGACTGCACTTATCAACGAGATGAGAGCGTAATTAAAAGAGTTGAGCCCAGCTGCACCAACCCAAGTAGCTGCATCTGTAAATCAAGTGGGATGGGACTCATTTTATATCATCAATGCTGATTCTCATTGATTGAAAAGATCAGGTGCTAAAAGTGTTCCTTTTCATAAGGCAGAAGTAGGTTGTTCTATGTAAATTCAAATCCAGTGAAGAGCAAGCCATTGACACAGCTACACATTTTTGTCTGATGCTTTTTCCCTTCTTTCATATACTCCCTTTCCTTTCCACTGAATATGTATATCTACTTAGAGTTGCATAATGTAGTGCAGTCAGTGACTGCCTAGATAAACATGGATTAAATCAAAACACATTTTTCTGATTTTCTTTGGCTTAAAAAACATCAGTTCTTCTAAATATTTCTTCTGAGTTCCTGAACTTTCATTTCAATTATTTACATTCTAAAGGAAATGAATGGGATATTAGCAACATTATGTTAAGAAACTGTACTACACCCTGATGCTAGCATTGGAATATCTCAGTTTTAGAAACAATGTAAGTCTCCTAGAAAGGTCAGTTTTCATTAAACACATTGCTGTTATTCAATTCAACACATTTGTATTGGCTCAATGAAGTTCATAAATAAGGAAAAAGCACATATCTAGGGTTCCAGAAACAAAGTCAGTATAACCTCCTGCAGGAAGGGTTATTATTGCAAAAAAAAAAAGGTTCAAAAAATTTCAGCTTAGATGTATTGTAGCTGACATTCTCATCATGTTATCTGCCTCTTCTATTACTGAAAATTTCAGTCTTGGATACAGATAATACACCTTGTTTAGTAACATCTGCGTGCAGACTGCAAAGTATTAAGGGTTGGCTGGATTGCTAGAGTTTAGTTCGGGAATTTAGCCACAGGCTCATTCTTTCTATATGTCTGGCCACAAAGACAAAGGAATATTTTATTTTTCTAGGAAAACAACAGAAATGTCAGAGGCAAAGACTGAACAGAAACAAAGAAGATAAATTTTTTCAGGTTTTTTTAACACAGAAGAAACATTATTGTAATTGTTCTAACTAAAAAAATAATAGTCAAAACAGAAAAATATAGCAAGAAATGCATGAGCATAGGGAAAGAATGCTACAGAGCAGAAAGATCATGTCTGAAAAGGCAAAACATTATCTTTTACCTATGCTCACAGAACAAAAATAACATGCTTGAGTACCACTGTCTAGCTGGACTCTGCCCCAGAAATGAGACTCTTTTAAGCACTCAATCTCAGCAAGAGGAATGTCTTCTCCCTGGTACCTTCACAGAAGGCAGTGGGCAGCCAAGGCTGCATCTGGGTGCCAGGTGTGCAGCAGGCACCTGTGTCCTGGGAAACAACAAGGCTGCTGCAGAGCAAGGGATCTGCCCTGCTGATCCACACTGCATGGCCAAGTCTACTCAAAGTTAGGAACCACAAGGCTTTTTCTCTACCCAGCCACAAGAACAACTTGCACAGCTGCCTCTTTCACATATTCAATCCCTCTTTAAAGAGGGCTGAATTGAGTAGAGAAGCAGCGAGTATCTAACAGAATTGCCTTCATTTTGTGTATTTGTCACATTTTTTTCCCAAGTACAAGTAACTTAATAGTCTGTGAACATAATCTATTGTCTATCTAAATGTAGTTTCATACCATTTTGATGTGCAACTGGGCAATGTGCACCTTTTTTGACTGTATTAGATACCAAACTTCTCTCTACTTCAAAAAGTCAAGCTAGATTCACTTTTGAAGTATTTACCTGCAAAAAGTTTAAAGTTCAGCCACCATTCATTGTCCAAACTTCTTACCATGGTTCAGACAGCCAAATTTATACATTTATCCATTGTTCACATGAACCAGTGAAAAACAAGACTACCAGCTGTTTTATATGTATCTGTCTGCTTTTATTCCCTAATCTGCTCAAGGTAATGCCTAAATTAAGAAATGTGTTTACTTCTTTAAAAAACTAAGCAAGAATCATGCAGTCATAGAATCATTAAGGATGGAAAAGTCCTCCAAGATGACTGAATCCAACCTTTGGCCAAGTAACAGAAAGCCAAATGTGTTCTGGGCTGCATCCAGAGCAGCGTGAGCAGCAGGGCAGGGGGGGGATTCTGCCCCTCTGCTCTGCTCTGTGAGACCCACCTGCAGGGCTGCACCCAGCCCTGGGGTCCAGCACAGGAGGGACAGGCACCTGATGGAGAGATCCAGGAGAGGGCCTCCATCACGATTAGAGGCACCTCTTCCATGAGGAAAGGCAGAGAAAATTAGGGTTGTTCACGCTGCAGAAGAGGCTTCAGGGTATCCTAACTGTGGCCTTCCAGTACCTGAAGGGAGCCTACAAGGCTGGACAAGGGAGGATGGCTTCAAACTGAAAGAGGGTAGGTTTAGGTTAGATGATAGGAAGAAATTATTTACTCTGAGGGTGGTGAGGAATGGCAACACTTGCCCAGAGAAGCTGTGAATGCCCCATCCCTGGAAATGTTTAAGGCCAGGTTGGACAGGGCTTAGAGACACCTGGCCTAGAGGAAGGTTTTGGATCTGGATTATCTTTAATATTCCTTCTGACCGAAACCATTCCATGATAATAGCAAAATCAACATTTGAGAACCAAAGGATTCTTGCTTGCTTGTTTATGGGTAGGTGATTCATAATGCTTAGGTCACCAAAATAATTATGGCTTATATAAACTGGCTTATTTTAAAAGGAATGAGGTTTCAAGGATAAGCTTATCTAATCACTCCCTTCCTTCCATGAGATTATATAATAGTATTGTTCAACTGCACATGTAGAAACATCATCTCTTGGACCTCTTTAGGTCAAAGATAATCCCCTGAATTCCCCTTGCAAGAACCAGGCAGCCCGGTCACATCCAAGGGCAGAGGTATGACCCATACTCACAGACATTAATTCAGATTAAGTACAACTGCTTACCCTGGCAGGTAAGAGCTGAAAGTCCTACTGATGGAGACAGAAGATACACTGAGGACCTTCTCCCCAGGCTGGATAATGAAAAGCAGAATAGCAGGGTGGGAATCTGCAGGTGGATGGTCAAGAACTGCACCAACCACACAAGTCACAAGAAAGACAAGAGCATGTGCAATCACTGAGAGAGATCACAAAAAAGGTTTGAATCTAGGGAGTGCAAGAGGTAGAAATACTGATGAAGGGGAAAGATGGCTGAGCAGATGGACTGGTCAAATAGGAAAAAGAAAATTCAATCAGAATAAGCAGAACATACACTTTTCACCTCAACAGTGACAGGCAACAGTTACCAGGGCTTAGTCACTTTCTTTTTAACCAGAATTTCAAATTAGTAAATCATGCCTGAAGATTAAGCACCACATATCTGCTTTCAAGAGTGACTGTGCTACTGCCCCAAACATTTTTGATTATGAAACCTCACCTGTCATTCACAGTGGATATTTAAATAGTGTTTTCTGTATGAAAACGCTGATTTTTAGTATGCACATTACAGCCATTGTAATGGTGAGTCTGAAATACTACTGGGCTTCATGCCTTAAAAATCCAAAGGAAAAAGACAGCAGTCTATGTCTCCAACAATTTGCAGTTTAGGTGCAGCAATAATCACCAGTCAAATTCAAAATGATGGGCTTAAAAGCAGAAAATGGCAACCCTGGTAATTTGACTGTGTTCTGCTTTGAGTGGTACAGTGGCAAAGAAAAAAAATCTTTTAAGAAGGATTTGACAGTGAATTAAAAACTGGAGATAGCCAGTGATCCCTTACAAAGAGAGACAACACAAAAGGAGTTACCTAGCAGGTGTTTTGCTTGCAGCATGCACAATGCAGGCTGGCATCATGGACTTTGACATGGGAATTCACTTCAACCCTCAATGAGAAACTAATAGTGGGGATGGGATAGTGTTCATTGCTTTGCAGAAGAGCAAACTAGATCACAACAATCCCTTTCAACAGAGGGGGAAAATGAGCAATACATATGAAGTGATAAAAACAGTGACATTGTCAAAGAAAGAGAGAGAAATCATCTTAGCAGTTCTGCTTTGGACAGATTTCACATATTGAAGCCACTACAAGGCCAAATACTATTTCAAGAGAGGAGGAAATTGATAGGTTTAACAAGTTGGTGTGAAAAAAAGAAATGTGTATCTTCAATGCAGGACTTAGTCCTAACCAGAATATTAGCTCCTGGAAAAATCAAAGACAGTGCCTCCGATTATGGAGCTCAGAGACTGGAAACATAGAGGTTTTATCCCCAGTTTCTAAAGAGAGCAGGGAAAAGACCTCTGCAAAAAAGGTCACGACTCACCCAGTAGCTCAAGATTACAGTTTGGACTGAAGGAGATACATAATTTTTGGGACGCAGCAACAAGAAGGGAGGAGCAGAATTTGCATTAATGGACCAAAAGAACCAAAGAGAAAGAACAGAGTTCTCAAAAGCTCCCTTACACTTAGAAATTAATTTTTCCTTGTGATAATTAAGTTTGAGTCCTTATTTTTAAATATAACTGCATTTTCTGCTGCCCTGGAGATTCTGCCTCTCGCAAAACTGAGTCTGACAGAAGTGACTTTGTGCTGCATATTCCACCCAGTTTGCTCCCAGTGAGACTTGTGGTCAAGTCTGTGACACTGTGCAGCAGTATCCTGGGTCACTGATTCAAATTTGAGGGGAGACAGCCAGCTCCACCAGCTACAGGTGAACAGCAGCAATACCACAGCCCATGGTTGAAACAAGCGTGATTCTGTTGATTCTTAGATCCAGCTGCTCACACCTTGGGTTTCCTCCAAGGCTTTGATGGCATCCAATGTGATAGGTACTTGATAAAAACACTTAGAACAGAAAAGCTCAAGCTTACCAAATCCTGACATGATGTATTACAAGGGAATGGGAAAATTAAAAAGGGAAAATCAACTGGATCTTCTCAAAGAGCTCATAATATTCAGACCCTGGAAAACAGACGAGCTACCAAAAAGGAAGTATTTTCAAAGTATATACTGCCCTCCTGTGTACAACTCAGTATTAAACCTAACAGCTGCAACCTATTTCAAAAATTTAAAATAATGTGATGCTGTGGTGTCCCAGATAATGTAGGAACAGTGGTAAAATCCTGGCACTAAGGGAACAAATTGAAGAGACAGTTCAGACTAGGGCTGTCATCAATGAGAAACTAATCACTGCCATGGGCCCTCATCCCTCTTTTATGAAGATCATGCTAGATCCCTAGCACCAAAACCCATGAGAGCTGCAGAACTTCTCACAGGCAAAAGGCAAAGCACCCCCAAGCTGGCTCTGGCCCCCACCACAATCACAGATTGTCCACAAATGAATGACTGCTTTAACTAAAAATAATTTCTTCCAATTAAAGCTTCTAACAAACAATGCGAGTTGGGCACACTTCCTGCTTAATTACTTACCTGTGCAGAGATAATTTCTTTTTTTCGTTATTCTTGATACCTTCTTAAACAGTTCTGTTCTTTTGGAAAAGAAAAAAAAAAGCATTTTAACTGCATTAATTAAAAGAACTGCAGTGTAAAAATGTAACTGGTTATTTCTGTTAAGCAATGCCATGTTGTGCAGAGATCTTACTGCACTTCTATACATCACTTCTCAGCGGAATGAAAATTTTACTCACCACTAAATACTTCCTCTCTGCTTTTTTATTTTAGCTTGCCCTTTTCAGAAAAGCAGTTCCTCAAGCAACTGCAGAGCAAAATTGAGAGCAAATTCACAGTCACAGTGAAAGGTACACAATCTCTGTTTCCCATTGCAAGTTGTATTTGTACTTGCACACTCTAAACATTAAATTGAAAAAGTCTTTTAAGATCATAGTTAAGACTGATTTGAAAATAATACATACTTGTCTTCTAGGCATACCATGGCTTCCTAACACAATTTAAAAAAATAATTTTTCAGGTAACTCAGTTACTATATACAAAAATCCAGCATAATCTTTATGGAAGCTAATCAAAAACTTCTGGAGCAAAGTAGATGTGAGTAGCCAAATTCTCACGATGTTTACATTGTACACTGAAGAAGAGCATTATTGCTGAAATAAATTCTTTATTTCCTGAAACATTCCAAAACAGTAGTATACACAGTTGTAATCAAATATTAAGTCATATGCCATTATAAGAAAGCATTGATTAGTGCAATTGGATTTTGTAAAAGATCTATCAAAAAGATTTATTTGCATTAAAACTCATTTTCCATAAGCAACTGTTAATAAAACATTACAATTTTATTCTTTGTAATAAAGTACCGAAAATCAACAGTAGTTTTAGAGATCACTGTACCTTTGTAAGTGAAATGTGATTTATGCTGCCATTTTAAATACAAAACACTATGACAATAAATTAACAATTCAACAAATGGTGATAGACCAACAAAACCATGCTGACCCAGCTGCTTGGCAATTTCCAGTGAATGCTACCTTTTTTTTTTCTTTTGTGCTTCTGCAACATAAACATACATTGTATTGCCAATGGTAAGATTTTGTAAGATATGTTCCTAGTGCTAAAAAAGTACATTACCCCAAAAATATCATTTATGGCACAGAAAAAGTTAAATTATTTCTCTGTAGTTCAAGGTTCAGGCAAGTTTAAATGAACTTAAGTATACAAAATAAAATGTACTGAAAACACTAGAAAAAAATTCAAGCACATACATAAGTACCCCGAAATTCAAAATAAAATGTGTGATGCCTTTACACTGAATAAATTATCTCAGAACTTCAGTACAGCAAAGCTGCCCAAAAGGAAAATATCCTAGTTCGTTCCAAGGAAATAATCTTGTATTTTGCACACAGATAATACTTTCTTCAGTTCCAAATGCCGACACTGCCATTGTTAGTCTGGTAACAATGCAGCTGTTCAGGTAACGGATTAAGTGCAATCTCTAGTATTTGATAAGATGTTCATTTTTTAAAAATGACATGGCATTGTAGATGGTTACAGATTATGATCCTGGGGAAAATAATACTGTATGACCCTCCTTTTCCAGATAACTGTTACCCAGCCAGCTGGGTAATGAAATCTTTGTTATGTGTTTTCCACTGCTGAGGGGCATCCTTCATCAATAGCAGCCGTCTCTCCAGTTCCCATCCCGTATCGTGCTCAGGGATGACAGTGCCTTTGGAGGCTGAAGAAAACTGTGACAGGAGGAAAAAAAAAAAGGAAAATGAGGTTGTATTTCCTGTGAAAGATTAAGGCAAAATACATCATTTACTTCTGCAGTGAAAATGGCTTTTGGGCTTGCTTAGAGACACCCCTCTGGTATATTTCTGGCTACATATTAATGCACATGCAAATATCTGTGGTGAAATTAAGGCCATTTCCAATGAAAAGAACATGAAATATTTGTAAGAAGGAATTAAATTAATAATTGCAATCATGAATGAGATGCCTCTAAATGGCAATATTTAGTTTTTCAGGGTGGGCTAAAGATGGCAAAAATGTATTTTTTGTCACTTATGGGCAGCAGAGATCTAATGGGAAATATTTTCCAAAAAGCTATTGTGCTCAGCATGCTCATGAAAAACCAGCAGTTTCATAAAAATACTCTGCAAGCGGTGAAGAATTTTATTGGCTGAAGAACTCTGCTCCAGACTCTCTTTTATCTGTCACAAGACATGTGATGATGTGTTTCCAGAGCCACCAGTTCCAACACTGCAACTTCTGATTGGAACTCACCATCCCCTGGGTCCCCATTCTCACACCTGAGCTGCATCTCTCACTCATGAACAAGGACTTCTAAAACACTTCCTGACCATCTTCCAAACCCTCCAGGTACTACTGAGGCAACTATTTCAAGTAAAACTACAAAAAGGTAAAACAACCATCTGACTTGATCTAACTGCCAACTCACTGGTAACACAGCAGGCCCTGTACCTGATTTGCCACAACCGTAATTTTTCACCCTCCAATTTGCTGAAAAAAATTGTGTTTCAATTATGTGAAACTATGTCATACAAAAGCACACCTCAAGTTTTGTTTTCACACTGCTCTGCTTTTGTTGTAAATTACTGATACCTCCTCTCCCTTTCAAATGCTTTCTGCTGTAAAAAGGCAGAGGTAGCTTGTAAAGTAGGCAATCGGTAAGTCAGAGCAGCTTCAACTCTCTGCTGCAAATGCTTTTTTTAGTAGCAAAAACACAGCACTTAAGTAAAAGCAGTTGGTTAAAGTTAGATTCAGCCAAGCTCCTTTGTGCAGCTCCACTTCAGTGCAGCATTATTTCTCTTTGATATAAATCCAGTTACTTGAGACTAAGAACATAATCTCCCTCTACTGTTTTCTGCAACTGCTGCTTTTGCTTCCAGAAAAAAAGAAGAAAATATGTTTAATAATCTTCAAGAAAAACCCAAATCAGAGAGGGCAAAAAAAGAATAATAATTAACTTGAAAATAATTTTAAGAATATTGCTATGTATGCAGAGGTGAATCTCTGCTACAGGACACTGACAAAAAATGCGCCAGCAATGAAAACCATTTCAAACAAGCACAAGCCGTCAGTATGACATCATGTTGTTTGAGACAACAGAGTTTTGGAGGGGCTGCAGTGCATTTCTACTTTTCCATTACAAGCTGGATGGCAGTGACTGACTTCATTACAAGGCAGCAAGAATAAGCAAGCCCTGGCTTCACAGGTATGCTTACATTCCTGCCACACTTGTGGCTGGTATCTGGCAGGAGCCAGGCCCTGAGCTGCTGACTGACTTTCTGTCTTTAGCTGAAACCTGTCTCACCACTGGGGCCTTGTCTGGGAGCTGGGAGTGCTGGCTGACCCTGATCACCATTAATGCTGCTCTAGGCTGGGCACTGCAGGGTAGCCCAGCTGTCCCACTCAGCTCCCTGCTCACCCTGCCCTAAGGGCAGCTGCTCCCACTGCCCTTCACACTGCATTAGGTTAATACACAGAGAACTGGAAAGTGGGGTCTGCAAGAAGCCCCAAGATTGGAGTCAGAAAGTGCTGAGAATTGTGTGGATCCAATCAACAGGAGCAAATAAAAAAAATAAAAAAAAAGGGTGCTGTCTGGCTTCTAAGAGATGGATTTCACCATCATAACTTCTTTACACTGCTTGAATCTCTGATGGTAAGGAGAAGACCAGTTAATATTTAGCCAAGTTATTTACCTCAGCTATTATAATTTCATATTACAAATTATTAAAAGCACTCTCTCATCCTGTGTTTTATTCTATGAAGTAAATACTTAAGCTCCTAAATGCAAACACAATACAATGTGTCTGAGAACCCATTTTAAGTATCTAAAACAGCAGTAACTTGGCTACTTAACAGTCTGGCTAAAGGGAGGAAGACAGATTTGCTCTGAGTATGCACTTTTCCCTGAACATCTGATTTATTTAAACAAAAGACCTGTTCTATTTTTAATCAAGTCATGACTACAAACACTATTTAAGTTTGAAAGAATCTAGACTCTTACACTGATAATCAGAAAAAACATTCATTAGAAAATACCACAGTGAAAAAAACTCACAACTAAATTCCTTTCAAGAGAAGTCTGTATGAACTGAAACTGCTTATACTTTTCCAAATAAATCAATAAAAATGAATCAATAAAGTCGAACAACAATGTGAAAGAACTGTTGGCTGAGCTCCAGTCTACCCGTGCTTTTTGAGTCCTATGAACTCCTCATTGCCACAGTGCAGACCATCCATCTTCAACAATCACTGGTTTGGCTCCATGGCAACACAGGATGCTGCTAAGGCACATTTGAAGGAAAGGAGACAGGAGCCCAGACTTCCTGGGCTATAAATACCTTTTTACTGATTTGAATCAGCTTCTAATAAAAACAGTGTTGAAAGTACAGTGTCTCTCTCACTCTCCCACTGAGAGAGTGTTTTTCTTTTATATTGTCTGCTGTATGAGAAGTTACAAAATAGCAAGGGACTGGTCTTCACAACACAGAAAGGCTTCCTCACATGTTGCTATGAAAGATTTAAGAGCACTGCAGAAGAACATGAAGTAGAGGAAACGAAAAAGAAAAAAAGGAAAGAAAACCCTCAACTATAAAGAAGTCTAACTGAGAGAGTTTCTAGCTGAGAGCAAAGAAGGCAAATCTCACGGTACAATCTTCATCAAAGAAGAAACCTGACCGCACTTTATCAGTTTCACCACGGTTGGTCAAAATTTGTTATCAGTCAGATCAGGGTAATCCCCAAGTAACTAAACTAAAGAGAGAATGTAAACAATTGAACTTATTCTAGATCTAGCCAGTATGTAGTAAAAAGTACAAAAATAATGACAGCTAAACAGTGACAGTTCATACAACAGAAAATGAGGTAGTCACACAGCAGGCCCTCACAAGAGGGATGTCTGTGATGGGAAGAAATAGTTAAGAGAAGTTTTTCCTTGAGAAGACTTAATTCTTATTAATTACAGAACATGCAGCTAAGAGTTTAACTCCCAGCTATGACAAGGTGATTAAAACAGAATCTCTTTCATCAAGCCTATTTTATTGCTTGACCTAAAAATAATTGAGGATGAATTTCTCTTTCTTATTTTTTTTTTGCATGCAAAAATTTGCATTTGCTTAACAGTACAGCTTATTGCAATTATGTGATATTCCAGGATTCCTTGTGTGCCTATTGTCTCCCAGCTGGAATTTGAAAGATGCTGGCTCAAACCTAGACTGTGCTATCCAGAGTATTTCCTTCTTCACGACACTGTAATGGTACAACTTGCATTTTTAAGGACTACTGCCACTTACAACAACAGGGATACAGCTCTCTCTATGTGAGCACTCCAAGATTAGCTCATGCTGTGACAATGAAATAGTGTAGACACAAGTCTGGGAGAAGGTAAGCCGCATCAGTTAATTGTATGAGGTTTGCGTTTGTTTGGATTTCTTACTGACAGGTAGCAATCCATTCCTTTTTACATGTGATTACACACTACCATTATCAAATTTTACTAGGGGTTACCATGCATTTTCCATCACTATTTCTGGCAAGCAACCTTCACCTATTCAGTGACTCAGCACTGGGAGACAGAAGGTGAAGTTCCATATTCAGGAAACAAAAATAATTCCACAATTTAAGCCTAAGACACAGAGAATGAGGTCTGTTTAACTCTCACCTTCGAACTGGCTGTGCAATTTTACTTCTGGGAATGCCGCTCCCATTGACGGCCAGCGATGGTCTTGGAAGAGCACTGCGCCCTACAATGCCTGGACCAGCAGTCTTGTTTGGCATTGGGATCCCAGTGCTGGAGTACAGCTGCGAGTTGCTGGACACTGGAATGCTGCTACTATTACTGCTCCCTTGTACGGTGGGGCTTACATAGGCAGTAGCTTTGAGAGGCTGTCTGACAGACACTGGAAAATGTCCCACACTGTGAACTCGGTGTTGAAGCTGCCCAGGCGATGGAACTGTGAAGAGTGGTAGAAAGTGAAGCAACAAGGTCAGTATGCAACAAAAAAGACCAGGTAGTAATGCTAATTTCTAGATAGATCTGAGTAAGGATAAACACAATGTTATACAATTGCTGATTACAAACTGCTTAAAAACCTCTTTAATCCAACACTGTATCCAATAATATTGCACTGAACTAAAATATCCTGTTCCACCCCCATCCTGAAAAAAATAAAAATCTTAGTCCATATTCATCCTTCTTTCTACCCTCAAAGAGATTAAATTAGCCATACAAGCACACTAAATCCACCTACGCACGTAGAGCTTTAAACAGGAGAAACTGCTGAAGGTATAAATTAGTCCCTGTTAGGTGATTTTGACTTTTGTGAGGTCGCTTTCAACAACCACAACTTGTTCCAGCAACATTGCATTAAAGCACTGTGAAGCAGCACAGAAGTTTAAGCTTTATGCAGAAAAACAATAAAAAGGCCATAAAAGGTCTTTTATATATATTTTTACAGCATATTCCACAGCTGATGTTATGTAAACTATCATTTTAAATCAATGCTATGAGCTGCACAAGCTTTATATATAGATTTCCTACCCAATCCTGCCCTCTGGTGTACACTTGGCAGGCATCACTTTGTGAGTCCACATACCAAAAGCAAACTGTCAAAAGCCTGATGCACATAAATTAAGACAGTGCCTTTAGAGAAATCCTTTTTCAAAACGTTAAAAAAGGACATCTTGAAACCATTTAAGGGCACAGGAAAAATTGCAGAGGAGTGATTAAATTAAACCATACTGTCAATATACTGTTACAGAATTCTTATCATATCATAGCTCCAAAAATATCCCAGTACAACCACTTACAATAGATCATTTTTTCAAAAAGTATTTCAGGAAAATTGAATTTTATACACACACACATACATACACACATGTAAGACCATCAACACACAAAGAAATATGTATTTCTAAAATAATAAACAAAATTAAACTTTCAATGCATTACCATGAAAATCCATGTAGGAACCTGAACTATTTCCATTCTCATATTCAAGCAAAAAAACACAACCCACTGATCAAGAATATTTTTCGGAACCGAAGAAATTTAATTGTTTTGAAGACATTTGTAACTTTTGCTCAGATTTGAAAGAAAACACCCACAAGAATTTTTTTTGACAACTTCTCCCTCCAAAATCTCACAGGAAATGGAGAGCATAAGCTAAATCCCTTCTTCACTAATTATTTTTCCCTTTGCTTCTTCTAGTCCAGTATAATCCACTTCTCCCACTTCCACCTGAGAACCTCAACTACTGTATTAGAAAAGATGAGATGGATCTTGATCTATCTTGCTTACATTCTACACTAATAATTCACCTACTAGATCAATACTCCCTTCATCCCCCCCAATTAAGAAGCCACTTAAACTAAACCAATTACAGAGTAATTTTCAACACTCAACAAGTGTATTATACTTGAGAATATAAACCTCTGTTTACTGCAGGTCCTCAGAAGAAAGTGGCTCAACTTCAGTAGAAGACAATATTTATACAGTGTACTGTACAACCAGCATTGTAGACATTACTAAGAAAAGCAGTTTTCAATTGTAGTATCAAAACTAAAAAATGTGAGCTTACATTAAATAATTGTATTTTGGTGTTTCTACAATATTGCTATTTATTATTACTATTATTATTATTTCAGTTTTAAGGTTGGCACAAGACAAAAGGGCAAAGAAAAAAAAAGTGAAGAAACTTTAATTAACAAGACTGGCAGAATTTGCTTTCCAAAACATGAACTTTGAAAATCCTGAGGTATATCAAAATCTGGTGCAAAAGAACAGTCTGCTTAATTCTTCATAGAACAAAGGATCAATGACTAGGACATGTACTGCTGGGAACCAGGGAAAAAGCAGCCTTGAAGCCTTAAGTTTCGTAGCCTGCACAAGGACAAGAAATTATAACAATGATTATACACTTGCAGGGTGCATGTGAGTGTTTCGTGATGTTCTGCAGAAAGCATGTTTTCAAGGAGGTGTTGCCTTCTTGGACCAATGAGTCCTTTCTATTCTGTTTTGCATGTACTACCCTATGCAAGTGTAGTGTTTCTTTAAATAAAGCTCTCTTTTGCTTCTCCATTACATGAGGGACTATGCTGCATTATTCTTTTCGCTGCTCCTATAGCCAAAATGCAACAGACATGTATTCTACCACTTTATCAACCCCTTGCGCTCAGCCAAAGAACCCAGGTACTTACTGCACGACTGCATCCTTGAAATCCCATTACTGGCTCCATGCAAATTGGAGTCAAAGCTCTGACTGTTCCTCACAGTGACAGGAGGGCCAGCAAAGCCAGCAGTACTGCTGATGGTGGGGGTGCTTGGCATCCGAGCGAGGTTAGGCATGCTTCTGCGGAGCTTGTCTGCAGCAAAAAAGGACAACAGCCACAGTCAGGACAGAATTTCCAACAAACACGAGCAGCCTCAGCCTCATTTTCTGTAGAAAATCAGAATGATAACAAACTATTTCAACAAAAAGAGAGGTTTTGCTGTACCAGAAGAATATCAGTGTTCTTGATAGCCTCCAAAAGGAACCATTATGACTACTGCAACAGCATGATTATTCACAAGTAATTTTGAAGACACAAATAGACAGTACATTTGCAGAACTCTAAGGATTTAAATGATAAATAATGATGAGTTTCACAGAGATGCGTAAAGTAGGTCAGGTGAACCATGCCCTAAATGTGCCTGTTTTTTTGCAGTGAATACAAAAGCAAGTGTGTACTGGCAGTGAGACACAGCTATTCACTCTATGGATGTCTAAAGACAGGTGAGAAACCCATCATAAGTGACTGAAGTCTTGCTTTCAGGTGCCAGCAAGATGCTAAATAACTCCATTCAGAACCTAATCTTGTTAGCATGTTAAGTTTCTGCAGGCAGCCACATACAAAAACTGCAAAGTCTTGACACCGTTCAGTTGCTTGGAGCCCTGAGTTGACACAAGAATTTTAAAATCTGGTGTTTCTCCCTCCTACTTCACTTGTGGTACCTGTTTTGGTAGGCGTTTTCATAGTAGCCTTTTATGTAGGGCTTTTCACAAAAAGAAAGCTCCAAATTCCCCAAATGTTTTTGGGGCAGGTACAACAGCTAAGGCAAGCGTCTAAGAGGCCAGAAGATGTCTTCAATCCGACTCACATCAGTTCATTTGAAGAGAGAAACTGAAATTTTCTTGACATCTCAAGGCAGCTTCCCAACCACAACACCATGAGGTAATCTAAGGGAAAACTCTTCTAGTCTCTTCTGCCATCAGGCCAAAGGGAGATGACTCGGTTTTGTACAATCAGAAGGGACTGGGGAAAGGCACAGACTGAAGGACCTGGTCCTGTGACATGACAGACTGCAGTAAATCACCACCGTGGGAAAACAGTGGGCATTTATTAAATTGTCATTGACGACATCACCAAGGTTTGCCTCTTGGCCAGGCACAGAAGCACAGGTGCAGCGCCCTGCAGAGGTGGCTAGGTGCCCCTCATAGCATGGACAGCACAGAGCTCACCAGCTCCTGACCCAGGTTCCACTGGCTGGGAGGTTTTTTCACTGCAACAGAAAGCAGGGCTGTACTTATCTTGCAACAGCAGACATAGCTGCTCTCTCTCACAGAGAGATTTCCAGACTGACACTTTGGTTTTATGCACTGGAACAACACAGCACACTGCCTGGAACTGCTAGCATAGCTCATACAGGGCAAGTTCAGTTCACAGAAACTGCAAGTTTATTTAGAAATCTCTGTTGATCAGTACACATAAATATACAACCTATTTAGCACCATCATTAGCTCCTCTAATCCTTAAAGCTGCTAACAAGTGAAAAGTAATAAGATGTGACAGTACAGTTCTATCTATACAAGTTATTAGGAGTCACTGACAGTAACTTCAATATATGCCTACATAACTCCAGCAACCTGTGTTACAGAAAGGTTGTAACTCCAGCAGGAAAAGAAAATGTAAGGTTTGTATCCTTGGAAACTAGAGTACAGTCAAATCCTAATAAACAACTACTGGACAGACAATCTTTCACCAAAAGTGTCAGAATTGTGCTTCAGTGACTAATTGCTGGCAGTGGCAGACCAAAACTGTCAATGGTACAGCAATGAACATCAGCAAGGGATTACCACTGTGGTGCACCCAGGTAGTAAGTATTAACATCAGTTATGTAACAAAGAGTGAACAGTTCTCAGGCTTCTACAGCTGTCCTGGGGATGCAAACAATAGCACCTACACAGCTACTGTATGTACCTATTTCTAAAATACTCAAGAATTTTGCAAACTGAATAGAGAACTGCCACCCTATGATGCAACCGTTGGGCAAGAGTGGCAAAAAAATACCGAGTGTGGGATACCTGTAGCTACAGCTAATTCAGGAGTCCTAGCCTACCCTTTCAAAGTCCTAGGTCATGAAATCCTAATTCAACATTATAGAACTTGGTAAAAAAATGTCTGAGCAGCAGGATGGCAGTAGGGAAGACGGCACTGCACAAAACAGCTTTTTAAGTGTCATGTTGTAATTCTTGGACTCTACATGCTCTTCCACTCAGGGACTGCATCAGCCACCACAGACATTATTTGCGCCTTGAACTGTCCAGTGGATGCAGCTACAATAGCAGAAAAATAAGTACAGAAGCAGCTTGGATTTCTTCCATGTCTTGGGTGGCCACATCTTTTGCCTCCTATTCATTAGTCCCTTCTTGTTCCAGCAGTTTACTCTGCTGCTGATTCATTCACTCCTCAGGCAGCAAATTTGCTAGACCTGCAAATTCTCATCCATCAAGCAGCTGCGTTACTTCTTTGCTGGGTCCTTGTGTCTGCTGAGATAAATGGCCCTGAAAAGCAATGAAAATAGTGGGTCAGTTCTGTGTTTGGGGAAAACCTAGAAATGTAGGCCTTGATGGCATTTTGCAGCTTTCATCTCCTTGGATGATGCATCCTCTTTTATCTCCTTCTTGAAGCTTGTTCTGTCATCTGCTTCTTCCTAAGAACAGTGGAAATAGTCTTACAGACGTTGTGCTTGTAGATGAAACAATGGCTCTTGTGAGCTTAATATATGGAAGCAGAAGGTGGGAATTATGTGATTTTAATATTATTTCAGGCCACTGAGATGACTAGATATGAATTTTCTGGAAATACATAAGAAAAGAAAAATATTTTTCCAAGCTGCTTTCCTTTCCTCTTTGCTCTCCTGAGATGGATCAAAAAATTAAGAGAGGAGAAGGAGCAGAGATGTATTCTTAGTTGAGAATTAATTTACTCAAACAGTTCTGTTTGTGGTGAACACTGGAATTTGCTACCATGTCTGCTACCTTTTCTGCACTAATCTGGTTCAGTAGCAAACCTAAAAAAATCATCAGTTGCTTGCAGTTTGTTTTGTTAGGAAGAAATGGAGAGTAACACCAGTAAGGGATTTTGAAGGACCTACACCTGTTCAAGAAATGACTGGATGTGGCCCTTGGTGCCATGGTCTATTTGGCAAGGTGGTCATCAGTCAGTGACTGGAGTTGATGATCTTCAACAGCATCTATAGTTATTACTGTGACCTACTACTGAGTCTCAACTATAATTTAGGCTGATATAAATACGATGTTTAAGTAAAATGCAGCCACATAAAGCATCACAATTGTATCTCTGCCTTTCCCAGGCTTCTTTGAGATAAAATATCATGACTACAGATGTATTGTTGAGGTGTTTGTATGTGTGAAGAAAATTCAAGGATAGGTCATGCAAGGGGAGTTAATAATTGGTTCCTGGTTCTTACCACCTTCTAAGAATAATTCATGCAGATACACAAGTACTTGTCATTTCATGAGCTCTCTTTAGGCAGCATACATTGCCCTTTCACATATCTGCAGCAGAATTGCCCACTGCACATTTACACTTTTCCCCATATGTGGCATCCATGCTGAATTTGCCCTTTGCCTCTATACCACAAGAAAACCTGGGAATTGTGAAATACAGGATCCTATTTCCAACTGAAAATGTACATGAAAAGGCCACCCCACAGCACAGATCATATCCACTACTGCTAGAAACAGGTCAAAAGGCAGGAAAAGTGTCCCTTCTTTGTCAAACATTCCACAGAATTACAGTGAAGACAACTGTTCGCTTCTCACCCAGCTGCTTCAGATCTGATTTTCTGCCAGCAAGTTTGTTCCCTTGATGCTATTTCTTCTCTGAAGTCGGCTCAGGATCAGTGGCCCAGCTTCCTTCTGGCAGGACACCAGCACAGGCAGCACATGCTTTCTGTCTTCCGATCCCTGCACCGCTGGTGGCCGTCCCCATTCCACTGCTCATTTTTTTTCCATTCCCTGACCTAATACTATCACTGGCTGAAGATTAATTCATGTAGCACGCAAACAGACCTTGTCCTGGGGGCAAAGCTGTCCCAGAACAGGGGCACTCTTGATGGGCTGTCAGATGGGGACTTCTGTAGCAATTCTTGGTCAGTATCATCTTCTATCAGCCAAAATGCCTCATCCAATGAGGTTCTCCTTGCAAGGAGGGCTTAAGTTGACTCTATAGTGAAGTCTCTTTAAACACGTTTATTCCTTCACAGTTATTCTCTGCAAGAGTTGCCAATGCTTTATTTGAACAAAAGGACCCCCAAACCTCAGCAAAAGCACAGAAGTGTGATACAATGAATCAGAATTGTTAGTGTCTCAGAGAAATCTGTTCTCACTGTTTGAGCTATGTTAGCAGTTTCTCACACATATTTAATTCCTTCACACAAATCCTCCAAATTCAATTCTGCTTCATCTGTATTGTATGAACAAACAGGTCAAGGTAAAACCGTAAGGAAAAAACTTGTGCTTCTCAATTTTAAAGAACACATTTTATATTATACAGACATTCAGAGTGTGTTTTGAAATCCTTAACAAACTTGCAGGCTCTATTACAATTTCTCTTGTAGACTCTGTTACAATTTCACTTTATGGGATTAATTGCTTTTCCTCATCTCTGAATACCTGAGATGAGTATCTGTGTTATATTTGTCATATTTGTGACATCCCAAATACACTAGGGTCTTCTTAATGGTCTCTGGAACCACAAGCTGATACAACAGAGACATCAGTGTGTAAAACCACAGATACAGATTAAAGCAAGTCCTTCAGTTAAGTGAGTGATGCCACTATCAATTATTTCAATATCTACATTTTATTCAGAATTATTACTTCATCTCATCATCCCAGCTTCACATGCATATGTCTCCTGCCACAGATAGAGCCAATTAAAGATTTTTCCATTAGCCTTCCATGAGTTGTCCCACTGCTCACTGTCCTCAATATAATCCAAAGGCAGCAAAGTAAGATTATTATACTCCTTTTCTGTAATAAAGTCTGCAGCAGTTTCCTAGAAAATACTTTTCCTTTCTGACCAAGCAATAGAGGTTATGAGCAAAAAATACTTCATAAGTGAACCCATATCCAAACACAATGTACTGATGCTCTTCTATGTCTGCCTGGAGTTTGCTTAAAAAACCCCAACAACAAACAGAAACCACAACTGCAGCTTTCAACATGAGGCAACTGCCAATGATGTCCATAATATTTCTGAAGTACAGGCAAGAAAGTCACTCATAACTAGTAATTTCTGGAAAATAGAAGCAAAGTTTTTTAAGTGAATGGCATCTGTGGCCTTTTTATGAAGGCACATGCCAAGCGAAAAACTTAAAAAGCTATGTAAAAAGCCAACAGAAAATATACATTAAGATTAACCAGACTGAATGCATTACTACTCCATGAACCATGAATTTTTCATCTACCCCTTCTTACTGCATTATAATAAACTGGTCCTTTACCTGGATGGAATAATTTGGCAGAAATACAGTTTCCAATTCTCATGTATTTTAAAAATGGACACTTTAAAATGCACATAAAATAAGTGGTGCCAGGATAAAAGGTTGTAAGCAACCTGATTTGAAGAGATGGGAAGTGAGCCTGAACACAAGAAAATCAATCCCATTTTCAGTATCTTGTTTATCCTGGATTTTGATTACTCTGGATAATTTCACAGCACTATAATTAACCATTACTTCTGCTTTCAGAAAATCAGAAGCATAAAGGACAATAATACTAAGAGCCATTAAAAATTAACAAAATCATTAAACAGGAATAAAAAATATTTTTAAGGAGTTAAAGTGAAAGTTACTTTTTGCATCCAACTAACAAAAAGAATGTATATTTATGGACAACAAAGTATAAACCAGCTTGATTTTATGACTTTTGTATGAAAATGATTACATATAAAGTATTATTGATATTAAGAGTTAGCAGTGGTTTAAGTTGCTAATCATGAACTTCTTCAAATTAGACTAAGGGCAGAGAGACAAGAAAAAATCTTTCCACTACAAAGATATCAAAAGTATAAAAAAAAGTATAAAAAAGTATAAAACACACTAAGTAGACTAACTCACTTCAGCTAATATACTTAAAATCTGTTACTTAAAAGCTGTTCACATCCTCTCTCAGATTTTCTTTAAATTATGTATTTCTGACCTACTGACCAATTACAAAATCCCTGAAAATCACAGTACCTTAAAAACTTTGCAAATGGAAATTTCTGATGGTTCTGATGTAACTCATCATTACAGAAAATTCAAGTGATTTTAGGAAGAGGGCATAATTGAACAAGGAAAACAAAACCAAACAAATTGCACACAAAACAGATTTCACACATAGCTTATCTATTAGTATATTTTTGCCAGAACTGGCAATAAGACCTATTAGAAAGCAAAAATAACACACACACAAGAGAGACAACAGCTGTGAAAATACTGTTTAAAAGGTAACAAGAAGTACACCTACAGCTCATGCTACAAGTGGCCCCAGTTGCAATATATTTCACATCTAAACATATTAAGATTGACACACACCTGCCACTTTATGCTAGTGTTTAGCAGGAGTCTTCCAGTACAAGCTGTTGGTGACTGGCAGTAAATATGACTGGCAGCATTCACTCTGACACGAGTGGGATAAGGAGAGATAAAGAACCTGGACCTGAGAGTGGGGGTAACATGGTTTAGTGTGGTCCAGAAGTGTGTCATTTTCTCCTCAAACAGATGTACAGCAGTTTAAAACAAAGGGCAGAGTGTCATTATAACAGTAGGGGAAGTGCTTTGCTATAATATATTGGCAAGAACAATGTAAAGCTCAAAAATATAGCTTCAAACACAGCTGGAAAACATCTGAGACATCATTCTCACTCCCAGAAAAGGCAGAAGACCACCAGCACAAATCAGTGCCTATGTGAAGGTACCTCATGGCATCCCAAAGACCCTGGACTGTTTATGGAATCTAAACAGCACTGACACAGGGTGATGGTGAAGCCAGGGTGCATCAAAGTACCTCATGTAGCTCTACATGTAACTGAATTAGGCCCTTCATTCATAGGTTGGCACCCACATCTCAGCATTTAAATGTAGGTGCTTCTCATCAGGCAACCAGTATTATACTCCTAAAAGAATTATTCCAGGTTTATCACACTTTCACCATATTTTTCACATGCAGGTAATTAAGTACCTCAACTAGAGGACCATGCCAAATAAACATGAGCAAAAGGAAGTAGGGCAGCATACCTCAAACTATTTGCCCAAAGGCAAAAAATTGTGATTAAGTTAAATATGTAGACTAATTTAGGGAAAATATTGTGTCAAAGGTAAATACTGGGGTTTTTACCTCAGACTGAGTGTCAAAATTCAACAGCTCCTTGCTGCTTATTCTTCTTTTATGAAAAGCTCTGTGAATGCTCAGATGAAGCAGAAGCCAGACCCTTGACTGCACATACAAGAACATAAGTGATCTCTTTGAGGGAAGACAAAGGAATAAAGATTTTGGAAGACTGTTGGAATGGCCAGGAGCAGCACAGCATGTGGTATGTGTGACAATTATTAATTATGGATCATGCTTTCCACATATACTGAAGGCAGAAACTAAAGGTTCAGTTTGCCAAGGTGGTAAGTGCTGATGATATGTCTTAATACTACACAGACACACTCAGTACAGTGAATATTTGACTCCTTATCTCTTGTCTGCCAAAAGAACACAGTCAAAGTGAAATGTTTCTCACTATCAGTGTTTGTCACTTACATGGATCAGAGCTGCATGTGTTAGAGGCTGAATGTGTAGAAGTTGAGGAGATAATTCCCTTCTAAAGACAGTAGTACTGACTGTCTTTATAGCACTGTTTGTCATTCCTGCAAACAGGCAACTGAAGTCACGTGTCCAACTTCTGGGTTATACCAAACACATTATCCAACACCTCTAAGTTCTTGAGAAAAAAAGTTGACCAGGTGATAAAACTGGTGGTCTTTTACATTTATACACTTTGTAGTTAATAAACTAGGAGTCAAATATATTTGGTGCCTTAAAGGTTTCCATGCCTTTCCCTGCAGGATATCCAATGCTTAAGTTCCACTGACATCGAACATAAAAAAAAATAATTCAAAACACATTTGGGAGCCACATAAAAATATGGCAGCAACACATCATTCTCTTATTCCTCAACAAAAATGCCCCAAAGCCTTCCTTCCAACTCACAACACTTCTGCAAGCTCAGCATTGCTGTCCCATTCTTGTTCCTCCCTGACAAGAGAAGCAAGATTAATATGGCACAAATGCTGTACCAACAGACACCCACACTGCTCTACCCTCTGTTAACATCACCTCTCCTTCTATATTGCCACTTGTCAATTATTCTTCCATGCCATGGCTTACTTTGAATTTAAGTGGTTTGGGCATCAACCTGTCATGTCTTGTTTGTCAGAAAAGCAACATGCATACCTGTAGCACCATAAATAGCAACTATATGTTGTTTTGAACAACATATTTATTTTGTTGCCCAAGGGTGAGCTGTAACCTGCAATTTTCTTTGTAATGTTACAAAGAAGACCCTGGCTGGAAATGGACTGTTTAGAATTAACTTAGGCGAAAGATTGAAGGTGTAGGAAAGTAAAATGCAGCAGAAAGAAGAAAATTGTGATTATAATAAGGAAAGAAAAGAAGTTAACAGGAACAATGGAGGGAAACTTAAATTGTGAGTAAGCCCTGAGAGATAAATCTTCCAGACTCTGGAATATATCTCAAATGCAGTGCAAAAAAGCAGCAATAACTCAGGACAGTTTGAGAGTGACACAATCAGCCCTATCAGATCTGGAATAGAGACAAGGTGCCATAAGCTCTCATCACAGAGCAGCTGCATTAACAGCAAATTCCAAAATAAAAAAGAAAATTAACATCTGAAAACCCAGATCTGTATTTTACTGCATCCACAATGGGCACGTGCAAATCAAGCTTGAAAGTCCCAGAGGTTCTTCTAACCATTAGCTTGCTAAAACATGCTCTTCTTTACATTTTTTTTCTTCACTTGTGGTCATCTTTGCAGCATTTTAAAACAGACTAAAGCAACAACTTTCATGACCAGGTTACAGATTACACTTTGTAGAAAACTGCTCAGCAATAACACCCTTAATCACTTATACAGGCTTAAATTATTTGTCACAATTTTATGTACAATTCATCTTTAAAAAGTCACTGGCACTTGGGCAGAGAAAAGACCACTTCTCAGAAAAGCATGCAACCCACCTCCATTAATCCTATTTGGTTGCTGCTCTGGAGTTTGGGCTTGAGGAGAGTAGAAGGGCTGCTGGTAAGTATTTGTAGGGAATTGTGGGGAAGTAGGGCTCCTCCTGCAGTCCCGGATACTGGAGAAAGTCTGTGAGTGAGGAATCCCTCTTTGGAAGGGGGAGCAGCGAGTCAGACGTGGCTGTGGAGGTGGAAGGTGGTCAAACTCCTCCTCATCCTCAAGACTATAGCGATCATATTCCTGGTCACTGCACGTCCCTTTCTTTCCCGCGTGCAGAGAAACACTGGAACTGTGCCTTGACACAGATGCTGAAGTTGAAGCGTAATCTTGCCTAAGGCCTGTAAATTCCAAGAGGAGGATGATTCAGCTTCTGCTAAGAGATTAACTCTTAATATGCACTTCAATCTTGAAAACTAGGTGGGTAAGTAAACAGAATTTTACAGCAAGAACTGAATTTAAAATGTAATCAGGCTGAAGATCTGATGTAGGATTCATATGATCTACTTTCAGGCATCTAAGCCTGAATTCTTTCTTCCAAAATCTTTATTAATAAAATATTAAAAAAGAATAGAGGAGTCTCCAAAAGATGTCTTAGATGCCTTTCTTAAGATGAACCACTCTCAGGAGATACCTATTTCTGTGCAAATAAAGACTACATGAGTACTAAGCTTTTAGCTTCTCAGTACTCTTAATCAGAGGAATTACACTCGCAGTTTTTCAAGCCGTTGCTATTGAACTTCAGTATTCACTCAACAAAAATGTTTACAATGACATTTTTTAAACTTACAACCCATCTAAATCTGGCTCTCCAACCCCCTGAACAAAAAGCTCCTGATAGCATCCAGTCTTGTGGATGAGTCTAAGTGGTAACACAACTGCATTTTACACAAGCAGACAATCATACCACCCTCTTCTCAGAATGCCTGGTTTTAAAAACCATCTCACTATAAGCACTACATTGTAAGAGCCTGTTTGCTCCAGGTCAAGTGAGAAACATTCACATCCCTTGCACATCCCTCCTTTTTCCAGATGCACAGCAATCAAAGATAAAAACACTGCACTTCCAGGAGCCAAGTAACTCTGACAGTAGCTGCCGACAACAACCTTCCTAGACTTACAAGAAGCCCTAATTTTTAACAGATGTCTTTGCTTCATAATAGAAACTTCTTAATTTGCTTCCTCTCCCCCTCCTTGAGGGGCAGTTTCTATTTGTGGCTGTGAAGAGAGCGTGCCTGCATGCATGTATAGAACTGCCACTTTCCACAGGATTAAGTGGTCAACAACTGTCACGTGCTCAAACATTCTCCACCAGCTGCTAGCATAAGGATGAGATACAATCAATTGCACCTGACACAGACTTGAAGAAAAACTAGCATTTTTCTTTCCAGTCTGCCAATGCCTTAATTCCTTAAAGAGCTAAGTACCTGAAATATTTTTTAAACCTCACTCTGAAGGAGATGAGCACAGCTGTCATTTAAGTAATGCAATCCTTTGTATCTTTGATAGTCATAACTTTTTTTTCTTTTTAGAATTAGAATGCTTGCAAATTTCTCTGCTGAACATGATGTGTGGCACCAGATACTCAGCAAGCTCTCCTGCTGACAGGTGATCACTCTGCCTGCTCAGTCTGGTAGCTTCAGTCAGATCACAGCTCTAATTTTTATTCTCATTCTATTATTTTTGTTTTATATAATTACTTATTACTTGGAATTTTTATTCATTCTGTGAATTTCTCTTGCTATTTATCTCATTGCTTTCTCCTTGATATCTCACTTGGCACTAACAGGATGTGGGAGAAATACTCCACTTACTGTCTCAGTGATCTAAGTCAAATGCCCTTTATTTAATAAAGACAATATTATAAACCTTACTATTAAGTCAATCTACATCAAAGAAGACTCTAGGCTCAGATTTGTGCATGATTACTAGTGCTAAACCAAGATAATAAGTTTAAAGGCCCCAATTCAGCATTTAAGAGTAATGTCATTTCAAAACTCATCTGAAAATCTAAGAAAACTGAAGAGGAGGCTAAGAAAGACAAGAGAGCTGCTTTTTACCTGAATACATGCATAAGAAAAATGCCTTAGCATCTTCCCTCTCCAGACATAAAAGTATTTCAATTAATATTCAGAAAAACAAACACAAAATTGTGAAAGATCCATTACCAGTTCAGATTAACCTGAACCCAACAACGTGCACACTTTCTCCATGCAGGTGAAGAGTATTTCCACCTGCCACTCAAGAAGCAACACTGTTTAAAGAATATCTACTTGACTGAGACCAGACCTGAGCAATATTAACTGTTATGGGAAATCTTCCTCAGACTGTTATGAAAACCAAAAAAGTGCCACCTACTCTCCTCCTGTAGACGAGCCATGATCTGAACATCAGTGAGGTCCTGCAGCTTGTAGCCCATGGAGATGGAATCATCTTCCAGCTCCGAAGTGCTCAGTTCACTGTCTATTGATGACTGTGGACTCAAAGGGGAACTCCTAGAAATGTACCCTATGTAAGAAAACATACACTTTTAGGCTACAAAATTGGCCACCTTCATTCAGAATCATCTGCTTTTTACATTACAGTAGCTTAAAACATTTTCTGAATAGCACATAAAAACTTTCAGAAGCATAGTTCAATTCATTAACAATTAGCAAAGAGCTTTGATATTCATGAGAAGTACTAAGTGTAGGAATGGATCATGAATTCCTTGGCTTGTTCCCAAAATAGCATTGCATAGCCCAGACAATGAATAATTTACCCAATACTGTTCTGATACATCTCAGATTAGTGTAGTCTAACCAATATCTGCATTTGCATCTCTCTTATGGGACTGTGGTACTCCCTACTCTTGTTTTTAAAAAACAAGTAGATAATGAGTCACTGACTTCTGCTTAGTACTCAAATGCTGCATCACAGCCATTTAGCTAATTTTTACTATTCTTTTTTTAAACTACCTATAATTATCATATAAATCAATCACAGAAACAATTAAGGTTGAACATTATGCAACAGAGAAAGCATTGCTTCCCCCACAAAGCTACCTCTTCAAAAGGCTCTGGATTTTACTTTTTTCATGTGTGTGTTAGTAAAATATAAACTAACTTGAAATTAGTTGTTGTCCAGCTTAAAGAAAAATCCCATCAACTAAAACAGTAAATCATTTTCTAATATCATCAAGACCACCTGAGACTCACAGCCTACAGGGCAAGAGCTGCTGTGAGTATGGCTCACCAGCTTGTATCACAGGTGTGTTTGCATCCTCTAGCACTGCTGAAAGCAGCCACCTAAAATTCATCCTAAATTCAGCTATTTTCTAATAATAGCTCCAAAAGAAAAGGACAGGCAGGGGATTGATTGCTTTGGAAGGACTGTATGGGCAAATGTGTTTGCTTTCTTAAATGTGCAAGTTACAGCAGTCCCTGAGGTTCTGCAGAGGTAGCAACAGCTGTGCTCTTTTGGAGCAGCAGAGGGAAGCCAGACAAGGTACCTGAGGGCATCTCAAATATCATGAGTTCATTTAGGAACTAGGCTTGATCCCACTGAATAGGGAAGACATTTCACTTGCATGCAGACAGCTACAGCAGGCACTGTGGCTGGAGCCGTTTCTCACCCACAGCGCACATATCCCTTAAAGCAGAGCTCTCTGCAGTGATTTCATGCACTGTAAGGAACACTGCACACACAGACCACTGTGACACTGATCATCAGCCCATCCTCAGCCTATGCCTGTTCCTGCCAGCAATATAATAATGCCTCTCCCCCAGAAGATAATTTTCTCCACTGCCACTCCAGTTTAAGAGAAGTCATAGATACAAACTGGCTCCAGATATCTGCAGTGAAGAAGGAAAATGCACATCCTTGAATTTACAGACCACAGAAAAGTTTCAATTTTCCTAGAACTTTGTGTGTTCCTGGAAAATCAGTGCAAAACATAAAATAGATCTTGAACACCAGCAACAATAACAGCTTGAAGACAGGCATGATTCTGCCAGCTCTTCTTATTATAAATTCTTGCTGCTATTTCATTACACAGCTGTACATATGTTTCTGTGGACACAAAGAAGGGGCACCGTGGGGCAGAAATGAGCAACAAAGCTGTGGAGTGTTGAAGCTGACAGCCACAACTGTACTACTGGATAAATCACTAGTGGTATTTACTAGCATCACTTTCCTGTAATATGCTGCATAACACTTGTTAGCAGTCAAATTTTAGTCCATTAAAAACACAAAATAAAACAACAATTTCCCTCTAAGATGTGAATTCACATACAATCATCCAAAGAGAGTACTGCTGTTAAATGCTAGCAGGATTAGATTAAATCAAGCACTTTTGTAAGCACGGTAAATCAATAAAAAGGTAAGCATTACCTGTCCGTTCAGGTGTTAGTATTGCTTTACTGGAAGTTTTAGAGAAGCTGGGACTGTTACAGCCATTGGTATATGGGGTGAGTCTTGCAACAGGACTATAGGGAAAAGCCAAGGAGACAGGTGTGGAGAAGAGGTTCCGCCATCGGCTAGCTGTTACAGATGCAAGGGAGGAAGGGGAAAAAAACCAAGATTTACAGTTATTAATAGAACAGTACTGTCAGAGAGAAAAATCATTTCATCTTAATCTGTTCACCATTTTTCACTTATTACAAGGAGAAAATAATGGTGAAAATTCACCAGCAAATCAGAGGATCAGCACAGTCTTCTGCATGTAAAAGTGAGCTCTAAAAGGTTTTCTAGCAAATATATCTGTTGACTATATTTTACATATTCATCTTTGTGATGCATTCATCACATCACACAAATAACAGAGGAAGTAAAAACTGCTACAGTTAGCAGCCAAATGAAAATAAAATTTGTACTGCTCTTCAAGGAATTATTCATAGCAATTAATCATCTCACAATTGAATTAGCAGCTAAATTATCGGTTATGGGAGCTCAGAGACAGAAGTAAAAGATGCTTAACCATCAAGTACTAAAAACAACTGTAATCTCATACCAAGTTTTAAGCTACCACATTTTCCCTTCTCTTTTTACACCATCACATTCCTGATTGCAAAAGCTTTCCCCCCCCCCCCCCCCCCCACAGTTTCTGGAATAACAGAACAAGGCATCCCTTTTTCTCCACGTTGTTTACAAAAAGCATGCAAGGCATCTGGTCTTCTAAGCAGTATTACAAAGCACTCAGAATAGGCAAAAATAAAGCTAAATACTTATTTCATTTATATTCACATTTATTCAATTTACATTTTCTTACTCATCCAGTAAAAGTATTAATACCTTGTTTTCCCTATTTTTACACATCTTGAAAAAGTAAAATGTACAACATTCTCATGCTCTACCAAAAAGAAATAAATACTAGCAATAAAATTATTTTAAGAAAAAAGAAAATTTTAAAATATATAAATTTCAGAGAACTCAAGCAGATATAAGGAAGATGAAAAACATGATGGGATTTTTTTTTTTTTAATAGACTATTTTCTACTCATAGATGTTATGTACTAGAGGGGCAGCAAGAACATACTTACACCTAAATTTGAAATTAACAGCATAGCCTCCATGCTTAGCAGCTGTACTTTGCAGTGCCACAAGCCAGTTTTCCAAACCAGAATGGCCCAAAAGCTCTCAAAAGTCATTCTGTATTGCATGTCTACTTAAGACCACAACCTGATGTGTTATTTGGACCTGCTCATCTGGTCATTTTACCCACTAATAGCCATTCAAATAATACTCGAGTTTTCTGTTTTCCAAGCTCCCTACCACTAAAATTATATAGCAGTACATATGAACTTGATTCCTCCTTCTTGCTAACATCAGCTCCCAGTAGCCATGGGAAGGATGTCCTGGCAGGCTGTCTATCACATCCTCACAAGCCTTCAGAGTGATCAGTTTGTTACCAATCCAAACCGTGCCTTTTCTCCTCCTATTCCTTCTGCTTTGACCTACTTAAATGTATCCTGGATTTGTAAGGAGTAAAGGCCTTTCCAACTCTTCCCACAAGTGCTACTAAGCTTGGAGTGAAGACAACTGCCTGGTTCCAGCACAGGCACAAAGCAGTCTCCTGGGGACAGGACTACCTGCAGGGCTCAGGCTCTGAGGAAGGCTAAGTACACATTAGTAACACAGAAAAATTCAAACAGTGCTCTTTGCTGTCCCCTCAAAGAATTATTACAATACTCATTTTTGGTGATTCTAGTTCCTTCAAGCTCAAAGAAACCCAAAATTCTGAGATCCCTGTAGGCAACATCAGCACCCCTTTCAGGAAATTGCTCGATGCCAAGCCACACAACATTGACTGGATAGTTTGTCCCCAACATTCACTAACATGATCAGCTCTGAAGTGAAGCATGCAAGTGTCTCAGGACAAAAAGGAGAGCAAACACAGGTGAACATAACTACAAACTAGCAATTAACATGAGTCCCTGGGGATGAGATTAATTCACAACGTGTTAATAACTGCAAATTGATCTGAGGCATTCACTGAAAGAAATCCACACAGTAAGAACAGATCGCAGCATCACATCCACAGCTAATGCCTGTCATTTCCACCAGGAACCATCAATAAGAGCAAAGGATGACAGTTCCTTGTGATTTCATTTTCCTGCCTAGCACAAGGTCCTGCTTTGTAGCAGCCTGATCATTTGCCAGGCCAATTAGCTGCCAGCATGTTCTCACCCCCAGATGTGGTCAGGCACACAGCATAAATAAACATCATTCATTACCCTCTACAATAACTGCTGTGAGCTGGCCCACTGAGCACAAGGCAACAGTTATTGTGACTCTGAAAGCAAGAGCCCACACCAAGAATATAATTAGTATTTATGGCCAACCAGATCTCAAATTCCTCTTTCACACAGCATATGTTCTCAGGGAAGGGTGGAAGGATGGATGGATGGATGGATGGATGGATGGATGGATGGATGGATGGATGGATGGGGCCAAGAAGCTCTATCTACACTAACCTCTATATATACGAAATCTCTAGGGATAACAATGTAAAATATCCCAAATTCTACAAAATTCTGCCACTGTGCCTAAAATATAACTTTCTAGTTTAAGCACCAGGAAATGACAAACTTTTTAGACATATGAGTAAATCCATTGTTTAGGATCAAATATAGAAAACCGCTTTCATTAGGTTTCAAATGGAAATATGAACATACATACTGAACATTTTACCATACTAACAAAGACAGCAGTATTAGACTTTCTGAAGTCTTGTGCTTATGCCAAGACCATGAAACAGTACGTAGGAAGTGAGTGCTACAGACATGTAGAAAAATATGTAAATACCTGTAAAATTTGTAAAATCCCAAAACTGTGTGATGGATTGTCATTTCAGAACAGTTCTTTTGCTCCAAATTGATCATGAGACTGTCCTGGTTAACATAATAAGCACCCTCTGCTATGCATGAAGAAGACAATGTTAAGAATTTTATTTTTAAATCCTAGCTGTTCAGCTCTGAATTTTACAGTATTTGTAGCTTCTTCTTAAAGCCCCAGTTCCAGTTATCTGCAGATGAAGTAAGATTATCAATTACCCTTTAAAAATAAAAGAAGTTTCTAATCTCTGCAGTTGAATAGAAACAGATAAACCTGCTCTGAGTAATTTATACTGAAGATGCACTGAAGGAAGGGATTCAGCCATGAAAAGGAAAGCAGGATCATCTAAAACAACAACCAAGCAAAAAGAAGCCAAAAAACCCATTTCATCTACTGACATCAAAGAGATAAATGCTTTCAATTTGACTTCTAGAAGCATTAAAGTGGTGGAATGAATATTGTAATACAATAAGCATAAGTTGTCCCAGTCATGTTAAGTCTATAGTTATTAGAAGTGTTTTAGGGTATGATTTCCTTAGTTTTGATAAATTCTTAGTAACTGGACTGCTGATAATGCACTGTGTTGCACAGTACCTACTCTATTATTTTAAAAAACTACTTTCAAACTGACCACATAAGTAAGCAATAAAAACCTTTCCTTTAACAAGTGAGACTGCTTATACCTTTAAAATATTTACTAACAAAACTGAAGGTTTAAAATTTAATTAACCTGATTTTTATAACATCCCTGGAGATATCAAAATACTAAAACAGATGAAAATAGTAACTCATATAGGAAAACATGAGCAACTAATTAAAAAGCAAAAATATTCACCATACTAACTCCTGTGAATAATCTGTATTTAGTAAGAACTGTTGCAAAAATTTACATGAAAGCCTGAACAAATAAACATCCACAGAATCACAACACTCAAAAGGAACCACACACCCTGCAAAACCACAGGATTTTGTACCATCTTTAAAGTAATTCCCTTCCTAAAACTAATTCCTCATTTAAGCTACATAAGGTTAAAAAAATCCTAAACATATACAGAAGCTTGTTGAAAGGAAAGATGAAATTTGCTGTTTAAATTAAGGGAAATGTTCATCAGCAGGAACACAAGATAATAACAGAGATCCTCATTAAGTTGTTTTAATTACGAGAGGTTACATTGGTGTGAACAGGGACAGTACAAGCACAGGTCCTCTACTGAGGAATCAGATACACCTAGAACATCATATGTGATGTATCTAGGACATGTGGGTGACCAAGCACTGCAACAGGTGAGGCTGTGGAGTCTCCCTCACTGAAAGCCATATGAACACAACCCTGTGCAATATGTTATAGGATGGTCCTGTCTGAGCATGGAGATTGAACCAGGTGACCTACTGTGGTCCCTTCCACCCTGACCCATTCTCTGATTCTGTAGTCATATTAGCTAAGGCTATAAGGGTTTCCAAGACACCAAACCAAGTACATGCATCTTCCCATTTTCATAACTCCATTATGAAACTCAGTGAGCTCAGTTTCCCAAAACAAGAACTTACCTTCACTCTAAGCACCACAAATAAACAGTATTTTTTTGCCAGAAAGACAGAAAACAATAAAATCATATATATCAGTGTTACACTACTGACTAAACATGCTAAATTATACAAAGCATTATCTGGCATGTTCATCCACTCAATTATCTTAACTTTTCTATAGGCCTCCATGCAAAGTCAAAAATACTTTTTAAGCTCAAGCTTAAAACAAATTATATTGCATACATGCTGACATTTGAATATGGGCTCTAATCACATAGCCCTAACAAAATCCCCTTTCGAGCTAGCACCATCAATCCACAGTACTACACATCATTTCCTGCCAACACAATTTCTTTAGAGCAGAAAACCCAAACCACTTCCCTGGTGTATTCTGCACATATGTGGTTGCACAGCAGCCACACTTAAAAGAAAAATACCTCTCATGGGAATAAAATACAGAGACCTACATGAAAAAGAGAAGCATTTAGCTGATCACAGGAGAAAATCAGGAGTACTAGAAGGGAATTCAAAACACTCTTTACCAGAGATAAGAATGCCTAAGCCAGCTAAGAGGCATCACCTCAGTAAGGCATAATTAGTATCTCCCTCCCACAGATAGGTATTTAATCTTCAGTTTTGGTCCCTGTAAAAAAGCAGTTCAGAGTTTGAAAGTTACTCCTGCAGTCAGATACACATCTGGGAATCGCTAGGTGTCTAACATGCCTGAAAAAACTGACAGAAGAAAACATTAAGATATTCCCCACTACTCACTGATTAGTGCTGTTATTGGGACACTGGCTCAAGAAGCAGGAAACACGGGCTCCCACTGCTCAGCAGCCTGTAAAGACTTACATGAGTCACTCAAAAACCCAGGGTTCCTGTAAGAACTTGAAGCAATATAAGGCAGACGACAGGTGCAGAAATTTAGCAGGAACCAATACTGTTGCCCCTATCCAATAGGAGAACTTCAGGGAGCCAGGCTTTCAAAGAAGCAGAATCTGTATTTCAAGTACCTCAGTCACTCCTGAACACACAGACCTTGGAAGTACATGCAATCCTTTGGTCTGTTTCAAAGGGTGAGGCATTCAGCTTCTGTGCTCAGAAGGACTGTAACACCTTTAAGACTTTATCAAAACACAGTGCTTCCAAGCTTTGCTTTGCAACTTTAAGTCATAAAAATTCACATTTTTTGGGAGAAAAAAGAGTCTATCATATACAAGATTGTAAAATATGGGCTTAATACAGCAATATTTTCAGTTCTAATAACTGTAAAGAGCATTGAGTTGTGCCTGTAAATCTGGAGGTTAGTTTGGGGCATGCCCATTTTTCCATCTTGTTGAACATTACACAGTAAAGCTCTTGACTTTTCAAGCAGTACACTCCTAGTTCCAGTCTCCCACAGCCATCAGCTTTGGTCATCCTATCAGCTTATTCCAGTTTTATTTACTAACTACAGCTGTAGCTCAGCCAGCCATCCTACTAGTGGCAGGAACTTTGCCATCAGGCACAGTCACAACTCATATGCTTAATGCACATTTGCAGTCACACTGAAACTGTCACTGCCCAAACTATTTCCCTGCCCTGTCACACAGAGCTCACAAAATGCTTGAGGCTTGTTTGTCATTTCTGTCTGTTGATTTGTCCATCACCAGAGGGAGAGCACCCCCTCATCCCCAACTGCAATGAGAAGAGAAACTTACCAAGCAGACGGCACACAGAGACTCCTTTCAAGAGTCAAGAAGAATTGATGGGTAGGGGGAAGGTGTTTTAAGATTTGGGTTTATTTTTCATTATTGTACTCTGATTTGATTTGCAATAAAATATTTTTTTGCCCGAGTCTGATTTGCCTGTGATGCTAACTGGTTACTGATCTCTGCCTGCCTTCATCTTGACCTACAATCCTTCCATTAAATTCTCTCTCCCATGTGCAGTTGTTTTGGTGGGCACCTGATGTCTTGCCAAAGGCAATGCACCACATGGACAAAAAGCAATAAATTAGGAGGAATTGAGAAAATTAATAAGGAGTGTCCACTTTCCACTAAGCCTAGGAAAACTGAAAAGCAACTTTAAGAGTATGTGAGAACTTCAGTTTTAAAAATATGAGAAATCTGGGAGTACCTGAAAAATCTGTTTCCCAGTTCATCCACATGAAGCAAACCCTTTTTTGAAAAATTGTATTTAAATGATCTAGTATAGCATAGAATGAGAAAGCAGTTCAGTTGGTATGTATCAGTATAAAACTGCTTGATATATAGATTTATAGCACATACCTCAAGAGCTGCCCAAAAAAAAATAGCACAGATCTCTTTTAAGTGTGGAAACAGAAAACCTGACTAAATTGCAGCAGTTCCAGTAACTTTCAGCTAGCACAAGCAATGCAATCAGCAGTGGTGTCTGGCAAACTGCTGTTGGTGACAAAAATGTAAATCTAAGATTCAGGACTAATACTTTGCATGACATAGTCCAGTTGTACCAATGACTGCATATCAGTGTAAGCCAGGAAGTTTCAAAGGTAAATGTACAACTACTCTAGTTCAATGTATTCCAGTGGAAGGCTGACCTGAAAATTGTTTTTGTACACACTGAATGCAGAAAACACAACCACAGCACTGTCCAGCTGCAGCACGCTGAAGAGCATGGAAACTCCAACCATCGTTCTCTGACCCAATTCTGTTACTAAAATGATTTTATGACATCAAAGAATTCAAAAGACTAGAAAGGAAATGGTATGAACTACTTCCCACAAATCCCAAAGAAGGATACTACATGTTAGTTATGGAGGGTAGGGTTGTGGGTTTATTGTTTTGTTGTTCTTTTTTCTTTTTTTAAGGCAAATCTTTTACTGTACAGCTATGTAAACAGAAAAACACACGGGCTTTGTGAAAAATGCAACTGTCTCAGCATTCATTTTCCCCCTGGGTGCACGATACCTGCAAAACACACACAAAAGCAAACTTTCTGATTAGAGCTAACTTCCAAACTCGTCTTCCCAGCTTCCCTTCCAGAACTTGCCCAAATACTATGCTGAAATATTAAGCCTTAGGCGTGACCTAGGGCCCAAATCTCTGTTCTGTCCCCAGCTCCCACATTTTATATTAAAAAAGTCAATGTGATGCATTTTAATTATATTTGGTGGATTGGCCAGAACCCAGGAGCATACATGAGCAGCTCACACTTCAGCTAGCTTGAACTAAGACAGACCTTTTTCAGCAGAAGACTCATTCTTGTGTACTGCTACATAGGGTAATTTGGAACAAAATATATTGCCCCAGATCCTTCTACCAAACTATTAGTATTTAATTCATTAAGAAGAGTGTTTACCCCACTTAATCTAAGAAGCCTCCAAATAAGGCATTAAGAGCCTTCAAAACGAAGATTTTGGTAAGGATTCTCACAAGGGGCACTGTGAATGCAAAAATTAATATGGGAAGATTACACAAACTCACAAAACAATCACCAAGGTTAATAAATCACATCTAATTCAGTGTTCACATCTGGTTCTGTCAGTCACTTAACTGGCTATACAGCTAGGATGGTGTCAGGGCAGACATATGCTACTTCCCCATTCCCTTTTCTCTCTCTTCCAGGATCTATTTATGGTGCTTTAGGATGCTGGATCCTATGTCACAGACACAATGAAGATGCTCTTACGTACAGACAAGGATGGCTGACCTAGTCACCTCAGGACACTATCTACTTCCAAGAGGAAGGTCAGGACATGATTCATCTCACCTCTGCTTGCAACGGACATGAGCTGTGTTCCTTTGTCTGCTCTGACTACAATGGCAGCCCAGAGTGACTGGCTCCAATACAGATCTCTGCATACATTCAAAAGAAACTCGCTCTGACTACATTCATCACAGAGAACAATAAACAGAGCTAAAAAAAAAAAAAAAAAAAAGAAAAGTTCAAAGACCGCATTCAGTTTTCATTTTTTCTAAGCAACTGAAAAAGACAGCTCTTGCAGCCCTAGAGCACTGCAATGCTTGCATACATCCTAGTGAAATCAGCTTGTATGCAACCAAAGTCACCAAACAACCTTCTCAGCAGCAGTTCCAGTTAGAAGGGGACTTCTATATTAATTCTTTTAAACAAGGAAGAGTTTCTCAATCCCTTTTACCAGGAAGATGAAGATCACTTGTAACATCACATTTAAGGGAGAGATGGAGAAGTGGAGAATAGCAGCAGAAAGGTGGGACTGCTAAAGTAATACTGTTTCCAAAAGATACACATCAGAGAACAGTCTTCAAGATGCGTTTAAGGGCAGGCAAGATGAACTCTATGCCTGACACCAGTCATTTACTCACCCACACAGCACAGAGGAAAGCAACAGCATTTAATTCCTATTTTAACAATTAGCAACAAATAAGGGAACAAAATCATAACCACCTCATGATGTCACTCACTGGATAAAGATCTACCACCATGATATGCAGACAATGCACCTAAGGCCACTGAAACATCTTCCTCCAACTCTTGCTGGGACAGCTTCTGTCTCTGCTGGTTCTGATTGTAAATTCCCAGGCCTCTGGTTAGGTTCACCCAGCAGGTACTGACTGAAATGGGTAGGAAGTTATCATCCAATCATCTCTGCTACTAGATCTGAAGGGGCAGCAACTCCTGCAGGCACAAATGAAGAGCTCTGAAGAAGCTCTGGGGAGGCTAGTGCATCATCCAGGGGAAGGTAGGACTTGGACAAGAAATTAATGTCTCTTCCACCATCAGCACCTTCAAAGCAGTCAGCTGCACCCAGTCTGGTGGGGATAATTAATCTGTTGAAACGTCTTTGCCAAAAGCTCCACACCACATTAATTTAGGAGCGGCTCTACTCCTCTACTGTGGGAAGAGTGTCTTCATAAAAACATTGCTGTTTCAGTCTGTGGCAGAGCTGTGTCAGAAGTCATGACATCTACACCACTTCAACATTGTTGGAGTATTGTGATCACCGTGAATCAGAACTCACTGCCTGTTAATTCAAAAGGGAATCATTTCTGCTGGCACAACTTGTGAAAGAGTTTGTATTTTCCTTAATAAAACACGAGTCCATCATTGATTACACACACACGTTACCGTAACATCACATGCAAAATCCAAACTCTCATACTCATTTTGCATAAACATTGTAAAACTCATCCCAACCTGGTCTTTCCTCTTGAATTTGTTACCTTTGGCAACTGCCTTCTTTGTATTTCAGCAACAGTGTGATAGAGCAAAATCCCACAGAGTACTATGGGAAGAGTATTTTGCCATCACTCAGAATTGGTTTGTTCTGTTTGCCACAATACTCCACAAGCAATAAAAAGAGGTATGTTCTGAACAGAAAAAAATTTTTTTGTCTTTTTCTTTAAATGCTGATTGGGTCTGTAGCATCTCCCAGTATGTCTGGATCTCAGGACACCTCTTCACTGCCTCCTTCCTTGCAGAGCACTAGCAACCTTTGCCTTCCATATAGTTCATACCTTTTAAATCCAGTGGAGATTTGTTTTTCAGACCATTATGACATGCTCTATGTCTGAAACAGTCAAGGGAATGTCTGCAGATATGCAGCAGCAAGGAGTATATGGCTGCAGACACCTCCACAGCTGCAGTAATTCAAAACTTGCAACATCTTCAGCAGAGATGTCTACCCAAGATGTAGCTCACACAGTAAAACACTGGTGACCAGTAGTTTGATAGCCACTGTGCCAGATTTATTACCACCACAGTTTTTGGGGTCATGGCTATTAGCCAAAATTATGAGGAGGTAGGTAGATCTGTTTTCTCTGGCTCAAAACTGCCATACTATCATCTTGCAGAGAGGTGCCTTCAACTGTAAGTAGATCAATGACATATCCTCATGGAGGAGGAAAGAGGCACAGTTTTGGCAACCTCACCAAGGTTAAGTCAGGCCCTGATCAAGAAATTTTAAAAACTCTGAAAATTCCTTACACTTTGAGATGGAAAATAGCTACCAGAGCTGTTATTTTGCAAGATTGCAAACCACTTAACAGAAAGGAATGGTAGAGCTGTAGCTCTACAACCCTCCCTTGGGGCACATCCCCTGGGGCAGGCTGAGCCCTCATAACTCTGGATAGCCAAGATTCTGGATCAATGAAGAGGGAAACCTAATATCATATATACAATTAATAATGTATGTTGGAGTGGGAGTTGCTTCTAATACAGGTCCATGATCATAAATCTGTGCACTTAAATAAGCCCTTCATCATCCTAAAACTTACCAGTGGTGAAGTTGACTGAGAGAAATATGACCTGCTGCTTCCTTAGACATGTTTATGTATTATTCAGAAGCAGGCTTTCAAGCTACCAATCCATCTGGTTATGTGACTTTTGTTAGAGCTCCTCCTCTTCCCTAGCCAGACAGCTCTGTCCCTTGAGGTTATCTTTTTATGAGAAGTTTGCTTCACCATCCAAGAGAAAGGAGAGGCAGTTACATATCCCCTATTTGGAGGGCTTCATCCACCCCTGTACATGTCATGGTGGCTGTAGTGACAAAGTGTTGCAGCAAAAGACAGTAAATTCATTTTTGGACAGTCCTCTGTCAGATTACTCACTGAACTACTACTCATGACCATGCTACTTTCCCTGGGCCTCTGCCTTGCAGCTAGCAGATACCTGCTTCCCCTAACCAGTCTACTCCACCCACCCAATCCTCTGGATTCCTTAATATGAAAACCAAGTAAGCCTGTTGGTAAAGGGGCATTTTGCCAGTACAGCAGAATAACATCAGTAACTGACTCTTATACCATTGAGCAAATTGTTCTTTATAAAACACTTTACAAGCATTGTGGTGAACTAGACAGGCTATATCAACACTACGAAAATTTCCCAGAATAGACATATGTACAATGTACTAGGTACTTTGGGCCAAAGCAGGTCACATTTACATCTTTGCACATTCCTGATGAACAAAACTATGCTGCATTCACATGTTCAGCACAGACCTGACCATTCAACATTTGTACAAATGGCAAGAATACAACATGTAGCTCTGCTATATGAGTCAGAAGAACCCCGTTGTCTAGGCAAGTTTTGCCAAGTCCCCCGAAGTAAAATCTCTAAATATAGGCATCAAACTCCAAAGTTTGAAATAATTTGTACTGATAATCACCAGCCAAATCTAGAGCATAAAATTACTTTCTTTTTCAGTCATGTGGGAAAGAATACGCATGGAATCTAAGCTTATTGCATTTTTAACCTCAAATATTAAGCAGAAGACTCCTCTCAAAGTTTTGACACTCATCCCCAAAAAGCATACAATTCATAGGCAAAATACCTGAAGGAATATAAAGATAATGCATGAACTCCAGGTAAATTAAAGACTTCCAGTGACTTCCATAGGTTTTGGATCAACACGGTCTTTCTCTTACTACATTTCTACTATTTTTAGTTTTCTATTACTATCTAGAGTATGTTAGACACAATTACAAAAGATTTTTTAAACAGTATTTATTTAGTTACCTTCCTTTGTACTACAAAACTGGACTCACGTGGTTGATGTCTCAGGTTAGTCCTGAAACTGTAGAAAGCCTGTTTTCAACAGATTTAATTCCAGTATACTACAGGGTAAGTAAAACCTGGAAATTCATTTTGCTTAATGATTAAAGAATCTTTTGAGAGTTACAGTATGGAAGCCAACCTGAATTTCAGTCACAGAAAACAAGCAGAACATGAAAGTGTGATTGGTATTCAGTTCAACTAGTGTACAGTATTCAAATGTGACCTCCAGTCCTACCTAGCCACCAATGATGCTACTGTCTCTCACTGGGGGGAGACAGATCTCATGCTCCAAAGATGTTATTATTTTTCAACTAGTCACTTATTTCAAGCCTGAAGTTTAAGATAGCTTAAATAAAGTAAGATGAACCTTATCTTGAAAGCACATTCAGCATGTTTAACCATGTTTAACACACAGAGACAGATAAGGTAACTAGAAACCTGAAAGCTTTAATTTGAGAGATATCATGACATTCATTCACACTGGATCCCAGTGCCAGCTATACCAACGTGTATTATTCATGCAGTATTGCACTGAGTGGATATATTGGAGCTAGGCTGTTTGCCATGCTCTGCAGGATGTAGACAGACTGTGCATTGACAGGATCAACTCTCAGGGTCTTGTGTAAGGTACTTATGTTTTGGTAACATAAGGTGTGAGGTGTTCTGTGTGCCTGGATATGCTCTGTACCCTTCAAGGCTATGAAGAACATGAGAAGCTATCCTACATCAGCAAGCTACTGTCTACATAGCAAAAAAAAAAAACGAGTCTTACGGTATTTTCTTAAGCTCAACCTGAAAGGAGACTTCTCAAAACCAGATAACCTAATCAGGGGTTTTTTGCTGCAGAAATAAATCTCTCCACTCCCTTAAAACTGTATGTTAGACATCCCCACTTCAATCAGCCAACAGCAGATTTAAAACCCCACTGACAGCAATTCATCCACTCTTTTCGAAATGTTCTCAGTCCTTACAAAGCAATAGCTGCTTTGCAATTTTCATTCTTTGCATTGGTAGGGGGGTGAGTTTGCCATCACAACAATGCCAGAGAACTCCACTGGACACTCCCATTCTGCAACTTTGGTCTTGGGGGTTGAATAAGTGACAAGAGAAGACAATAGTAACCACCATTGCAGAAAAACAAATTAAGATGAAATCTCAACTATGCAATAATCTGGAAAAACATTCAATCACAGTATAATCAATTTTAATTTTTAAAAACATTGAGCATAGTTTAAGATCTCAGCTGCTACTGACAGAATGAATGAAGATAAGGGTGCCTTTGCCTTTCACGCTTAGGGGGTTCCTCTAGGATGAGGAGCAAGGCTTCTGTGTGATTTAAAGAACAAGTACTAATTAACTCCCCTTGCAGATCAGAGCTCAGCTACTATACAAGGTACTCTCATGATGAAAATGTACTACTTATTTAGTCTATACATTGCACTAGTACCAAAAAAAATACTATTATGAACTGCTCAGTGGATTCTTCAGAGACAGTAATTCCAGTTAATAAAAGAGAACTTCATCATTACATGCCACATGATGTACAACACTTCTCCAAAGTGGAGATGTGCTATATTGCCAATCAGACATGTTAGCAAGAATTTGAAACAAAACTGCATTTTTGCTTTGAACAAGTTGCTGGCAGAAAAATATAGTTAAAAAAATCCATAATTCCATTTCCTAAATCTTAATTTTCCAGTAGGTTACATAATTTTTTCTTTGTTGCATTACCACCAGCAAAACAGAGAACCATAAATGGTGAGGGGATCCATTCTGTTAAAAAACAGACTTACAGACGGACAATTTCCCATTTTTCTCCTAACAGTATAGGATCTTTATTATATACCAGGGAGAAATCAAACATGTGTCTACTTCGATACAACTCTCTTGATAATTTATAATAGATGAAAAGACAAATATAAAATTAGGCCTTTTAGTCCAAGATTAACCCTAATATTGCACTTTTCCTATCACTACTGTTTAGTCCCGAAATTCCTCTGCATCTCAGCAACATCCTCACAAACACTACAGCTCCTCCTAAAACCAGATCCACTTGCCATCTGTATTCACAGGTTAAATTTCTGGCAGGAGGTTTTTGCCAGAGAACTCAATTTACAGTTTCTGACTCCAATACGGTTCCAAGACGCCATGCTCCCTCTTTGTTCAAATATATCTGCTGCCTATATTGAGGCAGACTGAAAAAGCTTAATCTTAGGCTCAAATTGAGGTCAAAAGCACCACTTGCCCTCCAGGAACCCTGTGGCTTTTGGATAAATATAGCAAGTGTCACAGTTATGTCACTATCATGAGAAACTGTCAACACTATTACCAAAAGCAGAGAAAAGATACAAAACACTTAAAAATAACAGTTACTGTGAAACAGATTTTTCATACTACTAAAACACCACTAGGACAAAATTAATGGGAATTTCTGATTATTAAGAAAAGTTCTAACAGAAGTCTGACTGCCAAATATAACAATGTATCCAGAATATATATCCTCACACAGAATTAAGGTTCAACATCCACCTTGAGTCAAATTAAGAAGCAACCAAAAAATTGCTACTGAGAAAATGGGTAAAGTGACATATAGATGTTTGCTATAGATGCCATTATCATTACTGTCATGGGGGTTAGGGCTTCTGCAACAATTTTTAAGCTAAGCAGATCAGCCTCTTTAGATTCCCTTGAGAAAGACCAATGTCTCCTGACACTAACTCAGAGCACATTCCTACATTTAAGCTTCCCTAGGGTGATTTCAGGTATCTCAAGGGACACTCCTTAAGAAAACACTGCCTTGAGAGTACCTTCCAGACATACAGTGCACCAAGAAATGCACAAGCATTTAACAAAGAGGCATTCTTTCCTCCTCACTAACAAGCAACACAGGCATAAGCTGGCAGAGGAGGAGAAAGGAGTGTGTCACCCAAGAGCACAGTACAACAAGGAAAGCATGAGAAGAGCACACAAATTGCAGAAGCACCCTCAGTACAACATTCTATCTCACTGTTCAGGATAAAAGGTACTCTGCAGCATCTTTTAAGCATTCCTATCACTTAACCTGTCATGTCCACAATAAGCTCAGACAATATAGTTTGAGCTGCTTCTTCAAGCTTATCTATAAAGAAACATTTTATTTCTTCCAAATAATTATTTCAGATTCATCAGCATAAATCAAACACAGGCAAAATATTTTTTGGACAATGTCCAACACAAGAAGACCGTGTGTCTGTTTACTTACAATTTGAGACTTTTTTTATTTATAAATAAAGATCCATTTGTGACTATAGTGAAGAATTTCACACCCAGGGTTTCAAAAGACATTAAGAAACAGCCATGAGGCAGTCTGAACACTGGCTATACAACTGCCATACATGAACCAGAAATGACAAAAAATAAAACCGGTGACACCATGAAGGAACCGGCTGAAGCCAAGATTCTGCCACTCCACCCTTCCCTATTTCATGCTGGCCTGCAAATCACTCTATATCCTGCCTTTCCTAAGGGTTAGGAAGAAGGAACAAAGAACATGGAGATTTGCTAGCACTTTACAGAGCTGCTTGAAGGACATAGTGGACTTTCAGAAGAAAGGAGATCAGGATGCTGAGCCAAGTCCTCTGTACCTGAAGGCAACGACACAAGCGATGACACAGTTGCTATCACCCATGCCACAAACCCCTGCCTTGTACTCACAATTGACTCTGACCATGTTATTAAAAAAACTGCCTGAAGACAGAAGTCACAAACACATCAAGGACCAACTAAGCCTAAAATAAAAAAAAATTAAAAAATTAAAAATCAATAATTTAAAAATATATGGTCCCAGTCAGATGCAAATTCAAAAGATCTGTTATGCAATCCTATTGTTTTATTAAGTCTACACTGGAGTACACTTGAGCCAAATGAAAATGAAACTACATTTTATGAGCCACTCCTAAAGAATAAAACAAATTAGAGCTCATAGCCCTAAGAGCTTACTTTAACTTCTGACACAAATCTTTACATGATTTTCAAGTGATTTTAAATGAAGTGGCAAGTAGCTAATATACTTAAAGTCAACTTGCAGTGGCAAACTTTTACCACAAGTAATCTTGCACTTACTTTCTCGTGTGCTGATAATTGTTCTATGAAATGACAGCATCAATACAGACAGGATATTGTATTTTCCTATATGTAAAAAGCAATTCTAAACAGAAAAGACAAAATAATGCATACATACACAGAAGGACCTACTTGTAGAGAGCCTCATTTTAACACCTACAATGTGGAGCAGAACCAACCCTTCAGCATATAACAGCAAGGGCATGAATCAGTGATCTAAAACCAGAATGTAATGACATTTTAATGCTCCAGCTGGTTCAGTTGAGTGAGGTTGTTGTGCAGATCCCGTATCATATCCATCTGCCCACACAGATATCTCAAGGAAGCAAAAGGGTGCCAGATTACACCTGGCACCCTCACAAAGATCGATGGACCACAGTCAAAGTGATTGAACCTAAACCATGTGTTTACTAGATACAAACCTAAATTAGAGGGAACAAACCTGGACCATTACATATTCTATGAATTCACATAAATACCTGAGACCAAACAACAAGGTCCTTACAGTCAGACATGAGGAACAGCTCCTCATCTGGAGCTGGAAATTGAGACACGAAAGATATTTTCAAGGAAATTCAGTAACATAGATGTTCCTCTCTGAGACAGATTCAACACAAGGCAATATCCCATGCATCTAACTTAAGTCTAGCAGACACAACAATGTAATTTACATAATTTCACCAGAGATTGGAATGTGGAGCAAAACTTTTGTGCCTTACACAGTAAGATAGCTTAGTATGTGAAAACAAAAAAAAAAAAAAAACCCAGTGTACTGAGTCCTCATTTTGGAGGATGAGCTCAGCTTCTAAACAAATTATTACAAAATCAGAAGTACCACAACTGAAGAAATAGGAGACAGTAAGAAACCATGTCTAAATGAAGGGCATCAGGGCTATTCTTACAAAATAGAGTGTATTCAAAGCTTATCAAAAATATAAAGTAATATTACATCCAAATCTTTCTCATGCTAAGTATTCCAATGTTTTTTTCCTAATTGGTGGAGAGAAATTTCTATTTCCAGACTCAATTAACAAAAGTGTTTCAGAACAGCTGGGTGGACTGTCCTCTGGCTTTTTCAAAATCAGTGTACAGACAACTTCTTCTAGGTATTTATCTTAAATGAATGAGATACAGTGAAATTATGCATAACATTTAGTATCAAAAAGAGCTCTTACAAATCCTTACTGTGCTTAACTCAGAAACAATCTGTCCTCCATCAGTTACAGACAAAACTAAGAAAAGGCTACTGATCTCTCTTATGTGGCAGAGGACACAACTCCTCGATCTTTACAGAGGAATTTACCTGACTGCATTTGATATCTTCAAAGTTATCCACCTCTAACTCCCTGAGTAACCATTTCAGAATTGTGCACTTTGAGGTACAGGACTCCTCACCCTGAATTAATACAGGGCAGGCAGTAAAATCAACACGGGTACTTGGTACAACTTAATGGGAACAGACAAGTGAATACAAAGAAGCCAACTTTCTTTCCCGAAGTAGAACTTGTTTGTTCCAAGTCACAGTGGGCCCCTCTGCATAAGGGGGGCACATGGGGTTGGCTAAGTTGAGCAAACAGCCATCCACTTTCAAGCAAAAAGCCCTCCTAAAATCATGTTTTCATACAGATTTTTCTGGTGCTATGAAGCAGGGTCAGTCTGAGCTCAGCCAGCTGTGCAGACTTGGTTAACAGGTACTTTACATTATAAGAGTGGTAATGGTGGTCCAAATTCACCAGTGAGCATCCTCCAACAATTCTTTAGTCTTAGTAACACAATACAATAGACTTAAAAATACACAAAACAGATAAAACAAAGAAATGCTATGTTCAATGTTATTTTAAAAATTGTTATCCCATATAACCTTTCCATGGCCTTCCACAGCCAAATAGTTTTATACATAGTATAAAACATTCAAGAACTTGTTGCAGTATATTGTGTGATTTAATTATTTTAACATTACCAAAAACACAGTACTTAAATTCTTCAGGTTTTTTTTCAAAACAGCAGTTACCTAGGTTGCAACTATTTTTTGCTGACAAAAATATTTTTTGTCCCATAGGCATACATTTACTACTTTTTTCCCCCCCTCAGACTTTATAAGTATGACACTTTCAGTGAAGCATTCCATTGCTGTGATAAATCCACATGCAAAAGACTTCTAGAATAGCTTAGTGACCTCACTAAGGGTAAATATTCCCCAAGAAGGCATTTTCTGTAATTAAAAATTTTACAAGAATATCCCATTGTAGAAGTAAAATTAAGATAACAGTATTTTAAATTAATTTCATAAAGGGAAAAAAAATAGAACACTTAAGCATTTTGTTTTTATAAACTGTCTCTACCATTTGTACTAACTGACCTGCTGTCTTGCAACATTAAAAAAAAAAAAATCAAGCAAATCTATGAATGTCTCTGCCCACAAGTATTAAGATTAGAGCTTAATGACTACATTTCATTCAGGTAGAGCAAAAAAGGATTTTATTACAAGAACTGTTGCATAAACCTTTAGGTAAAAGCAAATGACTGGTGTAAATGTTTTATTTCCATGAAACATGAACAGACATGCTGAATGTGGAACACTTAGGAAGACAAGTGCAAATAATCAACTTCTTTCTAATATATTAAAACACAAGGGCAGTTGCCAAGAAGAACGACTGCATGACATCCACAGGACTGTACACGATATCCCAGAAATAACCAATCAAAAACACACACATCCCAGTGTGAACAAATGCTTCCCAAAATATGCAGTATTGTGAAGAACTAAAGTGCTCCCTGAAAGTGAAAATACAGAAATAAACCTTTTAGTAAAGAAGCAGTGCTATCTCTATCACACTTGTCTGCATTCCGAAATGTTATTCCCAGTGCTCTTCTGCAGACATCAAAAACAGACCATTGAAGAAAGACAACATGAAAGACAAAAAGAGTAATTTGGGGAATAGTAAACAGTGAGCAATACCATAAGACTATCAGAAGCAAAAATAAAATGACAGCATCCAGAATAGAAGTCCATTTTTTAAAAGATCCTCTTTTCAACAGAAAAAAATATCTCCGGAGAATAACCTTCCAAATGTCCTCAAGTCAATAATTAAAACCTAGGTAGCTTTTTAATTTCTACATAGGAATGTAGCTGCACACATCAGAAGTCAACCCAGGCATTAGTACTCTGCTAGGTAACACCAAGTGTGCCTGTACTTTTAGCAAAAAGCAGTGTTGATGCTACTTCTATTGTTTTTAAACACTGCATTACAGGCTTTGAACTTACCTTGTGAGTGTAAGTTATTTAAAATAAAAATAAGCCTACTGAAATCCTCACATGAAATTTAAGTGTTTTTAGCTGTTTAACCACTTATGATGAGATGATAATCCCAGCTCAGCAGTCAGCATGGATTTAAAAAAAAACCAAAACCTAATATGGGATGGGTATCTTCTCAACTGAGGCAAGATCTACCACCTCTCTTCATTTACAGACACTTCAGAATTCAGCTTCCTCTCGCCAGTATGATAAGCAGAACTCCATTCTAAGCAAATAGCTATGATTGGCACAACAACCAATCCTCAAACATGAAATTAAATTATTAAATAGGATGCATATTGCAATTTAATAAAAAGGAGAAATCATATTGAAGAGCTGTAGTAAGAAGGCAAGAGATATCTCTGAAGTTAATCAAAATTGTCTGATCTTCTATGCATTTGTTCCTATATGGTTTTAAACCAAACACTTCTATCTTCAAGTGTACTTGCAGAGTAGCAGTGTTACAGAGACAGAGAAATATTCTGTTTGAAATACAAGTCGAGTATCAAACCTGAGTTTTTCCAAATTGAAATACACAAATCCTCAGCAGCTTTGCTAGAAAACCCAGAGATACCAGCATTTGCAAAACCTCTAAGAGGTGCTTGGAATTATGCAGCTGTTAAACAAATTACTTCAAATAAATGAAATCTACTAGGAAATAACTGCTGTGCATGTATAGGTGCACTCCAGCAGAGTACTGCAGCAGATGCATAAACAGCCTGATCTCCAAGACACCACATTCTTCAAAAGGTGTTAAAATGTGCATAATAGCTGCAATTGTTTATCATTTTTTATTATCAGAAACATACACAAAAAGGAAACAAACCTCTCATGCCACTTTTTTCATTCTGCCTAGAGTGCTGGACATTTTATTTATGATGGAAACTATAATCACCTGTAAGCTTCTGCATGTTATTACTTCCTGCATCAAAAGCATTTTACATAGAACTAACCTGCATTATATATGAGCAAAAGCTATATGAAATTTTATTAATCCAGTTCTGAGTATCACAAAATATATATCTCATCCATCAATGGACAGCAAATAAAATTAAATCTAATAAATCTACCTTGCCCTTGTTTCAGCACTGGACCCAGATCAAGCTTACAAGATAAAAACTTAAGTTCACTTACAGTATTTTCTGTTTGTTTCTGGTGTTAATGGACTACAGTATAAAAGATCCCTATGACAGTGGTTTTTAAGTGTATTCCATATCTTAAAGACTCAAATTATTTCACTAAGTACCCGTGGAAAGTGGAACAGAGTTAGGATAAGAGGAGAGAACACTGCTTCTTCCTAAATAAACCACAACTTACAGATCCAGGTAAAACCTTCTGCCTGGGGCCTGACCAGCTGTAACTTACCAGAATTCTTTTTGCATCTTAACAGGCAAGAATAACACCGTACTATCAAAAGAAATCATTTTGGTTGGTCTCCTCCCAGTTTTTCTTCTGGGTACATTGTATGTTTGGAGAGCAACCTTAATGAATATTTAACACTGGAATTCAGCACAGTAACGAATAAAATTCCTCTAATGAGAATCTTTGTTTTGTGGAATCATAAACAATGGAGAGAAACTGCAATACATCTGTTTCACAATATACCTTGTCATCCACAGATGACACAATAGCATCCATCCTGAAGCACAATAATAATTTAAGAAAGAAAACAGATTTTACCTCTTTAAACCATAAACTACTGTGGCCAGCTGCAAAACCTACAGATTTCAGCTGCCTACTGTTCTTAAACATCTGAAATGGTACTTCTGAATAAGAACTCATCTAAGCCAAATTCTGAATTCATCCAATATTTCATACTTCCCAATGAAGAGGAGCTTCATATTGGATGAGTTACACTTTGAGGCCATGAATAAAGCTGAGCTCCTACAGACTGACTCCTTGCTAAGCCTCTTAAGTCCTCAGTTTATCTACACGCCTGATTCAGAGCTTTTTGCACAAGTGAAGTTAGGCAGGGCACCTTCAGTCAGGGTGTCAGTCATCAGTTTCAGAGGGGTTATACCCATCTGCATCAGCTAGGAAGTTTGCATGCCACAACTCCATGCTCACTGAACTTACAGCATGTGCCAACACCTGCAACTACTGCCAAGAAAACACAGAAGAGGCTTTACCACACCATTAAAACTGTTAGGTGGCCCTGTTCACTTCAATTAACCTAAAATAAAATAGACAGCAAGATTAAAATCCAAAGAGCAAGCTAATTGACCCTACAACATACAGAGAACTGCTGTAAGCATAACAAACGAGAAAGGTTTCAAACAAAAGGTAATTGATGAAGAGTAAGAAGAAAGATATGATCCAGTCCAGCCCACAGAGATAAAACAACTGAAACAAACAACAAACATTACCACAACACTGTAATTGCTCATGGTAAACTGGTACAATTCCAAGCAAAGATCTTATCATAAGAGATTACATTTAACTTTCATCCTCAAAGTTAGCATGCTTAATCCACAGAAACAGGGTTTGTAATAAGCCTAGTTCATTATAAACATTCTAAAAGCTTTACCTACTTAGTGGTAGACCAAAGGAATGTTGAGAAGCTTGCCCAAGTTCTCACAGTGGTTCACAGAAGAACCACCTGCTGAAGACCACCTCTGCGCTTATAATAAACCTTAAGGATTTATGACAAGATGAATTATTAACTCCCACCATGAAATACTCAAACCAGTCATTTTCATTAAAAAAGAAACAGGCTGGTGAGTGCAGCAAAGTGAAAAGAAAATACCACCATTCAGGGATTTTCTCGCTGGAAAGACCAAGTAGCTGTTGGACTATTTCATTGCTTTGGACTACTTTGGCAGAAGCCTCTCACAAGACTTTTAGCATTGTAATGAGAGTCTAATGCTGGAATATTCCAAAAAACAAATGAAAACTTTTATGAAAATCAGAATGCAATGCAGTAAGAAAAATTCACACAAGCAGGAATAAATGAGGATCAAAAACCTTAGTAAGAGAACAGAAAATAGTTACAACTCAAAAGAAGACTGGCCAAATTTTTTTTTTTTTTTTTTTTTGGCTCACAGCTCTTCTCTCTGCATGAACTTAATCAGAAATGCTGACTTGGCAGTCAAAAATCATTTTTACTACTTTTTATTTCCATGTGCACTCTGGTGTCTGAAGAGCTGTAACAACTAAGTGGTTTAATTCTTGGCAAATGCACCATGCACTAAGTGAATTCTACCGACAAACCATTTCAGAAATCACACTCTGGTATACTAGAAATGTTTTCTGACTACTCACTTAATAGTTCTCAAATACTTCAGCATTAACAATTGATGCAGAGCCAGGCAGAAGAGGCACAACTAGATTTCAAAATACCTTGAAAATGCCCTTGCAAGGCATATGGCTGAAAGGGAAAAACACCAGAAGTACAAAGTTTGAAACTTTAATACGAGAAAAGAAGAATGTCATACTTAGTGAGTCACTTATAAAATCTGGATGGATTATGGGTATGTATTTATACATGTATATTACCAATTGAGTGTACTGCAAAACAAAATGCAAAAAAGTCAAAGTTTTCTGTACTTCAAAAACCAGATTATTTGATTATTACAGAAGTCTCACATCTGGTTGAAAAACTAAGAAATAAATAAGTATGCTGAAATGAACTTCTAAAAATTTAAGAGAAAGAAGAATTATATTTGTTTATTTGTATTACCTATAAATATACAGGTACTAAAAGAAAATACTTAGAAATATTACTGTTAATCAAGTCTTAACTAAATTATTAATTAAAGCAATTTTACCAAAGAATTGCTGCAGTATAAACACAACTCTATTCCCTTCCTGAACATACTGCTCCCAAAAGAGGTTTTATTTATGGCACATAATTTGTCAGAAATTTTACAGAGCTCAGGAAATTAATGAGCCAATTGTCATGAGCAGAACATATGGATCAGAGTAACTCACTGTCAACATAACATAATGCCATTTGCTGTGACTTCAGAGAGAGAGACTGAACTGATAACCATAGAGTGATTTTAATTTGAAACTCCTATTGCCTATTCAATTTAAATTTTTTTTAAGGTCATGCAGTCCTTTTGCTTGTTTCTACACTGACATTATAGACTTAACTCAATTGTCCACACCAGCATGTGCCTGCCCACCTGAGAGGCCCTTGGGAAGGCCAAGCTATCATTCAAGGACAGTAAAAGCACAGTATCTTTGGAAGGTCTGCATCTGTCCTGAACAGAAAAAAGGATAACAGGCCATGTCAAAGGGCACTAGTTACTTATGTGGGGCAATATAAACAGCACTTCTACACCAGATAGCATTCCACTGCTGGCTGGCCAACCACACACAGATGTACCTTCAGGTGAGCACGTGGGATTGAGTGCCAAGCACCCATTACTGTCAGTGGACTAGGGAGAGCAACTAAATTCATTCTACAGTCAACACCTAAACCTTGTCACCTGAGCAGCTCCCCTGATTCCTCTGACTCTACACACAAAACTTCCACTGATAGTCAAACATGATGCTCAGCTCACCCTATAGATACTTGAATTCAGATACCCAATTAACAAGTCAAAGTTCACCCTAAAACTAGATGGGATGGTTGCCAGTATAGGAAGCACAGCTTGGTCCACTTAACTTGTGGCAAACCCACTCAACTAAATATTTCGAGATCAATAATCATTGTAGCATCTTTTATAACCAATGCAAAGAGGCCAACGCCTTCAGAGCCCGATTCAATTAAATGCCTGATTTTGGATAAGACTTATCCACAGCTACCCATATCCTCCAAAACATAATACAGGAACATGCTCAATCTCTCAATGTCGGCTGTAGCTAACATACACAGCTGTATGTTCATGCTCACATTAGCTTTATTCCCTCTTCTGTCATGTTCCTGATGCCTATGAAAGGCTACCTACAACAGAGACTAGACAGTGTTAAAGGAATAAAATAGGTATTTGTTAGAATGCCTTTAAAGCATACACCTTGGGCAGTACAAGAACCTGGTCATGGCTACACCCAGGATGGATCCCAGTCAGAAGTTTTCACATATTTATGAGTTTTGGTCCATCTACATATTGGGGTTAATTGTCCAATTACAAGTCCAGGTTACGTAGTCCCATCCTCCCAGACTGCTCTCCTCAATTCACTGTTTTTTTATACTTTTTGGGCCTGAAGCAGTAATGGTATCCTTGGTTCTCAGGCTGAAAAAGGATTATTTTGTCTAACTACCCTGCAAAACAATTTGATAACACTTCACACAAAGTACAGAGTCCCACACCAAGTACAGAATCTGGAAAATATAAAAGCTAAAACTTAAGGCATGATGCCTGTTCATTCTCTTCTTCTTTCCCAGTGAGTTACAAACCTTACTATCCTCCTTTTATTGCTTTCTTCAACAACACTTAATACAACCTTAATGAGACCCCCCAGATGGTAGAAAGTAAGAAAAGTGCTGTCTGGTATTTATTTAAATCAAAAGTCAGAGCACACAGAAGTTCACTAGCACTGATCAGCCATCAGATGGATTCCAGTACGTGGGATTACCAAGAGGCCAACAAAACAGCACTACAATCAAGTTACAGTTCTTCTTGGTGCATGCTGTACTTAGCAAAGTTCTGGCACTATACTAGGTATTAACAAACACACCTTTAAAGATTTATAGCCCCATGATAATTCTGACTTCACAAAAAATAAAAAGCACCCTTTTTCAAACCTCAACAGATACACCAATAGTAAAGTTACATTAATGTTTCCTTGCCAGGAGGTCCTCTGTTTTAAGCCATGAATGAAAACTGACAAGCTAGAACAACAAGTTGTGCAGGAGAAAAAACAGATAATAATTCAGGAAAATACTTTAAATACAGCATGATCAGAAAAGAAGGAATTCAAGCATTTGAAAGCATTTATGTAATGAAAGAAAACTTGCATACATATGAAGATGCACATCTGCCATGGGCAAAGCCTGTTAAATTGTGAAAACACCGAAGACTGAAAAACCAGACCAAAAATGCCCGCTTCATAATAACAAAATTAACACAATAAGATTACCTTGCTCCAATCTAAAACATAGGGAACGTTTTGCAGCTTCTATCTCAGGAGTTGGATGATCCAGAACACGTCTGCACCACTGCAGAGGACTCAGTGATTTCTCTTGAGGAGCATGAGTCTTGGTAGGCAAGACATACAACCTTAACCAAAACACACAGAATTATCAGCAAGATATGCAATACTGCAAAGTTTGCTTTTCTAAGCTTATTTTCCTATTAAATCACTATTGATTTATAGCATCCAAAGCTCTGCAAGAGGATATCTAATAAAAAAAAAGTATATCCTGAAGTAGAAGAGTTGACATTAGTTTCTTCCTTCCCTTCTCAGAAAAATAGGCAGCAAAGTATCAACTCTACAGGTCTGGCATGTTCCAGGAAAATTCAAGTAGATATCAAAAAAAAAAAAAAAAAAAAAATTCTACCTAATCACTACCACTGTCTGAATTCGAGCACTGCCCAAAGTCCAAATGTATTATGTGCTTTTCCCTATACTTGCACTTACTGGAGATTTAGGTAATTTCAGTATCTGATTTTATCTTCACCCAGATGAAACAGATGTTATTCAAGATACCTTTGTAATGACTAGAAACATCCAATGAAAAATAATGAAAACTTATTTTCAACATTCAGCACCAGAAGAAAAGAAAAAAAACATATGTAAGAAAAGCTAATGTATGTGCATTATTCTCAGACAAGAGTTGGCAACTGATGAGTTGCACATTAGTAGAGCAGGTTTCAAAGCAGATTTCACAGGAGAATTCTTGAGGCTGAGATCTGGGTTGCTGCTGTCGCCCTGGAAGATTAGCAGGCACAGCAGATGCCAATTCACCTGGGAGAGTGCAAATTTTCCAGGGAGCAAACTATTCTGGTCTGCTGGACAATATCCTTGACTCACAGCTCCTTGGCCTGACCACCTTGGTGACATGGGGCTGGGGACACCCAGAGGAAGATTCTCAAGGCACCAGAGAAACACTCTGTAAAGGGAACTGGGTTGTACAAGGGGAAGTTAAAGGCAAGACCAAAAACTAAACAGGATTTTGCCGCTCAGGGGGTTACTAGCAGGTAGCAGCAGCCTTTCACCTTCACAGTTTTGGCTCAAGAGCTACCCAAGTCCCACCAGAGCCCCCCTCCTCCAGTGTCTGCTCCATGGAGATTTTTGCCTTTGAAGTCAATCAGCACTGTCTTTCCAGTTCACAAGGAATAAATATCCTCTCTGCGATTGCTACCTCTCTCTTGGAAATCCCAGCAGAGATAACTATTGAATTGCTCTGAGGAGAGGACTCATTTCCCCAGACATCCTGCACTGCCTGACCACACATCTAAAAAATGACACTGAGAAAGCCAAAAAGCAAAGGAAAGAAAAGCTTTCAGGTTTCCTGTTAACCTGCAGAAGTGCCTCAAAAGCTGAACATCTGACTGATGATCAGACCTTCCTGTAAAAAGCTGAACACTACTAAGTAGTTTGACTTGTGTCCAGTACCACAGGCTTGGTTGGTTTCGGGGTTTTTCACAACTGCAGTTAAAACAAAACAAAACAAAAAAAGCAAGCAGAACACAAAAAAAACCCCAAAAAACAAAGGCATTTAAGGCCTAAAATTACTAGCCAACAATTAGGATATGTACTGAAGGTTTTTGATTTCCAGATAGCAGTTTGCTTTAAAGACTGAAATTTCAAAAGAGCCCCAAGTAGCCAGTATGACACACCTGACCTTTCATGAACAATGATGGAGATTTATCCTTAGACTAAAAGAGTTCAACAGCTAAAACAACACACTCTTAGTGGAATAAACTTGTCAACAAATCCCCATCATTAAATTCTGCCTACAGACATGTACATGTGTGACATAAAGGTAAATTTTGGCGCCCAAATCTAGGATTGCTCCCTGGGAGGAAATCAAATTGGAAATTCTACTACTGCACATAATGCAGTGAAAACTGACTACTTGTAAACAAGGACAGCATTCTGGTTAACAAGACATTATCAAACAAATTTGATATTCCCTAATGCTAGGAAAGCTGCAAGTTAGAACCAATGTAAAATTTATTTAAGTCTGGACTGACAAGCCCAAACCAGCCCTGCACAGACCAACCACATGCACAATGAAGCAAGGCTGACAAAAAATTCCAACTGGTACAAGATTCTCAAAAGCCATTTTCAGAAACACAGCATCATGTACCACGAAGCACATGCAAAGATCAGAAACATTTATGACATTTAGATTAATTTTTCAACATTTTACCTTCGACCAAAATTAAGGATACTTGAACAGATCTCAGCTTCTTTATATTGCATTTTATTCTCATCTAACACTAGCGTACAGCTTAATCCAAAAACTAGCCTCATAAAAAAGCTACATGGAAGCTTAGACAGATACTCTAAAACTTATTTAAATAAGGTAATCTATATATTGCCATTGACACTTGAAAATAAATTGAGGATCAATGTCATTCCACATGGTCGCACAGCAAAGACAGTATTCCAGCACTGTCCCTGCAATGCTCGCCCATGTTGCTGAAACAGGTTTTGAGGCACTAGCTTTACTGATCTACTTACATCTCTACCTTGCAGTCTCCCCTTCTGTTTCTTTTTAAGGAGTGCAACCATTCCCGGTTACATAGATTAACTAGTCCAGGTCTGTTTTATTTTTTGCTTTATCCATTTACTAGCCATTTCCGATTTATCCCATTTACTAGCACCCAGCCGCGCCTTTTGGAGCTACATGGGCGCGTGAGATACACAATTTAGATCAACTAGAAGACAAAAGCCCTCCCAAATCCCTGAAGATAGGCGACAATTCGGCAGAGATTTTAAGGATGAGGAGGCAGCGCTGCTCAGATCAAGGTTTTCCCGGAGCGAAATTCCGCTATTTTTAATTCCTTATGTAAACACGAGGCTGGAGCTAGGCTGATACGTGAACGATATTCCTCGGGGTGGACAAGGAGCGCTGCTCCCCGCGGAGGGCGCGACGCCCCGGGCGGTGAAGCCCCGAGCTGAGCCGTCCCGCACACGGGGCCCTTCCCGCGGCAGGGCGGCACGGTTCGGAGGGAGGAAAAAATAAAAGGAAAAAACAGCAGATTTCAGTCTAAGCAGGGAGATCAAGTGGATTTGGGGGCTAAGGCTAATCAGAGCGCAGCGGGAGGCCCGGCCGGGGGGCACAGCCGGGCCGGGGCGGGGAGCAGGGCAGGGCCGAGCCGCATGTACCATGTATCCTCGTCCTCTCCGCAGCCGTCCTCCAGCTCCAGCACCGCCACCTCGTCCAGCACCGTGGCCGCCGCCCCCGGACCGCCGCCGCCTTCCTGCCCGCCGCCGGCGGCCGGCGGCCCGGGCGAGGGCTTGAAGTAGGCGAGGGGCTCCGGCGGGCACAGCAGGGTGGGCAGCGGGCTGGGCAGGCACGGCGGGCCCGCGCCGGGGGGGCTGGCGGGGCGCAGCGCGCCCGGGGCCGCCGGCGGGGCCAGCAGCAGGTGCGGGCTGGGCGGGCCGCTGCCCACCGCGGCGGCGGCGGCGGCGCGGCTCCGGAGCTGCTCGTTCTGCTTCTCCAGCTTCCGCACCAGCTCCTGCAGCTTCTTCACCTCCAGCTCGGCGCTGACGGCGGAGCCGGCGCCGCTCCCCTTCACCTCCGCCATCATCGCCGGCTTCAGCAAGGCAGCCTCCATCCTGCCGGCTCGCTGCCGCCGGCGGTACCTGCTCCGCCGCGCCGCCGGAGGGCAGCGCCCGGCCCCCGGGGGAGGCGGGAGCGCCGGGGAGCGCCGCTCGCCGCGCCGGGCTCCGGCCCTGCGCCGCTGTGCCGCCCGCCGACCCCGCTCCGCTGCTGCGCCTCCCGTTAACGGCGGCGAGGGCGGGATCCCCTCCCACTCGGGCAGCCCGAGCGCCGCGCACACGCACTCGGCAGGAACAAAGAGCCGCCCGGCGCCCCCGCCATGCAACCCCGGGCGAGGGCGGCGGGACCAGCTCCGAGCGGAGCCCCGGGGTTTGAGGAAAAGCGCGTCCCCCCAATGCGCCCCGCCGCGCCTCGCCCCGCCCCGCCCGCGGGCTGGAGCCGGCCCGGGGCCGCGCCTCTCGTCAGCCCTGTAATTAGAGCCTGCTGCTGTCAGGGCTGTAATTATGCAGATTGGGAGTGTGAGGGGAATGGGAATCGCAAATAGAGGCTTTGTTGGGCTTGAAAGGAGCGAATTCAGCCAAAAGCCGCCGTTTGTACGTTTGAAACACGCTGAACCTGGGAGTTTTGGCGCAAAGCGAGGAAAGCGACGCGTTTTTGAAGTTGGGTTGGTGGTGAAGCAAAGGCTGAGCCGAGCGTTGCAGAAAACTACCTACCTATGTATTAGTTATGTATAGGAGAACTTCTGAGGCGAAAGATTTAACACGATCCAGATACATAGGTGTCCTGTAGCTTGCAAATCTTTGGAGAGAGAAGGATGAGCAATGTTGACTTATGGTCACCACGGTAGTGGTTTTGCGTTGTCTTTCATTGCCCAGCACTGTAAGAAGCCGTTGCCTGTGTCCCTTGTATCACCTCGGAGGTGAGCAGAGATTCAGTGTTGCTCAAGTCGGCTCAGTCATCACACATCCCTCCCTCAGTTCATCACCTCTGGCTACAGCTTTGGGGACAACCTTCTAAGTCACAGTCCTAAGTCTCTTACGGCTCCGATACGAAGTCAGGAACAAATCTCATGAAGTCAGGGCAGGTTTAGAGTAGATACTTAAAAATATTTCTTCACCAGAAGTGTTATCAAGCATTAGAACAAAGTGCCCAGGGAAGTGGTTGAGTCACCATCCTGCAGGTATTTAAAAGATGTGGCACTTGGGGATGGTTTAGCGACGCGTTGGCAGTGCTGGCAGAGCCTGGGTTAACAGACTCGGTGATTTTTGATGTCTTTGCCAGCCTAATTGATTCTGTGAGTCTAAGGGTTGTAAGTTGCTCAGCTACCCGCTAAAAATAGCTGTTGGTCAATTACTACTCAATTCTTGACCATCCGATTTGGCAGAGCAGTAGTACTATCAGCCACTGCTGCCTTCACTCTGCTTTGTTGCTGTCTCAGATTCCTAGTGTAAGGAGGAACAGTCATTGATTCTCTGTTCAGGGCATAAGTCAACTTTGAAATCATCCAACCTGTCACAATTTGTCTCTTTTGTTTATTCTGGAAGCTTTCTTCTGCATGTGCACAGGACAAGAGCGCTATTGTTTAGCACTCTGCAGTATAGATAATAACAACCAGTCCTGTCAGAATGACTAGAAAGGAAGCTAGAGTGGAGCACAAAGCATTGACTTCCATATGATACAACTTCTACCAGTGAAGAGAGTAAATACAGCCCCCAGTGTTTGCAACCAGATAGCACTTGACCCAAAACTTTGGTTGCATCTTCTCTCTGTCCCTTTGGAAGAAAGAAGTGGGAAATATTGAGAGTATAAAAACCATGTGGCCCCAATTCTGCCATATTTTATTAGAAGGAGTAACAGAATCCAGTTTTCACTGCTACAGATGCTGTAATCTTTATTCCCAGAAGCAGAAGGAGCTTTTACGTGTTTAGTCTCAGGCAAAATGTGTATTTCTCAGTTTGTTTCACTAATAATGGTACTAGTCTTAATTTTTAGAAATGCATTATTAATCCAGTAAGATTGTAAAATTATATAAAAAGATGAACTGGCAGCATATGTAATATTGAGTTTATTATGCATCACTAGTGTACAATGAAAAAAAAAAACGAAGAAGAAGTTTATATCAGTGCTGGAGGATGCAACAAGGCAGTAGAGGTTCAGTTATATATCATAACTTTTTTTTCACTGAAAGAATAGTTAGGCATTGCAATATGTTGTCCACATTGGTGGTGGAACCTGGAAGCATTCCAGAGTTGTCTGGATGTGACAGTTGGGGATATGGTTTAGGGGTGATTATAGTGGTGCCAGGTTGGTGGTTGGGCTATATGATCTTGAAGGTCTCTTCCAACCTTGATGATTCTGTAAAAAAAATTCAAAATGGAGGATTTTTTTTTTTTTTTTTTAATTTGAACCAAGGATGCAAAGTCTTTTAGTGGACCAGCAAAAAAACCCTGAAAAGAAGTTTTCAGTTGTCAGAACAGGAACAAGGCAATGTGGTCTGGATATTGTATCACTAAAAATATCTTGATGCAGACACCAGTTTGGAGATAGATCAGGAGATATGTTTGAAGACAGAGTAGAGCATATAGCGCATGAACTTAAAGTCACTATGGGAATGCTTGCCCTCAGTTATGAGTAAAAGTAGTTGAAAATTTTCAAATGCCCTCTACTGTTCCATCTATACAAGTGTTGCATGCAGGTATCCATTTCAGAACTCAGTTGCCAAAGAGAAAAAGCTTAGGACACAGTGTCGTGCTCTAGCATGGGTACAAATACATCTTTTCAAGACAGATGCATTGGTTATAGACATCACATCACCAAGAAAATGGTCCAGAGATTGGCTCTTCCTTGACTGGAAGTTGTTAAGTGAGATACCCAGTAGTATAGGTAGAAAGCAGCTTAGAGTTGTGCATATTTCAGCTACCATGCTCACAGTCAGTGTGAGAGAGACTGTGTTTTCCAGGTGTTTCCTGTATAAGTGGATTTAGTAAAGGATAGAAATGCATTTCACTGTGTTGTATTTGTTGTGCTTCACACAGAGGTGCTGGCAGGTAGAATGCATGTTGATGAGTGCACTATCCTGTGGTTTCAGGTTGGTCTGTTTGAATACTGCAAAGATGATTTGAATGTCTTAGTCATTTAAATAGTTAACCTAATTGTTTGGGTTTTTAAACATAAATTGCTCTCCTCCCAATATTGACATTACTAATAAATTGTTAATGAGTTCCATTCAGTATGCCAGCAATAGCTGATGAGTTTGATCAACCCAGAACTTCATCAGCACTTTACAAACCACACTGAGGACTTGATGGTTCCATTCTTTTTTTAAGGCATTGATAAAATGTGTCTAGCACCACCCCCAAATATCCTAATGGGCCCATGAAACCTGTTACTCTTGGACTCGAGAAATTACATGCCCTAAATCAGTAGGTATCTTCTATAGGATGCTGCTTACACAGTGTCCTATAGCAGGAATTTCTGAATCAGTGTAGTTAGTAATAGACTGTCAATGCAGAGAACAAAGAAGCAGGAAGTCCGCAAATCCCATCTGCTCTTCTCTGGTAATAAGCTTGTTGCTTTATGCTGCAATAGCTGCAGGCTGGGTCTGCCTTTCAGGCAAGCCAGTAAAGAATTAATTGCTGTAATCCAGTCTGGGCTATACAAAAGATGTTTAACAATAAGGTCAGAGCATGGACAGTAAACTCTCAAGTCTCGTGAGATTATTTCAAATTGCGGTTTCAGTCTGAAAAATGACTGTGAAAGTAGTTTTATAAAAATAGAGCCACTTTCATGCCAGCAGAAGTCCATCCTATCCAGTATTCTCCCTTTAGCAAGGGCTGATAGTAGCTTTGTAAGGAAAATATCTCAGAAACGAGAAAAATATTGAGGGATATATTCCCTCTTTCAGAAGTCGTTGAATCAGGACATCTGGATCATTTAATTTTGATAGCAACCAATGTGTAATAATATTCCATTTGTTGAGACCCATTTTTAAGCCATTTAAACATTAGAGCTCTACAACCCGCTGTGGCAATTAGAGCTGCAATTTAATAATGTATTGTTAGAAAAACTACTTCTTATTATCTACTTTAAATCTGCTGCTTAGTAATTTGATTGGGTGCCCCTTAGTTCTGGTTTTCTGAGAAAGGCAGAATGATTAATCATTCTCTATTCAGCTTCTCTTTGTCATTCATGACTATATAAAATTTAGATACTTCTCTTCCCAGCTGACAAGCCCTAATTTATCTAGCCTTATCCCCACGGAAGCCAGACCAAACCTCCCATTGTTTCCTGTCTCACTCCATAATGAAAACGGAATTTTCTAACGCATTGTTTTCTTTCTGTTCTCACTCCATGTTTTCTTACAAAGCCCAATGTTCTCAGTCAAAGAAATCAGCTTAACCAAAAGCATATTGGTTACTTCAGAAATACTCATGTATTCATTAGAATGCCCTGCTTTAAAAAAACCTGTGCGGACTCTCCTCCAGTATACCATACATATCCAGATGCTTCTGTATTCTGTTATTCGTTCCAATTTGTACAAATTGGCTTGATAGAAAATTAAGACTAAATGAAATGTATTTCCCCAGAGCAGTTTCCGTGTTTTTTCAAGGCTGATGTCCAAGCTGATGCTTCTGATTTGTTTGGCACCAAGCCCGCTTTGAACAGTGGGGTCAATGTTTGTCAGAACTTCAACAATGTCGCACATGAGCTGCCATAGAGGTTTTGCATAGATGCTACCTATACCTGGCAATTTGTTATTGTTAAATTTATACATTTATTCTGCACTATTTGAGCAATTAAACATTTTCCTGAAGTTGCAGCAGGGATTCTTCATTCTCAGGTTTTCTTCAAACATTTTGACTTCCTAACTGTTGCTAATTACGTGCTAATTGAGTTTCTCCTTTTTTATACTGTTTCCCTCTCTGAACTACCATGGTTCCTTCGGGCTTTTTCCTTATTTAATTAATATTAAATTGAAGTACATTGTAATCGCCATTAGAATGGATTTAATATAAGAACAAATGCAAAACTGCATCATTTCAGTGAGCTCAAATTGCTCCAGAGATTATGATATCCAAAGATACTGTCTGTGAATTAAGGTCAGAGTCTGCTAGTTTGTAGATCCATCTAGACGGAATTATCCATGACAGCTCTTGTTCAAGAGGTTGTTTTTTGATTGTTACCACTCTGACTTTCAAATGATTTAGAGCCCCCTCCTCCCCTTCCCATCCCTTCTGTTTATTATAAACTGAAAGCATCATCCTGAATCTTGGAAATCAGGATGGGTTTCTTTGTAATGATCTTCATCGATAACAAAGACTAATTAGACTTTCAAAGAAGTTTGAATATTTACATTATCTCAAGTATACAAGTATATTGGAGAGTATAATTTTGTTTACCACTGATGAATAAGAAAGAGAAAGTTGAGGGGGGGGGTGTGGTGTTCAAGGTTGTTAATAAATGAGCTGATAATTTAAAAGTAAACTTTTTGAAACACTGTTTGAGTGTGAAGTGCTGAAGATCACAATGACAGAAATACAGCTTCTCTCCAGGAGGCAAAAAATCCATGAAACACCTACTGCCAAGACTCCATATTTCAGCTTGACTTATCTTCAGAGAAGAATGACAGTTGATTTAGGAAAAATGCTTTATTTCCTGGTAACATAATTATTCCGAATCTAATCCTCATTATGCTTTTTCTTTTTTTTTTTTTTTCCTTTTATTAATCTTCTGTCATCTTCACTTTTGTCCATTTGTATGTAGTTGGGGAAAGAGATTCAATAAATTCATCAACTTTCAAAAAAGTGGGAAAAAATAGTATCCATGTTAGCAAGTCCATTGTGGATACGTAAGTGATTTTTACATTTGGCAAAATGTTAGTAAGTGTAGGACAACAGACTCAAGGCTTTATGGTGCTACTATGTGGTTTAGAAATTATCTTCTTAAAAAAATAAACAGCAATATACTTAGCATTGGTTATGTGATGTATGTAGGAAAAAATTAAATAATACAAAAACTGCTCAGTCCAGCAGTAATTGTGTTTGAGAAGGCACATCTGAGTGGCACCATGTCAAAAGAGCATGGAAAATTTGCAGTTGCTTGAAAGGCTTTTCTTGTGTGAAAGTAGGTATATTAGCTTTTCAGATAGGGAATGGTTTAAAAAACTAAGTACCTGAATTTTCATCCAGGTTTAGTTTCGTCAAGCAAGAATTTTTGCTGAATACCCAGAAAAGCCCACGTAATTTTTTGTCATTTGTTTTTAACTGTCAGATGGGATAGAAAAGAAAAGCCTGCAAAATAGCATGTAAAAACTTGTGTGTAAAAACTTGTCCTTGCACTATCTATTACCCACTTAATCACAAAAGATGCAATAAAATGGCAAAAATACCTAGAGGTGATTTAGGTACAGTTAGAAAACTTACATACAAACTGTTTTTTCTGGACCCACTGTTCCATAAACTGTGTAACTTTGCAGAGTACTCGAGATCTTTCCTGCAACATCACTAGACTGGCATAAAACCCCTTGCTCTTCCTTCTGCCGTGCCAGAACTCCTGGGTTTGGGTAATGATAGATCTATCACAGGTGGTGATGGATCTATCAGTCTTACTCCTTCTGGGTCCCTTTTGTCCATCCTGGAGGTGTGCAGTCAGTGCTGGACACACTTCCAGGGCTGAGAGAGAGCTGGTCTAAAATCAGCCCTTTCTGAGACAATCTGGAAATAAAAGAAATACAGTATAGCAAAGGTATTTCTTGGTACATTCACTGGATTGATGAAGGGTGGTATTACAAAATATGTATTATTCTTAGCTTGATCTTTTCCTTATGTTTGTTCCAATTTCATTATGAGAAGCCAAGTCCCTGCTATGTTCACTGCCTGTTTTGTTTATATTTCTACCGAGGAGATTCAGATTCTGAATTACAAGGCAGGGAAGTTTTTAAACAGTCCTGGTGATCTCCAAATTAAAACCCAGAAACAGTTATCAAAGCATGTGCCCCTCTCTGACTGGGTATCTGGGATGTCTGTCACTAGTATGGAAGTAACAGAAAAAATATGCTCCTTCCCAGCTTTCCTCCTTCAGCTTTCCACAGATGTCAGTCATGTGAGAGCTGGTATGCTTGCTCCCAGACAGAACTTTGCTGTGAGAAAACTGGTGTTTTGTTCAAAAGGCTTTGCTGTTATTTTCACATATGTCACTTGGGAAAATGGATAAAGTCAATGCTCAAGTGCATTATCAACTGTGAAAGCAGCTAAAAACAGCATTCAAACGCATTATCAGTGCCATACTTCTGTAAATTTCCCAAATATTGTTTAAGTATTTGGCTATTTGAAATTACAGTGCTGCAAATATGGTTAGTTGGATTCTCATTCTTAATTCCAAGATTTGAACTACATACAGGGATAATATAATTCAAAGTTTTGTGGGTGGAAACTCCCTGGAGGAACCGGAAGATATGAAAACAGACCAATGTTTTCTGGAATATTAATTTTACAGTCAAGTTTGACTATTAATTTCAATGGCACCATTATTTACAACAACATTAGTACTAGTAAAATTCCCTAATTGACTTATTTGCATAATACTTTCATCTTTTTCGTAATATTTTCTCCCTTTTTTGCTTCTTTTAGTATTTAAACATGTGGAAATACGGCTTGAATGCCAGAAGAAGTTTGTCCTTTCTTTCCAGGATTGACTGTGTGCGTCTTCTTTTTTTCCTGAGTTGATAGTTTTAAAATGTTGGCTGCCAATTGTTTTGACCACAGTAGCTGTCTAAGCTCCCTAAACAGATGTCTGATGACTGCACAGCAATGCCAAAACTCAGACAAGTGCTTTTGGCATGATTATATTCAGATACGGATTCTAACAGGACCAAACCAGTCACTTTTAAGTCCTGGCACCGGCTACAAGGATGTAGCTGTCAATTTATAACTGACACAGTTATAAAACCCCACAAAAAGATACTCCATTTCCAAGCAGCTTGCTTGGAAAGGGAGGTAAACTGAATTTTTCTTGGGTCATTCATACAGGTGCAGCAGTACCACCCAGAGGCCACTGCTGTGCTGGACACAGCACAAACTGGAGAGAGTTCCTATCCAAAAGGGTTCAGAGGCTGGAAAGACAAAGATACTAAGGCTTAGAAGAGATTATCATATGAAGATGTATTTGTCATAGTCTTCAGATTAAACCCCTCAAAATTTCACTCTCTCACTGTCCTACTCAAGCCAAATCTGATTGTAGACTACTCCTCTAATCATTCACACTGTTAGACCACTTGGATGAAGATTTGGTCTTTGCTCCCAAGACAATGTATTTTTTGTTCAGGAGTCGTTCCTGAGTTATCAATAAGCATACAATGAACGTGCAAGTAGTGTGGCTATCCAGTGGAACACAGGCCATAAGGATCCAGCCTGCACTGGGCAGGGAATGTGGCAAAAAGACTACCAGGAACATCTTGTTTATTCCACACACCCAGCTGTTCCAGAGTGTCACACAGCCTGCTTAGGTGTGTTGAGGGAGACATTGAACTTGGCACTCCCATTTTTTAGGCCCAGTTCACCTGTTCAGAGTGCACCCTCTCTATGTTTTTAAAAGATGGTAGTTATTGAGATGTTCAAGAAGGTCTTATTTTAGCAGATTTAGCAGATTGTGCCAAACATATTTGAGAACACTTGCAGATTCTTCTCTGTGAAATTCAAGGAATGTTTATAAGTCCTAGTTGTACTGATAGAGGATATTAGAGTTTTGTTGCTCAGACCAGGCAAAGCACAAAACAGGAGGCCTTTGAAGTCAAATAAAGACTTTATCAGTTTAAGAACTCAGATATTCTGCATCAATTAAGCAGCCAAACAGATCTATTTTTGTCAACAATTTCAGACTTCAGCACATCAAACCTACCCAAGTATTTAGTTTCTTTATCCTTTTTCTTTGTGGAATGATGGATCTCTCTGCTGCTGTGAAGAAAAATGAGGTGTTGTGGTGCAGCAGAAGGAAAAAAAGGAGGAATTTCTCCCTTGTAGTCTATCATAAACTGAAAAGCTGAAACCACCTCCTGTTGTAACAAGAGTAGCTACAATGAACAAGGTGCAAGTATGATCAGAGAGTAAAACCAACAAAGAAAGTGGGTACTTTTCATTCTAAACAATGAAGTTATGTTAAAATATCAAATATCAAGGAAGGCAAGCAGAGTAGCAGAGTTCTGGCCTTATTGTGAGTAAATAAACTGAACACCTGAAGCTATCCCAACACTACACACATCCCTATACAAAGAAGCGAGGAAGAGAGGTGACCTATGGAATAAATGCAAGATCCAATTTATGTTCTTTACAAGCCTAGCTAAGGAGACTCTGTGAAGTAACATGGGGATTGTCTTGTCAAACTGACATGAATCTTTATTTCAAGAGGAAGAGGATGAGGGGACAGCATTACAAATGTTTTGTCATTGTACCAAGCACTGACAGGGAGGGATGCTCAGGCTGAGCATTCTGTTGGAACCCACACAGGATACAACAGAATATATTAACACAGTAAAGATGTTCTTATGACATTCCTTGTTCTTGTAAATATCAGCAATCAACATATTTAAATGCATCAATATGCATTATATGCATTATTTCACTCCTTTCCTCTGATTGCTTGATTGCCCCTCCCCACAGAGCAATGCCCCAGCTTTGTAAAATAAAGTATCCATTGCACACTGAAAAAAAATGGGCCTGATGAATCACAAACCCGCACATAATTTAGTACATCATGTCTCAATACAGCTTTTCATTCTAATTTAATGCATTATTGAAGATAACACGTTCATTAAAACAGCTGCCAGCAAACTCTTCATTCAGATTGTTTCGTGGAAGGACTAGTCAAAAAGAAATGAAGCATTACAGGCTAATCATATGGAAAAAGGACAAAAACATTTAAGTTTTGATACATTGGTATTGAGATGTTAATATGATTTTTCTTAATGAGTACTGCTTTGCCAGATTTTATATGGTAAATCACAAACTTGGTGTTTCTTCTTAGCCGACTTACAACATATAATAAAAAATAACAAAAAAAAACACATGGCAAAATTAGCAGGGCTGTTCAGTGAGGATGACTTAATGAGCACAGAATTACTATTTATTGTTTCTTTTTGCTACTTCTCTGTCAGAGAGCATTTAAGTAGCAGACATTTTCATCCAGAGCTCTTGGTCTCTGGGGGTGTGAACTAAAATCTTTCATCCCTTCAAACACTAGGAAGTCCTAGATTCTAATGTGCTGGCTCAAATGAATGTCTAACATCTTCCATTGTAACTGGGCTTCAGCAATAAGTGTTGGTCTCTCAACAGCACCAAATTTGTGACATTAAAATTTTGCCACTATTTTCACCCCACTGTGAAAATTATTGTTTTCTGGTAAAGCACAGAGTTTTAACAATTATAGTTTAACTAAGATATATCACCAGCAAGAGACACACACCAGAAAAAATATCAATAATTAAAGATTTATTAGAGTTACTGATATTAATTAGTAAGATATTTATAAAATGAACAAAACAAAATATCTACTGTCTCATGTCTCCATTACATAATCAGTCTGAACATCCTTTAAGCCAGCCAACATCCTTACTCAGCTGCAGGCCCAGTGGTTTAAATTACACAGACATCCATAGCTCCTGCCTCCCCTATGAAATGTGCAGTCAAGGAGAGAGAGTTTGACTGGGACAGACACTCACCAGCCTATTATTAGCCTATGGCTTTAATACTTTGCATGCTTTTAAGCTCTTGCCTAGGTCCAGCAGCCTCCAAACACTAACTCTGCCATGGTCATATTCAGGAAGTCCTTTTAAACTGAGATGTACGGCTGAAAAATCAGTTCTGAATAGCCATAATCTAAAGCATCTCATGACAGAGACTAGTGGTCAATACCTTTGTCTGTCCAGTAAGCTACTGAACTATTGATTATTTTAGGCAATATATTATAACAAAACATGAATTCTTCTTTTAGTTTCTATACTTGTATAAACATACACTCTCCAAAAGGAAAAAAAATTTCTTTCACTGTAATCTCAAAGAAGTGTAACTGATATAGTGGAGAGGTCTAGAAATCTGAGCTGTTCATTCCAGGTTCCTTTGCAAGCCATGGAAGTGAGATGTACATTGGTTAACATCACAGTAAAATAGATGTTTGCAGCTGACCAATTGAATTGCTTCCTAAAAATGTCTGCTTCTCTATATAAGATAGATCAAGTAACTCAGAAACAGAAGTCTACACTGTAGATGTATAAATTTACATGAGATTAATCCATCCAAAGTGTTTAGATAGTCAATTTAATGAAGTAGGAAGTATAAATGCAACAACATAATATCATGCAAAGTAGGTAGTTCATTGTTTCATAGCAACTGTGTAGTGTCCACTTCTTTAAAAAATGGCAATTAAATAGTTACCAGACTTACAAACATGGAGTGGGGTAGTTTGACTTAAAACCATCTAGAATATTTGTCTAGGATCCTTCTGCTGTTGTAGAGATGCATTTTCCAAAGATGAGTTGTTCCATCTCAAATTTATCATTTATGTTAATTGGGAAGAACCTTTCTCTGGAAGTTGATGTCTCCCCTTGAATGTCCAGTATGCATAAAAGCAGTAGTTTAAACTGAATAGCTGGCTTCTAAATGGCTAATCTTGATGAGGTGAATCCCATTCATGCTATATGAAGTAAACAGATATATATATTGGAAGAAAAGGTAATACAGCCCCTTCAAAACAAATGTGTAGGACATTCAGAAAATTTCAATAAATTATCACTGATTTTATGTACAACTTAGTGACATCACAGATCTGATAAATATATTGACCAATATCTAGTTTTGCTTCCTGCAATGTGTGTATGAAAATGCATCTAAATTCTCATTAAATTAATTCATTTGAAAACCATGCAGTAAGACTTCATTCAGAGAATTCCCAGCAGTAAAAATGTATAATTTCCCACAGTGAATTAACAGGCCAATGCACTTAAACAATAGTAACTTCATCGTATGTTCTGTATGTCAGAATTAGTAGATCCATTTTTCTGCAAGAGAAAAAAGATTGGTCAGAGGTGCCAAGCAAAGCAATGCACTCTAAATGTCCTGCAAGAAAACTTCAGATTTTTCTTTTTTTTTTATTTTTTAGAATGTCTACTGAAGTCTAATTGTCTGTCTTGTAACTTGATGAAATAGGACAATTTATTGCATTTAATATAGAGACCCTTGGTATGTCTTTCTATAGTTTTATAACTATTATTACTGTTGATTAATTTTCTAATTGGATTGTTTGCAAAATTCCCATTCTCATAAGATTTTGCAATGAGTTAACAACGAAAGTATTTTAAGACAACAAAATTTTAATATAATTTTAATTAGCATGATCTTATCTCAGAATTACATAGTTGAAAACCAGCTTGTCAGAGTATATAATTACATCTCTGTCTTAATTTGGTACAGAGGTATTGATTTATAGTATTGTGAAAATTGCCATGAAGAGAGAGAAGACTTAAAATCTAGCAACTTCTAGAAAAATTAATAAAACAAAATGTTCATTTGACCCTGCCTTGCACATTTTTTTACTCACTTTGCTCCTCACAAAGGTAAGAATCATAATCACAGTGTAATATTTTCATTATAATTTCATAGATTTTTGTGTCTTCTTTCTGCTGGTCACAATTACTCCACTACATGAAAATACCTCTGCACCCTGACTTATTTGTTTCAGTAGAACAATCTGATTCTCAGATGGCCTTGCAATTTATTCTCACTTCCAGGGCAAGGTGTCATTGCCTCCTTTGAGGTGTCTTTATTGATTGCACAGGTACAACTCTGCAGAGAGACCTGAAGAGATGAACTTGCAGTGTGACCAAAATCTCCCTCACAGATACAGAATAATTGTGTTTAGAACCTGGGGTTGGATATTATCCCAGACTTACTGAAGTAGATGCTTTGAAAAGCATGAGCAAAAGCAACAGCTGTGCTGTCATATATTGAAGTCTTTTGAATGAAGTTCACTAAATGGTTTTTCCCATGTTCAGTATATGTCTTATGCCTTACCTTTAACTTTGGAATAGCAAGGCTCACAGTGCACAGTTTGTTTGTAAATCCAAATGCTGTCTCCTGCTTTTAGATCTTCCAGAGGTCTTTTACATACTTCACACTTCAACGTACCAGCCAAAGAAGGAAGACAAATTAAAATGAAATATTTCTCTATTATTCTTAGGAGCATGCTTTCCTTTAGGAAACAAGCAATCCCAGACCAGAATAGGAGTTATTATTACTGCAACATAAAAACTGAACACTAGAATAATAGTTTTAGACAACAGGAAGTTAGATATCTGACTGTTTCACCTTCAAACATCTAAAAATCAGATATCAGTGTCTCAACTGGTTGCCTAGGTATACTCATTATACTTAACAACCCTGTCCTTTCCCCAGATATTTCCAAAGGGTACTTTTACTTTCTCTGTCTTAACTTAGGGGTTTATCCTAAAGTAAGATGAATGACCATTTTGAGATCCCTTTATTTCTTCACTGAACAAAGTAAGAATGATCACACATAATCATCCAACTCAGAGTAGATCTAGACTTGTTCATTTCAAAATACCTTATGACACTTCATCTTAACAGCTATGTCTCCCATTCTTGCAGAATCTGGACACTACTTTCACAAATGTCTCAAAAAAGCTAATTTTTTACAATAGAGAAGCCTTGACCATGTTTCATATATAAAAATGCACAAATAGACACAGAGGCTGACTTATGAAGATCACAAGGAAAACCCACAGTGCATCAAGAAGCATGGTAATTTGATACAGAAACTGGGATTTTGATACCTAGATAATTTTATTTATTTATTTAAATCTATTAAAAATAGTAAATTGTGGTTTCTTTGGATATTTTATCCACTAATAAGTGAAAATCAGCATTAGTGTTAAGGTGTTATTAAAACAATCTGCTGTCTACATGATTTCGTATTTCTTTGTTTAAATCAGCCAAAGGGTGGCCATGTCTTTAAAGCTACACAGAGAAAATAAATCTAAAATTTGGGGTTTGTAATTATTGTACCTTTGGTATATACCATTACAAGGAAACGAAGATGGTGTACTGCTGTCAGCTATGTGCAAATCTTTAATGGATACAGGGGATTTGTAAGGAGCTAAATGAATACTTGAATACTGTTTATGAGAAATTGCACTACTTAGCTAAACACATAACTACAAGCATGAACCACAGATCAACATCAATTGTTTACATTTTTTGCCAATGCTTTCATAAGTTTGTAGCTATACAAAAATTAAGCTGAATGCTCTTGGCCAGGTAGGTTGACAGTAGGTAACAAAAAAATATAGTTTAAAAAATAAGCATAAATATTTAACAGATAATTCATCCACTACCAGTGTGTTAATACTCCCATTCTTCTTTATGTGGGTTGATGTGTCTAAAAAGAATGGAAGCAGACCAGAACTTATATTTACTTGCAATAGTAGTATTGAGGACATATTACATAGCAGTTCCCATGGAAGAAAATGCCTTTCTGGTGCTCACAGAGCTCAGAAAGTCCACAGTAAACAAAAAGCACATGCAGCTTCATACACGTGAAGTGCAGCCATACTGCTGTATTCTGATTTGTGTTACTTTTCATGTAGCAAGTAGGGACAAGAATTGCTGTCAGAAGCAGAAGTAAAAGCTGTGCAGGACTGGGCAGAAATATGAGCTATGCTAATGCAGTGATTTTGAGTATTGTTTGCTAGAACAACAAACTCTATGTTAGGTGTAAGCAGAAATCAAACAAATGAGGCAGAAAGAAACCAGACTATGGGACTGAGCACTACCTGAGAAAAATTTAATTGCAAATTTTTGGCTGAGGCTTAGTTTGGAATTAAAAGCCAAAAAGAAATTTCTTCTGTGCTTTCATTCTTAATGGGAATAGGAAAAAAACACCTACTTTTTAATAATTAAGACCATTTTAAATGTTAATCAAGAACATCTACAAAACTTCATAAAAAAAACTGAATAAAATTTTGCAAGAAGAAAGTGTAAGTTGATATAATTGACTGTATCAGACTTGAAGTGAAGGCTGCATTGGACTCGAAGAATACATTCAGCTGTATCCTTTGTCCTGCTTATGATTGCAAGGGAGGAGAGGGAAGGAGAATAGAGGGAGAAGGAGTGAGGGAGATAAAAAAGAAGGGATTGTGTAGGGAAGAGAGGGAAACAGAAAGATTAGTATCTCCTACATTAATCTCCTCCAATCTTAAAACATCTTATTCTTACAGGTGGAGAAGGCCTAAGGCCTAAATAATCTCTTATTACTATAATGCAGGTATTACAGTCAAATTGTATTTCTTGGTAGCAGGTGAAATCTTACCTTGAAGCAAGTCGAATGACAGTAAATTTGCAAGGCATCTAAGATCATTTTGGCATCTATGCCCAAGGGCTTCCTGCAGTATGTACATATATCTTTTCCAATTATACTCCTGTGTATATAATATAACATCAGCTGTCAGAAAAAGAGCTGCCATTGAAATCTCAAGCAGAAAAATTGATAAGGTTAGCACACTGCATGGGAAAGACATTTCTGTACTGTACAATGGCCATTAATGGAAAAATGTCATTTGTGTATTCTCTCCATTCCAGTTGGCAGGTGTCATACACATGCTCCTGTGATGGGCAAATTGCTGACCAAAAATGTCAGGTAGCAAAAAATACCTGGGTAGAAAGAATGGTCTTCTCTGGTGAACTGAATTAAGCTGCTGAATGTCTGAGAACATGCATACTAAATAGTGATAAGTGGAGGGGAATGATTTTAATATTTTAACCACAAAAGTAAACTGGTAGTTGAATTCAAACTGCCATCATTTTATCAGTCTTGTTCACAGAATCCTCTGCAATGCAGAAGTGCCTGAAAACTTTTTTGACTTTCTGCACTGCAGACAGAACTCATACCTGCACAGCAATTATAGTGAGTACATATATACAATGGCCTACAAGGTATTTGTGACAATGATATTTTTAAAATTTTTTTCAGTTCTTGTTGCACTCCTATGTGACATCACTCTGTACTTCGTCTGGATACAACTGTTGGTTTTGTTTTAGAATTACAAGACCAATGGCTTTTGCTCCTTTCCTGTCAGTGACAAACTGCTGTACTAATATTTAGTCATCCCCAGAGTTCCTTATTCTTATGCTGGAAAGGATACAAGTTTTTCTGATTAGGCATTTCCAGGTAGTAGGGCTGTCCATATTGAATTGCAAATAGTGGGCGCGTTGAATTTCTTTTTTCCCATGAGGTAAGTTATTACAGATTGAGCAAATACCCTGCTTATATTTGAGAGTGTCTTACTGGTGTGAAAAGATAGTTTTCAACAGCACTGTCATGTGAACCTATTCCTCCACACTTGTACATAAGTTTGGTCATTACTGTTCTCACAAAAGAAGGAAATTTTGCCGAGTAAGTGGCTGCCTGAGTTAGAAACCTACAGAATCACAAAGCCAACTCTGTCACTTATGGCATTGGCTCTTCTTTCTATAGATATTTTAAATGTCAGCTGTGACAAGCCTAACATAATATTAGGCTGCTGAACTGTGGTAATGATTTGCTGGCAAGATCTCACTGAAAGAGACCTTTGTATGAAAAGCTGCCTCATGATGGTGACTTCTACTGCTCTCTTTTGTCTGAAGACTTGAATGCTTATGTAAATGTCTGTGTCCTTTGGTACTGTACAATGTTATTAATGTGCACTTACCTATCAGAAGTAGAATAAACAGTTTTGATAGTATTTCCAGTTATATTTTCTTCATAGGCACCAAGTGATGATTTGCTGTGAAGCAGAGAGCACATAGTTATCACTAAACAGTATTACATATTTTAAATGTTTCACTACATTGATGATAATATGCAAAATAAACTAAGAGGCTTGTAAAAAGAATCTTACTTGGTAATGAGTTCTTTTTCTTTTTCACAACCATCAAAAATATTTATAAAATAAAAAGTATAAATTAGTAATATAGTAATATTTGTAATATAGTATACTTAGACTGTTGCATTTTTGAATGATTCTTCAGCATTTCAAAATTAAATCCACAAGCCCATTGAACAAAATTATTCATAAGGGTATTTGTTTTTCTGTGCTGATATTTCAGCCTAAATGATACATATCAGAAAATGGTGACAGACACATTTTTTCATTTTCCTCTGCTTCTTTTACTTGTCTCAAAAAGCTGTCAAGCAGCCAAACAAAATTACAACATGTCCCTAGAATTAGACTGAGGGTCTTTATAATGCAGCCTTTCCAGTGTATGATTTGTATTCACCACAGTAACTGTATTGTTCCTTATATCAGAGTAGAAAGGAATATACTGAATTTAATTATCACAGAAATTAAATCTTCCATTTTTAACAGTCCCATTGCCAAGTTACTTAAATGTCAGTTTTGTTTCCATGGAAGGGATGAACATGTATGTGACAGTTGAAAAAGTAATCTTGCCATACATGTCTTGAAGATTTCTGAATTGATTTATTTATCCTATTCTCCAGAAATTCTTAAGGTATATAGTAATTGTACATGTTTCATATCACTCTTGAATCATGTTCTTCAACGTTAGGAGCAATTGTTTGCAATCATGTGTATTTACCAGAAGTTGGATTTTTTTCCAGGAAATATAACATATTGAAAATGTGTAAGGTGTGTTATGGAGCTCAGATATTATTTTCTAATACCTGTATTTTGTAAAGTACATATGTCTTATCTGATTTCTGTGCAACCCCAGAAATGTATTTAAATTGCACAGTTACTGATAAGCTGAAATTATAAATATTTTATTTGTATTACATAGAACATAACAATGAGTTTGTTATTTAATTAGAATATAACAAGCTCACCTGAGTTTGCTCACCACAGAGAAAATACCTCTTCAAATGGACACCCAGTGCTCCACTTACATTTCAGATGAGATGAAAGTAAGCTTACTACGTAGGAATGCAAACTAAAGCTAAGTGGTCACCTTTTAAAAGAGTTTCTCTAGCTGAGAAATTCACTTGACCAAGAATGTGCACAACACAAGTCACAGGGGGGAGCATATTGATATTGCAATTGCCTCCTAAAGTTTCTTGCTACAGTGAAACGTGGCAAAGGGATATAATTTCTCTGTTCCTGTAAAGTATGAGCTTGTGCTTCTTATTTTTGTTGTTAAGCTTGCTTTTCCCAAATCTTTCATTTAACTTACTGTATTTAACTGCAGAATCTCAGGCAAAGTGAGTACTGTGCATTGCACACTCAACATAATATAGGTATTTACATTCTGCATGCCTGAAAGTAACATTATCTTACAGGAAGTTGCATAGAGAAAAAACACTTTCCTTGAGTGTTCTAGTGTAGAAAACATCATCCCTTGGATTTTACTAACTGACTGGAGTATTATAGTTTAAATACACAAAAATATATATAATCACAGCTTAGGTAGTAAACCACAACTGCAGCGTATATAACAAAAAATGCACTGAATGTACAGCAAAAAGATTTCCTAAGCATCATTTTCTAACCTTGTCAACTGAAAGTGTAAGGAAACTCAGAACATTTAAATAAATGCATAGTCTGACAGCTTGATGAGACACCAAGTGAAAACTGAGTCCCAGTGTAGCCTGAGAACTGTGCCCCTGATCACGTCCCTTCTTTCAGCTCCTATCAGTCGCTTCTTTACTTGCTATGGTGTGACTTGTTCATACAACAAACTACTCCACAATAAATACTCTCTAGAGCCTATTGCATAAAACCTGGAAGAATAAGCTACGAAGACCATTAATTTAATTTTTCATGAATTAGAATAGGACTAGAGCTTCAGGTAGAGGCTATAAAGTCTATTAAATGTAAGGTAACATTACATATTGTAGCACATTCTTTGCCCTGTCATTCTTCTTTTACTGTTCTCTATTTTAACTTTCAAAGATAATCAGAACATTACAACTCAGGCCTTGTATGTGCACAAAATTCTGAAAAATGCTAATTAATCTTTCTGTTGAATATTCATTTTTAATCTTGAATTATATACTGTTTGGCTTTGCTTTTATTCCCAGCCACTTTACAGGTTTGTCCTTCAAGGTCATGCAGAATTTTCAGAATACACAGATTTTAACTGTACTCCAACAGCAGATGTAAGAATATGAGGGGTTAAAGATCCTGTGCCCATTCATATCCACAGTAAGGATCAGGTGTGCATAAGGTTAAGGATGGGGACATTGACCATAATTCTCATAAAGTACCAGACTGTGACCTTTACTTTCCCTGTCAGTAAGGCTCAATAGAATTTTCCTCTCCCTGCTGAGTCATCAGCCCTGACTCAGGCAGTTCACAACTATTATACATCAAGGCAGCATATAGGTTATGTCTTTAAAGAATCCTTCCTACATAAATAATTAATCCATATAGATGGGTGGATTGATACTGAAGAGAGGTTTTCTTAATCCAGAAAGGTCTTTCATTCAAAAACTATATATTATACTTTTTTGTCATATTTTGTGAAAATAATTATGACCATGAATAACAAGATAACATTTCCTTTTATTTCAATTATTTCCTGATACCAATACATCTGGTGTACAGCTAGTGCTAATAAATATCCCTGCACCACATTTTTCACTCAGATTTTCAATATGTGGGTTTGTAGAGGTAGAATCCAGCTAGAGCATGAGTATTGCAAGAGAAATGGTTTTTAAAATAGTTTGTTCTTGGTCAAAAAGTCAGAATCCCATGCCACAGTGTCAGTGATTGGGTGGATGACACATGGGTTCAGATTCATCCCATATAGGTTTAGGAAGTTAAAAAGGCACTTTTAAGTGAAGAGTGTAATGCTTTCCTTATAGTCTCATAAAGAAACAAGTTCATAATAAATAAGAGCATTCAAGAAATCCCTTTCCTCTATTGATTAGATAAGAATTCTGCTCAGCTGCCCTCCTAAATTTTATGTTTCAGCTGTATCTCTAGAGCTATGCAGGGTGTGCCTTGTGCTCCTCTGGGCACTACAGTTAGGATTTGTGACCTTGTGTGCCTGGGATCCTGGAAGCAGATTTGAAAAGGGACTGACATGACTCCAGATACCAATGAGAGCCTTCTAAGCATTCCCGAAATTTCTTGCATAAAAAATCTTTATATTATTTTTTTCAAGAAATGGCACTTTAGACATTACAGTACCCAAATAATTTTCCACAGTACCTGGTCTTTCTTTCACTGTCACTAGAGTAGTTTTTTTCTGAGAGATGGTATGGAGCCCTTGGAGGATTTTCACTTGCTTTCTCAATTATCCTAAAATAAAAAAGAAACCACATGACAAGAAAATAAACACTTTTCAGAAATCTTTTTCAGTTACACACTTTTGATTTACATGTATAGGCATGAAATCAGAAGCTTGGACTAGAAAAAGCAGATAAAATAAATTTACCTTACTTTGGTTAAATTGTTGCTGGTGCAAAATAATGCAGTCACTGACCTATAATTTTTCATCCCCCAGTTTATGCTGATATATTCATATATATTCATATTGGAAACTTCAACTAACTTTAATTGAACTCCAGTTTCCTCAAAGAAACTAGAGTTTATTTGAGTTTCTAGAGTGCCCACTGGGGTTTTCAGCTGTATAATAATGTCTCAGTTGTTGATAGTATTCCACATTTTCTTGTCAGCATTCCATAATGTTGTACTCTTAGGCTTACTATATTTTAGTTACAAATTTTCTTTTTTTGGATTTACTACAGTTTTATTTTTATTAGAAATTACCAACTAAACAGATACACAGACTCATTTCAAGAAGCAGGAGTGTGATTCAAGCAAAAGGAACCTCCTCCTGCAGTTTTTCCTGCCACAAAACATGACAGGCAAACAAACATAAAAATAGACCTTATCATACAAATGATGGGATTTTGGGAATAAGTGCTAATAATGTTTTCAATAATTTTACAAAGCAGCTCAGACAAAGGCCGCTCTTGTTTGGTTCTACCAAAGGATATATTCTGAACAACATGATCATTATCTGCCTCAGCTCTGGATGTGTGGGCTGCAACTTGATTATTTCAGTGAGCTTGCCAGGGACCCTCACTTAGTGCTTGTTGTGCTTTACATGCAGAGCAGTGCTGCAAGAAGCAGCACCTCCTTTGTGCCCAATTCATGATGGGGGAAGTCCCTGTCAGAACTGAAAGAGAAACTCATTCACTGGAGATGCTCAGTATATCCTTTCCTCGTCAGACTGTTGAGTGGAACTTCTGGGATAAAAATATTTTCTATTTAAAAATAGCAAAACTGCCTATATATACAGATAACTAACTACATTCTTCCTCTTCATGTGTATGTATAACTAAATGGAAGAATCAAAAAAGACACCCTCAGAATGGTACCTAAAAACATACCACTAACCTCACTTCAATTGACCAAAATGGATCCTAGCTTTTGTAAATAATAACATCTAGTAGCAGTAAAGCTTTTATACTAAGAATGCATTTTCTTGTATTTGTTTGAGAGGCCAGCAGCTGAATTCATAGAACACTTAGTTAAGCACAAAAATACTTAGGAGGATTTTGTCACTAGTCATTTTCCTTCTCCATGAGAGATTATATGTTAGAGTCATTGCTTATCAAAATACATGCAGCTTTATTGTTACATTTGTTTAATCAGGCACATTTTAGAAATAATACAGATATCTTACTCACACTTAGAAATTCTCTTTGCTTATATTAGGAATTAATATTTTCTGGTTCTACTAAACAGCTACAAGTATTGATATTTGATCATTAAACTTTAGAGAGAACTATGAATTGATTCTCACCACTTTTTACTTTGGTCATCAGCAGACTTTACTTCAGTGTGATCCCCAAAGTCCTTATCTCTGAAAGTGAGAAAGATCTCAGAATTAATAGAAGTATTTTATTTTAAAACATTTTAAATGGACTAAATTATGTTGAAGAAGAAAAATAGCTGTATGCATTTCCCAGTAAGATTCTTGACTACATGAGTAAGTTATCTGTTCAGGCTTTGATATTTTTCAGTTTCTTTCCAATGTGACACTGCAAAATAATTAAAAATTACTCAAAAATATCAAATCCATTTTAGTATTATTGTAGGATAATTCAGGCTGGAATTCAGGGAGTTCAGGACCTCTCTGGTCCAACCTTATGCTCAAAGCAGGGGCAGCACTGAGGCCAGACCAGGCTGCTCAAGTACTTGTGTAGTTTGGTCTTGAAAACATTCAAGGAGAGAGGTAGCACAGCCTCTCCAAGCAAGCTGCTCCACTGCTGGACAGCCATCCACACAGCCAGTCAGAATGTCTCATATTTCATCTTGCATGTCACATCATGGTGCCATGCTACAGGTGAAGGTCTTGCCTATATCTTCCAAACTGACTGTAGCTCTGTCATTTTAGATGGATAACAGACTTTCATTCAGTTCAGGCATCAGTACCATGAGCTATGGAAATGCTGCCAAAGTGTGTCCCTTGCTTTGTTATCATATCCAGCCCAAATCTCTCTTCCTACTGCTGTTATCTAGGGTTGTGCACAATCTTTAGGTCTATGTGTTCACATTTATGCCTCATCAATCACTGCTTGTGAAAAAGCTGATTTAATATAATAAATTTCATGTATTAATGTATGTCAAGTATATAAAATATAATTGTACATTAATATTGTATATTAAATGCTCTATAATAAAGAATATAACTCACTGACAAATTGTTTAATTTTGAAAAAAGGTCAAATAAAAAATCCAATTATTTTTACTGAACAGAATCTATTAATATCAATATCCAATCAATCATAAATATTTTATAAGTATATAAGGGGCAGATTATCACAGGCTTGCCTTTTATTTTTCTGATCATCAGTATATTTTTCAGTCAAATCCAAAAGATCTTTTCCTCTGCAAAAAAAACCAAATAGCACTGTTAAGATATTCCCACTGTCTAGGAAGGGTTAAAGTGTCATAAAAGAAAGAAATATATTTATGCACACATTTAAAAAGAAAAAACTAAATTTTTAGATAATTTTATGTTCAAAATTTGCAAAAAGTTGTGTTCTTGAAGAAAATATGTTCATAATTTTCCCCTAGCAAGGTAAAGTTCTGCATTATTTATTTATAAAAATTATTATCTAGTACGTATAAGAAAATTAAAATGCTTTTTAAAATTCTATTAATGCCTTCATTTGATTGTTCTTTGCCAGTGAAGACAGTGAAGAAGAAACATGATCTTTCAAAGAATTTAGAATTAATTTACAGATTCCAAGCAGCTTAATCCATGTTTGCATAATCTATTTGCAAAAATGAATTTTAATTTAAACTAAGAAACTTCAGCTTCTGAAGTCAACACCTAAATATATGGCCAAATATCCAAAGTTTTGCTTCTGGAATGACAGGAAATTACCTCTGTGTGTCATCAGGGTTAACAGTTAATGTACTGATCATGTCTGTATTTATATTGAAAATGCTAGTATCTGAACAGTTACATATTTTACACATAAGGAAACATTTTCATCGATTTCATAAATACAGTTAAACTGGAGGCTAGGTTTTCTTCTATTTTCTTTACTATTTTAAAATGCTTCAATGAATTAGAGAATGGAATGATTTATGAAAAGTACTGTAAGAAAAACCCCATGATTCTCTTTGGGTAGAAGTAGCAAGCAAAAAAAAAGGCCAGACTAGCTCTGTGAAACTCTTGATTTGGTCTCTTCAATCCATGATAGGTTTAAAACTTTGGAGACTCCTAAAATGCAGTAGTGTCTCAAATCCTTGGATTCCTTCCTGATAAATTCTCTGTGAATTAACCTTAAAAAAACAAACAAACAAACAACAAAAAACCCCAACAACAACAAAAAAAAAACAAACTTAGAGTTTAGTGCTAAAGGTATATCTGTAAGTATGTGTATGTGTATATGTAAGATTGTCTACTGTAAAATAGATGATCACGTTGGCAACATTTATCTTCTGTTACTGTTTAGAGCATGGTTCTTGAAATTTATCTATAGAGTATCAGTGCTCAGTGTGGCAAATAATACAAAGCTCTTGCTAGCACAGTACCCCACCAGTTCCTCCCTTTCTCTGTGCTGAAGGGCTGCTTGCAGACCTCCACAAACTTGAAACTCATTGAACTGACACACTGTTCAAAAAAGAAAGTTTAATCTGTTCTCTATGGATCCCTTCCCTTGCTGAATAAAATGCTTTGTTACACCTTGCTGGGCAACACTTACCATCCATGAGTTCTACAGTATTTTATTTACTGCCCTTTTTCTAACCATATAAAAATATTTCAGTGATAGTTTAACTGTGGAAGCATATAAGTCATGTATGAATGCTTGCCATAAGTAGTACTTGTTCAACTGACAGTGCACATGCCAGTTAATTATTCTGTATTTTTATATTCATCTTTCTGTATAAGGAATGCTACTTATTCATCTATAAACATTTGACAGATTAGCAACATTACCTTTCCTGACATTCTCATAGTTGCAAACTACTCACTGCCTTAGAAAAGTAGGGCTTGAGGAACTTTGAATACTTACTCCTTGTCACCTGTGAAAGAACTTGAATTCACTTTGCTGAGGTTATCCAAGTCTTGGTTCCTTTAGAGACAGAACAAAACCCAGGTCGAAGCACTATTAGTATAGCCATCTGTCAATTATCAAATTAAATACTCATGCTAAAAAAATGTTACAATTGAATACTCATTTTTAAAAATGTTATAATTGACAGATTCCTTAAGAAGAAAAAGCTTTAACTGCTGAACATCATCTTAGTAATTGAAAGGTATTCATAGAAACAGCAATATGCCAACCATATGCACATTAAGCCCATACTTTTCCTGGAATAAAAAGACCAAATTATGTTTTGGAAACAAAAAGTTATACCTAGTACTTTTGTCAAAAAGAATAATTCCTGCTGAACATGCATTGTGCACAACTTCAAAGAGTGTCTGACCTCTAACACGCTATGATACAATAAAAAGTCTTTACCAAGTAGTACAATCAACCAAGTACTCCTGGCACATGTGTGAATCATATCCTACCTAAAAAGTGATTATGGACTAAGTCCTTCTGTCTAAATTTTAAAAAAAGTCCTTTCATCTATTTGGTAGGTTATCTAGACCAGCTCCTTCCCAAGTAAATGCTCACTTCTCAAAATAAATGTCATATTTAAACTGAAGGGTGCTGAGATCTGGTTACCTCCACTGATTCTTGCATTTCCACACAGGGATAGAATGTAATTTATCATTGCTATCTCATATAAGGAAAAAAAAAATCTTCCTCGAATTAGATCTTGTTGATTAACTTCTTTTTTTAATAGACTAATATTATCATATCAGTTAAACATATATTAATGTAACATAACTAATAAAAAGAGAAACGTGAATTAAAGTATTTTATACTTTTTGAATGAAACTTTTAGTAGTATCACAAGTATTGCGCCAATGTTAACATTTTTATCAAATACTTTGTTCCTGTGAAAATGCATTTTCAAAATGCAAACTCCTCTACTTGAAAATTTTCCAGCAGATTTACCTAAAAAGATACCATCTAGTAACATTATCTCCCTAAAAAAGATTTAATTTTACTCTTCAAAAGAAAGCAGTGGGGAAAGAATTATGCCTTTGATGATACAACCTCCTATAGGACCTGTTATATAACCTGGCAGTCAAAATTGTTCCATATGTTCCTTTACTCACTTTTCATTCTGACCTGTTTTGTCATGAAGCAACATCTCCACGGAAGATAAAGGCTTCTTTTTGGTCATATTTGTCAGATTTGGGGCTCCCTTTGATAAGATTATCAAGATCTCCATTTGTTTAGGAATTAAAGAGTTCAGTGCAAGGAGAGTTGAACTGCCGTTTAGCTAGAATTCCACACCAGTCATTAATAAATTATATACTTGTGGGAATTCTCTTTATATTATCACAGACTTAACACTATTCAGAGTATTCCTTTAGAAACTGAAGCCTTGCAGTTATCCAAAAATATCCTTTCCTTGGTGAAAAGGCAAAAATGCTTCCTCACTATGTGAAGGTAGCAACATTAAAATTATAGTAAATGTAAATAAGAGTGCACATAGTTACTTATTTTACATTTTTGCAACTTTTATTTAAAAAAACAAAACAGCCAAACCTAGCTGTGCATATGTCTGGCCTGAGTAAATATGTGTTATTATTCTTGTCTCTTGCATCCTCCATTTCATTCTGTTCTTAGAGGTATTCAAAATATTCATTTCAAGTCTTCTCTGAAGCCTACTGAAGGTTTGAAATTGCAGCAATCCCAACTATAATCTTTATGTGCTGTGCAACCTGCACATATATGTCAGCTTCAGTGTTGCATATTCACCCAGCACACAGGAAGCAGATTTGGGGCTCCTGTTCTGTCTACAATCACAGGATTATCTGCAGTTTACTCAGCACAGTTATCAGCAGCCTTTCTGCTGACTTCTGCTGCCTTTCCCAGCATGGAGCAATGGAAAAGCTGTGAAAGTAGCAAAGCTGTGCCCTGCAGGCCACTGTGTCTGTACCCTCCTGTGTCTGATTGCCAAAAGCATGTAAGCATTTGCAGAACTAAATCCCAATGTGCTTCTAATGAGAATATAGAGTAAAGTAATATAGATTTTTGAAGTTTTTACTTGTGTAGATATAAAATATTCTGTTCACTTTTTTGTGATTTTCAATTTAATATTTTAATAATTCCTGTGGGTGAGTCTTTCAGAATTAGACACCTTATTGAAGAAACCTTCATATAAAAATATTCCAACAGAGTGCATATAAAATATACTTCCAGAACAAGGTCCAAATACTAGAACTTTCTGTGTTAATCTCTGTAAGAAATGTTAAAATATCTCAGTATTGTATTAAATACTACATCATTGAATGAATAGTGCTATAGAAATGTATTTCAGAACACTGGGAAGTTGTATCACCTATATATTTGTTCTTGTAGGTAGTAGCATTCTGTCAAAAGGGGAAGAAAAAACTCCTTTGAGATGAGCAGGAAAGATTCTGGCTCTACGATATGTAGTTTTTAAGTTTTCACATGTATTTCAACACTTCCCACATAACTTCAGATTTCTTTATCTTAAATTTCTCTGTTCTTTGCACAGAATTTTCAAAAAAAGAATGAGTAATTATTTAAAATAGTTCAAAATTGGCCTACTGCCTGTTTGGAAATAATGGGGGAAAGAAATTTCCAATAATTTAAGACTTATTCCTTCAGAAATGCATGTACTGGCCTACATTAATCCTTGGTGCAACTGGAAGGATAGCTGAGTTAGTTCCCTTCTGTAATCTTTAAATCATCATGACTTTACAGCCGACAGCATTTTGTTACTTCCTCACATTATTTTATTCTTGTCAGTGCTTTGGGTATCCCAGTGCACTGAGTGACTTGCAAGGAAGATTTTACTTGCTATCTAAGCAAGGCTACACATGCACTCCTTGCCATCTGCAGCCTGATTCATAGAACACCAACCCTGAAGGGTCCTAATAAGTGAACAGAAACAGTTGCTGCAGCAGACTGCAGCACAAAAATACAAGCAGACTGACCTGTTCAGCTACACATTATGGTTCCCATGAAAGAGAAGGTCTGTGAAACAGAACCTTGGAAGATATGAATTTATTGTACACTTCTCAAACTTTCAGCCCTATGAAACATCTTGACATGACTGCAGCAAGTAACCAGGACTTAAGCACTGCAAGTTCTTTGCCTTGAGGTGGCTGTCTTAGAGCAAAGCTGAGGTCATAGGATACACAACTGCAAGCTGCTGGTTCAAGCATATTTCTGGTTATTAGCAACTAAAGTTAAAGAGCTGCTATTTATAAAAGGACAAAATGTAAGGTAGGACAAGCTGTAGAACATGGGGCATAACTCAGAATTTATCTGATTGTGTTCAGGGCATACTTTTGCTGACTTTTTAAATCTCTCTTTGTTAGCAAAGCTACATTTACTTTAGCATTAGCACACAGCATTTTCAGCTAGTGTTGATATTAGAACATAATCCAGACTCACATTAAGAATTAGAGTAGATATACATTACAGAACCTAAACAGAATTTCAGGTTAGATTTCATTAGACAGCTGCTACTGTGTTAAAAATCAGCACTATAACTTACATCTTTTTTAATACTTCTAAAAGAGATGACAAATATTAAAGTAAGAAAAAGACTAAGCTATATTCATACATTAAAAATGCTCCTTGAATATCAGAGTATCAGATGTAGTGAAAGGCTCCTGTGGAAAAGGATTTCCAGTTGCAAGTATAAGTTTTACTTGAAAAAATAAACTATTTTGGTGTCCAAGGCTGCCTGAATTGAATTTATACTTGTTACATTTGTCAACAACTTTTTAAAACATAGATGATGGTGATGGAAAACAGCAGCAATGAACTTCTATACAAAGCAGTTTAGACAAACTAGGGGAAATTTCTTTCAAATACAGTAGGTGGCCTGTAATAGACACTGACATTTTTCATAGGTCATTGCAAAGGATGCCACCTCCAAGTACAGTATTTTCTGAGACAGCTATTAAATCCCTCTGAACATTCTGCCTAGGGTGAATATTTTTGAAATGGATGAGAATGAGATAGGTCAGACAGCCTGCCAGGAGGAGAATATAGTTTGCTCACAAATTCAATAGGATAAAGTATTTTAATAAAGACTCAGGACATGGCTGGAAGTTTTTAGGAGCAGCTAACCCAGGGTAACTAATATGCATTTTTGTAATCTACATAAAGATATTTGGAATGGCAGTACAGAAGATTTTGCATTGTATAGTATACAAAAGGATCTCAAGTACTGAAAAACCAAATTAATTTATTACAAAATAGAAACATTAGGATTTGGATTAAGACCTAGGTATGCTTGTTATTATTGATAAAGTATGGAAGACAATTCTTTCGATTCATTTACTTTTCTGTTGGTAAGTGACCACCTCCTGAATAAATGAAAAAAAAAAAAAAAAAAAGAAGCCTCTTCTGGCTTTAACAACATCTTTGCACAAAATGCACAAAAATAGCACAATGAATCCAAAAATAGCCCCACCCTGAAGGATAGAAAAACTCATGTACATCTGGGCTGCTGTGGGCCTTATGCTACAGACTTGTTAGCCATGAAATTTGCTGCTGCTCTCTGCTATTTTGCCTCTAGCTGCTTGTGTAAAATAGGATTAGAAATCTGACAACTAATGAAGACAGTCCAGCAGAATAAAAGACTAGCAAAGAACATAAGTAATGAAGGTTTAAAAAAAGCTGTCAAGGCAGGCTGCGTGCAAATTGTATGGCTCAGTTTAACCAGGGACTGCTATTCTGCCATCTCTTGAATTCCTATGCCTCTCAGACACAAACAGAAAGGGAAATTATATAAGGCTTGTGTGACAAGCTCTACAGAAATCAGCTAAATTTCAAAATCTTAATGTCGCTGATCCTATATCAATATCACCAAATATTCCTTCTTTATGGAACAAAAATTCAATTAATGTTATCTATCTCATGCCTTCCTTCATTTAATGTATGAAAGATCTATGGACATTTTCAGTAAGCAGTCTTTAAAAGTACAAGAGTATACATATACATGTAATATGCAATCACAAAGTGCAATCATAATTCCTTTTATGCTCTGTATCAAAAAGTTAGAGAAATTGAATTGTCTACATTTGGCTTTGCTTTTCAGTCTGCTTTTGATTTCTACCTCAGTTCACTTGAGATAGAGATCTAATACTTTTCAGTCTTCTGCTCTGTGATCTTTGCTTGTGAATCTCACTTATTTCAGATAATAGTTCCGAAATTCTGGTGTAACTGGTGACAAGTCAGATCGCCATCAAAAAGGAAAACACAAATTAATGCAATCCACACATTCAAGCACATCTCATAGCTCTTTCTGATTTTGGGGGTTTTTTTAATCTTGAAATCACACCTACAAAAAAGCTCTAGTGATGTTATTCTTTAGCAAAAGCAATGAAGTCTTTCTAATATTTGTACTTGAAAATTCTAAAGGCAATGAAGAAAGCATCAAGCAAATATGTCCTAAATGCTGAGGTGAAGTTGATCCTAGACATGTGGGAGTAAAAAATGAAATTTTGAACAGACTCCAGCTAAGCTCATGAACCTCAAGCATCAGGAAGCAGAGTATGGGCCCACAGATCTCTCACTATTCAGTGAATACTTACCTAACCTGTAAAAGTCCTGAGCCTTTATCTATTTCCAAATTTTCCCTAATTCTTGAAGGCATTCTTGCCTTGTTGCCTAGAATTTTATCATCCATCCTTGCTGATGCACCAACAGTTGACATAATACCCAAGCACCAATATTAGACTAGAAAACTGAAGGACCATGCATATTTCAAACTTGTTGGAATGCCTTGAATGACTGGGGCACTTGATGTCAAATCCAGGGATAATCAGTGAGGTTTTGAATTTAGTCACTCTGTCAACATCAACATAATCATGAGCAATCCAGAGGCAGCTTTATTAAAGGAATCATGCACAGTATTTTTAATACATCTGTATCTGTTTTCTGATTAAAAGCCCTGAGCAGAATTATAAAAATTATCAAGATTATTCCCTATTTCTAATATATGATATAAGATATATATAATATTTTAAAATGTGATACCAAAAACTTGCATCTGATGTCCCTTCTTCAGTGATCTCTCCCTGCTGACCTACAAAGCATTCTGATAAACATCTTCTTCTTCTGACATGATGGAATATGAAAAGACCACACTTAGAATGTCTGGCTAGAATCATAAGGACATTTTTTAATTAGTCATGTCAGCACAGGAGAAGACAAAAAACAACCAATTGCCAAGTGGGCCTTGCAACTCTGGAAAAAAAGAGTTGGTGTTGAGAATATTAAAGAAGTCAGCCATCTTACTGGGTTAAGTTTAGCATCATGGGCCCAGCTGAATTTTGATCTGCTGTTATAGTTATTTTACTGTCACTGTATCAGCTTTGTCAAGTATAACTGAGGATGAATAAAGGAACTTTTTGAAATAAGATTGGCATTTATCCTGGATCAGGGTGCATTTCCTTCCACTTGTTTCCAACAACTTTTGAGGAACACAGTTGTCCTCCAGAATATGTTAGAGATCTCTATATGGTCTAGCTAAAAAGTGAAAGCAAATAAAGGACATACAAAGGAAAAATCATACAGGAATTACTCATGTAGGAGCCATGCCTTTAAATTCTGGCCATCTAAACTTTAGACCTGCCTAAGATAATTCTTTTGAATATTTCTCATGGCTCTTTGTAATTGCGTATCTTACAGACTCGTAGAATGGTTTGGGTTGAACCTGAAAGACCATCCAGTTCCAACTCCCAAGCTGTGGGCAGGGACACCTTTCACTAAACCAGGTTGCTCAGAGCTCTATCCAACCTGGCCTTGAACTCTTCCAGGGATGGCAATCTAATGAGAACACATAATTAGCCAATGTCTCAAAAAGCATCTACATGTTCTTTCAATTTTGTGCTTTACACGGCTCTAGAACAAGAAAGGTTTTGTCAATTAATGTTTGTTTAGGAGACCTGACATCATGGTTTTAATTCCATTGGTTTGGAAAATCCTAAGTGAATAACAATTCACTAATTTATTTTTTTAAAATACAACCCCCCTATCTTGTATATTTTCCACTTCTAGAAGTTCCCAGGTGTTGATAGACACAGCAATGTGAGTCCTTATTACAAGAGTTAGTTTAAGCACAGGTAATTAATGTGTTGATCTTTCACAATCTATTGCAATGAGAACTGGGTACACATCTTGGGTCAAATAGGAATATCATTAAAAAGGAGCATAGTACACACTGATTTACATCATTGCCTGAATTTTCTATCTGAGAGGAGTAATAATAGTGAGTTATCCTATACACTAGGGGAAAAGCTTATACAGGAGCAAGAATACAGGATTCTCTTAATCATGCCAGAAAAAAGTATTCTAGTCCCTTGTTTCTGTTCCCTAGAAATTGCCTCTCTTACCCATATACTTACAAATGTACAGCTGAAATATTTTCTTCAAGACAACGGGTAGCTGGCATACCAAAAAGACATCTTTATGTAAGGGTTTCTGCAATAAGCCCTTTGCCCCTACTGACTGACAGTCTTTCCCTGGAAGCAGACAATCTCACTACAGATGCTTTAAGAGCTGAGTGAGATCTCTCTCTCATCTCTTGTATAGCCCTGATACTATCACCTCAAAGCTTTTCCTCAGGTATGTCCAACATGAATTAACTCTGATATAACCATAAAAAATAAAAGAAGAATTCATTAGTTCTACAGTTTATGAACTTATGGAAATACAGCTTTTTGATTATTCTGCATTCTTTGGTAGTAATAACTTTGTAAATGCCCTGGTAAATGTGGCTCACTATGCCAAATACCATTGCTTTCCATAGGGATATGTGGTTCAATACATGTGAACTCCATTATAAAAGCCTTTTTATAGAAACACAGATTTTTTTTGTATCCAAACTGTAATCATTAATGAAAGACTGACTGAAGCTGTGTTAAACACCCTCAGAATTTTTGAAGTGGTTTAATGTGATTTTCTACAGAACACTGTTCTTTTAAAAATGCCAGTTTTTAAATGTCTGCATTTAATGGTTACTACAATTACAGACAAAAAGGCAGAGAAAGAGACTCTTGCATCTTCACCGATGTGGAAAAAAGCACAAAAAGGACTTGATAACCCACAAATAAAAGGCCTATTGAGGAAATCAGAAAAGTGTCTCTGTATGTATCCAGTGTAGTGCTCATCTCCTGCTGCATTTGTGAGGTACCAAGAGGCCTGATTTGACCTGCTCTGAAAAAGGCACAATTTTTAGAAGTAATCTTCACTTCTAATCCTAGCCTACTTATGCTGCCTAGAGTATCTATAGATGCCCTAGCTAATCATGAGATGCCTATTCCATTATCGTAATCATATCCACCAGGTAAAGGTCCATGCCTTCAGATGTCAGATGCGTGTATACATATATATATATTTCTTTATATACAAACATACACTCTGTGTTTTAACATGGATACCAGGTCTAACTGTTGCCCTTAAAAACAATGCAATAATTGCTTTTTTAGGTTTTTTTTTTGTTTGGTTGGTTGGTTTGGTTGGGTTTTTTACAATTTTAGCCATAAGAGAGCATCTGACATCTTTTTTAGGTAAATACCTTCTGAAAGATTTTCCTTGTATTTCTGAACAGCTTGTCAGAAAGCCAGTTGCCATTTTTCACTTATTTTATACTGAAATTAATTCCTTATTCCTTTAACATCCCCATCAGAATCCTGAATTACAGACAATTAATCAAGTCTGACTTTAAAAGCATGACCTGAAAATCTTTCTATTCCAAGTCAAAATACAGGTAACTAAAGGATGTAAATTAAAACAGTATTATAATGCAAATTGGTATTACTGTATATACTATTCATGTAACTGTTTACTTGCCCTGTGTGACACAACCATTTCTGCCAAAAATGTAGTATTTATGTGACATATTTTAAAAAAATTAACTTTTGCTGGCAGCTCATTTATGCATTTTTGGCTAGCAAAAATGCAGGAAAAATCTGTAGTTTTGTGAAGCTAACCCATCAACAGCAGATGGATGACATCTGAAGCATCAGCCAAAGGAATTATAGCAGTGGTAGAGAGGGCTGAATTTTGCCCACTAAGATTACAGACTACTTACAGTTGATATACTGACACAAATAGCAGTGCAGTGTTGCCATAGAAACTTGTAGACCAGTAAAATATTCCTCCAGCTCTTCACCAATGAAGGGACAGGAATACAGAGCTTGGTATGGTAATGAGAGCAACCAGGGGATGATGAATGTGAACTGATTGAGGGTGAGGATTAAGTCAGACCTTAACAAGCCCTTAGCAGTGAAGAATGGCTGTGACTTCTCTGGTTAATACTAGGCGTATTTAATTCTCTAAGATCTCCCACATTTGTTGACAGGAAAATGTTTTACTGAAACATTGCCTTTTTTTCCCTTTTCCTAGGGATTACACTGTCAGACATCTTTTGGATGCTTTCTTAGTCATTTTGTACTGGTTTTACTTTTTTAGGACTTTGGGGGAGGGGAACAGGATTCAAAATACTATAGACTGTAGCTTCAGATCTCACAAAACTGAATTTTATTAATCAAATTAAGTAAAATTAGCTAATTAAAATTAATTTTAATGTCTGCACAATTTAATATTTCCTCATAAAAACTGCAAATGAGCTATTGTAATTCTCAGTGCGTATCTAGGAATCTCTAATTCATTTTATAATTGCCTATTCAGGCGTTTTACTATGTTCAAGGTCACAGAGTAAAATTTTTTCATGTTTATAGAATGTCCCTAGGTTGAAAGGGATCTTAAAAGTCATCCAGTTTCTATCCCTTTCTCTTGGGCAGAGGCATCTTCCACCAAAACAGGTTGTTTAGGGCCCCATCCAACCTGGTCTTCCAGCAATGGGGAAGTTATTACTGATCGCTTTGAAAAATAAAACATCTCTGTCATTACAATTTGCTGAACTTTTGGGAAAAAAAAAAACAACAGGCTATGTCTTTTCCACCAACATTTTTCATAGTATTCTGCAGACTCAAAGATTAGTTACTATGCCATCTAACTCATCCGTCAAAAACAAGTCAATCTGTTGAAACATGCTAATTTTGTCACCCAAAGGGTTTATGTTGGGTTTTCACTATTCAAATGCTATCATCACTATGCACAAGTTGGGGTGTTTTTATATACATAGTAAAGTGTAGTTACTACCTCTCCCATAATGTCTGAAAAGCAAAGAAAATACACTGTATAATCCATGCTACCCTGATTATGCTGTTTCCAAACATTTGCAGCAACTTAAAAAACATATGCTGCTTTTGAGGATTCAGGCTGGACAGACTGACAGATCAAAAAATGAAACTGAAATAACCTAGCAAGTCAATAAGTAGGAACTCAACAGTTTGGACTTCTAGGCCAGTAGTTAGGACTGGATAAATGCTGCATTAATCACACACCATGTCCAAACGAGCTATCAAATATAGAAATAAATAAAATTGAATACTTAATATCCCCATAATCAATGCTTATGAAAACATTGTTTTGATTATACTGTTTATGTTACCTTGCTGTAGCTTGATTGTCTACATCAGTCTTTGATTTCTGAGGAGTCACATGTTCTGATGAAAGAGCAGCCCTGCAACAGGAGTGGTGAAAACATAGTTAAGGCACAAGAAGATATTTGAAAACATGTTGTATCATTTCAATGGTTTATCACTGTAGATATTGTATTTCTTTCAGGTGTAACTACAATGAGTTTACATTGTCTTTGAGAATCTTTTTCTGGTTTTTCCTTTAAAAAAATATGTGTATAAAGAATCATGGAGATATAAAAAAAGAAATGTAGTACTTTAGTTCACTAAATTATCACATCCACCTAGCCTTTTGAAAAACTAGTATCTCTAGACTAGCTATTCTGCTAGTATGGATATAGTAATAAAGTGGAGTTGCTTTACTGTTCAAAAATTATTTTAGTAGTAAAAAAAACTTGAAAAACCTTTTCTTCTACCTAATATATCTTATTTAGTAAAACCAAAATTTTATTTTTATTTAACTAGCAAAGTAATAATTTTTTAAAAGCTAAATAAATATTTACACTTTCCTATTTTTCTTCATTTATGTGACCAACCAAATTGGTCACTACTGGAATACTAAAATTACGAGTAATTATAAGACAAAGATAAGGTGGCAGAGTTATTGAGGGTTACCTGCTTTTTTAGAGAATTTTTCTATTAGTATGGTAACTAAACCATAACAAGTTACGTAGCTGTCTTAATTATATTTCATGGAAATTGCAGGCTGGTTAAGTAATCTTTTCTTAATTTAGAACATGTGAAATGTACATTTAATTAATGATGTTCATTTATTTTCTAAAATTAGAGCAACCTTTGCAGACACTCAAGTTTAGAGTACTTTGCATCAATTCATCTTAATGCCTTTGTCCTGGTTTGGGGTCTCTGATAACACACTCTGTGCCTCTTCTCTCCCCCTTCGCTCTTGAAACCAGTATTAAAGTTGCAGAACTTAATATACAACATAAACAGAACAGAGAACTGGGGATACAAGCATCATAAAGTCATCCCAGGACAGCCTTCTATTATGAGCCTTTGCATGTGCAGAGCTGCTTGATTAAACTTCCTTTTTTTTCATATTGCTTACAAGCTTTTTAGCAGTTTTTTTTTCTTTGCACAGCTCACACTCTCTCCTTCTTTAGAGCAGTACTTGCATATAAGAGTATTTGCATTGGCAACATATATGACTGTGGAACTAAAATTGCAAAGCTGTTTTAATGTTTTATGCAGTTTAATGATTTTTCAATTTCAGTAAATATACAATGAAATGTTCTAAGCTATATGCAAATAATTGCATTTCTTCAGGGAAGGAAATCTTTATGCACTTCTGCAACATCAACTAGAGAGGAACCCTTCCAGGTAAATTATACAGTGTTTGTATTATAAATAAATGTAAAATAATAATCAAGGTTTATGCAAAGGAGCATGTTACATTTCTAAATCTACTAAGAAGCAAAGTAAGACATACGTTGTTGGAACTTCTGGATTTTCTGAAGTGGTTCTAGAGAAAGAAAAGAGGAAACATTTCAGAAACCAAGTAGCAAAATACTCGTATGGAGGTACTTTGCAAGATTTAGATCAATCAACAGCAATTACTTTTACTTTCCCTTCCTTCCAAGATATTTTTTTTCAATGTAGAATATATGTTTAACTCAACTAGCATAATACTAAATTCAAGCCATAATCTTTACATCACTAAGAAAATAATTCTTCAATTAACATTTGCCAGTTAATCACTTTGATTAATAGTGTTTTGATTTCAGCACACAATCCACAACCATAAAACTCAAATACAGTGAGCTGCTTATAGTCTTAGCTTCAACTGCAATTTTTTTCAAATGTTCTGTAAAGTGTGTTTAATCAGCTGGAACTGAGGCAAAGAACTCTGGAAGTTTATATATAAGGTTTAACTTTAAAAGGCTAGAATTAGATGTCAGAATTTCAAAAGTATATAAATAACTCTGACCAAGAAAACCCACATATCCATGATTGCTAGACTCCCTTCCTGAGGATAGCAGAGCAGTCAGCCATTATCAAATGTGAAGAAAAGACATAGCTGACATAGCTCTTTGCTCAGTCTTTATGACTGATAGTGACCTTTAGAAACTTTGCTTATTAGCATCTATGCATGGCACTTTATTTCCTGAATCTCATAGACAAGTAAACGGTTTTCCTTTGATAACCATTTTTAGTTATTGTAAGAGTCACAATTTGAAATAGCTTTCACATCTTCAAATCACTTTTAAAAGCTAAACCAAGTAATCATTAGATGCCCATCACTTTTTTTCTAGCTGTTTGTGATGGCAACATTGTTAGAGGATCCAGGAAAGGTCATGAAAGCTTCAGAAAGAATATGCCTGTTTTCAGTCTTTTCTGAACTGCGAGACTGGAGTAGCAACTGGATAATTAGTGTTGAGAAGAATCAGAAGTTCCAGCTTGCTATTGGAAGCTGGATGGATTCCATATAGAGCATTATCCTGTGCTTTTAAAATTACCATCATCTTAGTAAGATACTGAAATGAGGCCAGAGACATTCTTCTCAGTTGGCACATTGAGGACATCTAGAAAGGACTGACTTCAAAGAAAGTGAACTTCAACATCTATGAGCCCTCTTTCTGCTGGATGGAGAGTGTCTTTTAATCTTGGCCAAACAGATAGAGGGTAGTAAACACAGAATAAGATTAAAAATAATTGCTAAACTTGGTTTTAAATCTTCCAGTGCCAGACATTCCATAAGCTCCCTGGTCAATAGTCTACCAAGGCTTATAGCTAACATCACGGAGTATCCATTAATTTCTGTTTCGTTTAATTTTCCTCGTTGCTTCACATGAGAGTCCTGTTGGAAGTTTCCCAGATTAGAACTAGGGAAGCAGCAGGCCATGCTGCAGCAAAGTAGTAGACTTAAGCATAGAACACCACAAATGTTTATTTATTAATATTTTAAACTGTTCATATTCTGCTTTTAGATAAGAGCACAAGAAACATTCCCTATTCTCTTTCTATTCTGCCAGAAAACAACCAAAACTTCAGAAATAAACATCAAACATTCATCTGCAAGCAACTTTAGTCTGATTTTTTCTTCTTGGGTATTTTGCTGACAAGGAACTTAGTAGATTTTGAAGTTTTATCACACTGATACCCAAAAGAGCCAAGAGTGAGCCCCTGACTGTAAACCCAAATGGCACTAGCAGATCCCTGTCCTTATGGCCAGTTTCTCTACAGCAAATTTGTCTTGAAGAGTAATAATTGGAATAGTCCAAAGTGAAACTGTGAAGAAAGACTTGCAAGTGTGACAGAAAAACTTAGGGAGCACTCATGTAACCTCTAGTTGCTGGCACTTAATATATTCAGGACCCAGTCAATGCTGGGAATCAGGCTGCCAAGAGCCCAAACAAATACTTAGGCATGGGATGCTTTCTCTTTGCATGGCATCTTCTGCATCAAACTCAGTCCATCAAAGAACTGCCCTGCTCTCTTGCTCCCAAAATTAGCTGTAACCAAGAGTTAGGAACTAACCAGCGATCACTGATACGCACCGTTTGCTTTCCACTGTTTCTGTTGGAGTCTTACTACTTGAAACTGGAGGGGGCATCCAAGATTGCCTGTAAATTTTAATAAATACATTTTTCGAGTATTAGTTTAATGCTCTGAGCCTGAACAGCACACTCTGAAAGTTAGAATAGAAGTTATATAAAAATACCTGGAACTTTTTAAAAATTATCCATATTTTCAAACACTGCATGTTGATACTTTTTAGACCATATTTACAGAAAACTGAATGGAATAGGAAATACTACAGAAATTTTATCTATAACTCCAGTTAGTTTTTTCTGCAATCTGAGTGGTACAAATAACTGGAAAGGACAACCAGATAAAATGCACAAAAGAGTGTCAAATATCAACACAAGAAACAATCAGGCTATTAGAGGTCACTTAAGCAGCACAAGTTTATGAAAGAACCTTTTAGTTCCATTTTTGTTTGGGTTTTTTTACCCTCAAAACTATCAATCCAGTAATTGTTTCTGAGGTAAAAACTATTGCACCAGAAGCAGTATAATTCATTGATGGCCTTCCTTATCTTCCAAGAGCCTGAAGAGAACTACTGGACTGAAAACAACATAAACTTCCACCAAACAGGACTGTTAATATAAATGCGATGACATTTTCATTTCTACAATCATTAAACTACTGATCACATTTTTATGCATTAAATATGAAATAGAAAATCACAAATGAACAGAATTTGCTGCTGGAAAGGATGTAGAAAACTATGGCTATTCCCAGCAGTACATTTTAAATTAAAAATGTGTTTAGCTCTACACCATGTTTTTATTCTTGCCTAAATAATGCTATATGAAATTCAGATTTTTAAAGGTAGCTGTGTATCATTCAGAAAACTGTGTGATTCATATGCACTGCAACAGCACAGGGTCAAGTTTGGCATCAGAGATTTCACAATTACATTACTTTGTAATGCTACAATGCTTTAAAACTGGACACTGAAAATGAGTACACCACCTGAGTTAGGGGCTGCAGTCAAGAGTTAGCACCCCTAGTGCCATGTCCACCAGGCTCACAAAACTGGCTCTACAGAGACTAAACTTGTAAATCCCATGGAAAAAGACAGAGGATGTAAAAGTTTAATTCTTGACGCTTGTTGAAGAGTTTGAGTCTGCTGGAGGAGAAAGTTGGTAATTTTTTTAATGTAATTGTGATACATTACTGAGACTTATCACAGTGCTGAATACCCTCTGGCAACCAAGCAGTGAAGGCAATGAATACCTCTTTTTCTTGTTTGGAGAAGTGACTGGAGTGTTTGTGGATGCTGCATTAGGAGTCCAAGATTCTCTGTTAAGGAAATATACTTAGTGAGTTAATCTTCAGAAAAACTATCATTTTAAACTATGAGAAAATATACAGAAAATCTTATTTCTGCTATCAGAATGATTATATACCTCAAAGGATATAAGATGTGGGAGATATTAAGGAGTTTTGATGTTTAGACAGCTGCACTTTTGCTTGATATTCAGAGTAATTTCTGACTTCTTAAATTCTTGACTTCTCTAGATACCCTTTAATCTCCAAACACTATAATAATAATATCTTTCATTTTCTTACTTTGAATTTTGTTCCTTCTTCAATTAGAATGCTTTACGCTATGATATGTTTGTAAAACTAACCTATATAAAATCCAAGCTAGTGATTTCTCATAAAATTTATCAAAACGTTACTGCAATTCTTAATGATAGTAATTGGCAATTCATAATAACATTAATTGAATAATAGCGCTTTACAAATAATTTTGGTCGCTAGCAGGAAAAAATATATACCATTTAAGTCTCTCTTAAGTCCCACTTCAGAATTAATTGTTGGTCTGTTAAAAAACCCTCACCAAAAACCCCTATAAAATCCAATTTATATGATGCTTCATGTGTTATCATCACCCTGATTTATGACACAATGGTGCAAAATTATAATTTGAAAGAGTGACCTCAGTTGAACTTGAAATGTCACAGATACTGATTTGCTCTTCAGAGTAATATCTCAACTCTTCACAAGATGACTTTTAATTGCTGTACACTCTAGCAACTATGTTCTGTGTAATTTATTACTGACAGAATCCTACTGACATTGATGAAGGCACAAAGCAACATTTGTCCCTTCACTTTTACAAGCGTGGTGGCTGAGCTTTTCTGACTTCCTTAAATGAAAATTGCAATGAGGTAATAGGTGTAAGTTTTTCAGAAAATAATTTTCAGTGTTGTGGAATTATATGACATACATACAGTGGTCACCTCTGAATCATGGCAACTTTTTAAATAATGAATCCACAATGTTGTGTTAACTTATTTTAAATTAAATCAGTTCTGATCAAAATATTGGCCTTCTGACAAAAGGAAAGGTTTCAACTGGAAAAATCAGCTAGCTTATCAAAAAACTATATGTTTTGCTACTCAAGTTTTCCACTGGCAATGTAAACCAACATTTTCCACTGAAAGCATTAAATAGAATTTTTTCATTATTCTTCCTCAGAATTGTGTATTGTATTTGGTAGATTTTATGCAGAGAAATCTAGAGCTCTAGAACATACCCAAATTTTTCAAAATACTCTTATTCTTTCTCTTTTTATTTTTTTGTATTTTAAATACTGTAATTATTAAATAATCATGCTGAGTAAATGTGTAATCTGAGCTGGTTTCCCTTTTAATATGTGTGGAAAAATAGGCTTCTTTAAGGAAAATTTTTCTTATTTTAATGATTTTTTTTTTTTCTCCTCACCAACGATGCATATGTTCCAGAGATCAGGTGGTCAAATGAAGACTACACCAGGCCATATGCCATACAAATAATTTCTCTGCATAATCTTGGTATGTAAATGAATTCTAAACTAACTTTATTCTAAAGTTATGTAATAGATGACAATGCATGATAAATGATACATGATAAATTATAATACATAATACTTAGATGATAACATTTCTGAAATTCATACCTGTTGTTTTGCTTATGGTTCAGAGCTGGGGACTTATTTATTTTATCAGTATCACTTCCAGCTGGGATTCTGTCAGAAACACAGAATTATTTATAATACACACTCTTATTTTTTTTAAAATTCATTTTCAATAAAATTAAAAGATGGAGTATCATTTTGCCCTGTATACTGATATCCCAGTATCACAAAAGGTAGAGAATAGAAGCTGAAGTTATATAAACTTAGTGCATTATTATCTGAAAACTCTAAGTATCTCACTGAAAAAGATAAATGCTGTATTAAACCTCACTGTTGCTAACAATTTATTACAACTCCTTTGAATTAGGTCAAAATATCAGAAAGAAAGCAATGTTCAGACAAGCAGTACACACAGAACTATTGCATTTTTTTTGTTCCTCACCATTCCTTGAGAGATGCAACAGTCTTTTTTTATTTGCAGATTTAATAGATCAATGTGATGTGAAAATAATCTAGTGCAAAATCCCTGGCAAAACATGGTGTTGATCTACAGGAGAAACTTCTATCAAAGAAGTTGGATTCTTTGTGCTTGTACTGATTTCACTAAGCCATGAAATTTACATGAAGAAACAACCACATGATTTTTAAGCACTTTATGGATTCTTCAGTTGTTGTCTAAAACCCTTCAAAATTTTCCCAGAAAACACCATGTAGCTATCATAGCTGAAAGCAGATTAGGTCCTTATTTTATTCCAGTTTACTTCCCATATATGGAATATTCTTTAATAAGAACTGGGAGACTCTGAAAAGCTTAAATATAATGATGTACATTGAAATAGAGGACCATCACTAAGTTGAGAGGGTTATCTTTGCATTTGATTAAATCAGATGAAACACATCCTGAGTTACCATTTACACATAATTTTTTTAAAGTTTAATTATTTATTTTCACCTATGATCTGAAGCTATAAATGCAAAATAATTAATCCTAGAACCATAATCTGATGTTGCATATAAAATATTTTGTATCCTGCCTTCAAGCTGCACAGAGTAATGTTTTATTTAATGAAAAGCCTTCCAGGGAGTTCTGAGGCGCAATCTGCGCCAGCGTGTGCTCAGTGTCTTTTACAAATCTTAAATGCAATTTTGCAAAGAAGTCTCTCCTGTCAGGGCAGTTTGAGACTGTGACAGCAGCTACAGTTGCTGGGAAGGTCACTAGAGGTCTCACCAGCCCTGCTGAGAGTGCTGCGGATGCAAACCCCAGCGTTCCCTCTCATTCTCCACTCGCCAGCGAACCAGAATTTCTTTCACATTTCATCGCGTATTTTCAGAATTCCAGCACAATGCTTTACATAGTTTTGTATTTTCTCATTTTAAAGCCTTAAAGGCTCCATCTGGCATCCTATTCCATTGTTGCTCAATATAGCAGAAGCTTTAAAAAAAAAAAAAAAAAAAACAACAAACAGTGAAAGAAAGGTAAGCATGTTAACTTCTCCTTGTATAATTTTCAAGCTGCTGATAAGGAATCAAAGAATATCCTCTGTTCACACCCGCAACGCTGTGTCCAATAGACACTCCTGGATCAATGGTCCACTTACACATGCAATGTTTATCTGAACCATGCTAAATTTCTGGCCTCCACAGTATCCTGTGGTGGTGACTCCTACAATTAACATATGTATAAAAGGAAAAATAAACATTATTTTCCTTTCTTTCTTTCTTTCTTCTTTTCTTTCTTCTTTTCTTTCTTTCTTTCTTCTTCTTTCTTTCTTTCTTTCTTTCTTTCTTTTCTTCTTTCTTTCTTTTCTTTTCTTTTCTTTCTTTCTTTCTTTCTTTCTTTTCTTTTCTTTTCTTTATTCATTACTCGAACTTTATAGAGTATCTCCTCATTCTTACAGTGAAGCAAACAGAAAATATTCTTGCATGACTCAGTTTCCCTGTATTATTCTTTTTTGAAGCTGAGGAGTTTTTGTCTTTTCTGATAGTTTTCATATGAAAGCTATTCCATAATTTCTCACCTTTCTCTTTAATTTTTTTTTTTTTTTTTTTTTTTTTTTTTTTTTTTTTTTTTGTGGTTCTATTGTAGTTTCTTCACATCAATGAAATGATGCATGCAGTGTTCAAGATGTGGAAAGCAGGTTCATACCACACACTGCAATGGTTTCTGGTTTGATCTCTGATCCTTTCCTAGTAATTTCTATCGTTGAAATGGATTAGGTTAAGAAAACAATAAAAGGATGTAATTTGCTTCTGTCTCATCTATCCAGATCTAATTGCTTCAGATGCAGTTAGGATTTAGTGTTTCTGGAAGCTATTCTGGATTTAGGATCATTTAGTACATGGAAAAATAACGTTGTTTTCATTCCTTTTAAGGTTGCTCCCATTTTTTGTCAAATAGTTAGTTCCTAACAATACTTCTGCTTCCTCTGGGAAGGATGTTCTCCACTTGGTACAATTCTTACGTACACCTAAAATCCTTTTTTGGTGTGCTTTGTCATCAGTTGCATATTAAGAACCCTTTATGTTAGATATTTGTGTGTATGAAAAGACAGTCAGCTTACAACATGAAATAGTTCATATACTTTAATATCTCAGCATAAACCAAAAAGATGTAGAGCAAAAAAGAGCAGTGCTCCTCAGTGATCCTGTAGAAACTGGATTTGTCCTATAGCTTCTAAATTAGCAATCAGGGTTTGAGGCATTAAAATCATTAAAAATTGTTTGAAGTGAGTGACCATCTGGGATAAATGCAACATAGATGATATATACTACTTGAATTTCTAAAAAACTTCACAGAAGTCTGTTATAAGTGTTCTTAAATAAACTGATTTCCCATGGGTAATAGAGAAGAAACAGCTTAAAATGTGAGAAACAAAGGTTTGAAATAAATGGCAAGTTTCCAGAGTGGGAAGGAGAGATCTGTACAAAACCTGTATTCTTCCATACATTCATGAATTATTTGGAAAAAAATGAGAGTGGGATGATGTTGCTTGCCAATGTCATTACTTCATGGTAGTCAAAACAAATGGCAACTGGTAAAGCTTTTCAGAAGTCATCTGCCAATATGTCAGGCTTCTAAAATGGCAGATGACATTCACTTTTCTTGGATGCAAAGTAGTGCATGCCAAGAGAAACAATTGGTCTCTGAACCAGCAATTATCACTCAAATAAAGAAATCTTGGAATTATACAGATAATGTTGTGAAAATTAAAACTCAATTCTTAGCAGCACTCAAAAGAGCGAACTCAACGTTATGCAGTACAAGGGGAGGAATGTGCAAATGAAATAGAAATCATTGTTTATTACTCTTCTGTTTATATACAAGGTGTGCACCAATCTTAAATACCTACATGGAGATTTGGATTCCCAGATCAAAAAAACATATTACCGAAAGAAATAGAAAAGATACAAGAGCAACAGGTAAATTGAAGTTATGAATGGTTCCGCATGAGAGTGAACCAATACAGCAGGATTCACTGGGCTGTAGAAGAATAGGCAGGGTGATGATACTGCAACAGGCCTCTAGCATATTCTTTTCAAAACTCCTATGGAGACAGTGTAATTTTATGTAACTATTTTGCATTTTTTCATCCAAAGAAGTAAGGATCATGAAATAAAATAACACAGGGTTAAAACCAACTAAATAAAGTGCATTTTTCCCACAGTGTGCATTTAAATGCTGGTTCTCCATAGCCTCAGCAGGTTCTGCATACCAGGTATTAATGGTGGCTGGATTTTGAAGAGGCAACACAGACAAATCTGCAAACACAAGCATGGTCATGTCTTAACCCAGCAGAGGTAAGGCTGAACAGAACAGTCAAATTAAGTACCTGTATGACAAGCATGACTGATACTGGTACTGATCTTAGTATTTGCAAAGCATTATGGTTTAGTCATCTTGTGCTTAGTTTTGGAGATATGACTGGTTGAGAGTTTGAAAAGGAGGAAATTGGAGAGGAGTGATTATCAGCTGAAAGATTACATTTATGAGGACAAGAAAACAGAAACAGGTACCAAAAAAAAGACAAGATACCAAAAAACCTTTTCTCAAATCACATTTCATTTTGTTCCATGGAAAATGTGTGCAAAAATAATTCAAAGTATTTACTTAAATGCTTAATAAATTAAGAAAACTTAAAAAAGCACTGACTTCCTTCATGCTTTCATTTTTTAAGATCTCTCACAGGCATGACAATCACAATATACAATACATCCAGAAAAAAAAAACCCTACCTGTCCAAGGTGGTATCAGATCTGTATCGTCCAAGTACAGCTTTCTGATCTTCCTTTTCATTTGTGCTACCGCTATAATAAGAAATTTAGAAGTGTCACTTTGGTCACTGATTTTATCAAACAACTCATCATTAATAAAAGAGTATCTATGTCTCAGATTAAGGTGTCATACAGGGTTTCAGACTCTCCAGGTGTCAAAAGATCTAACCCTGTATCCACTGCAGTGATCAATTATTGACACTGGAGTCAGATTACAGCGAAAATAGTATAGACTAAAACTGAACAAAGCAAGTTCTTTGCTTTGCTCAGGATATAATAAAAGGATACTCAGTTTTCTTTGGTAATATAATTAGAAAGTTGTTCAGATACTCTACCATACCTGTGTAGGCTGTCTTGGGATTTGTATTGGTTAAGCACAGCCCTTCCATAGTTTTCATCAGCACTTCATGCAAAAGAAAAACAATCAGTAATTAAAATAGATAACTTTTTCTTAGCAAAAGATTTCTGTCTTCAATCAGATTTCACAGCTGTCCACTACCACTGTAATTACACCAGCTGCAGAACTCTGCAGTCAAAAACTCCAGATATTTTGGAGTGTGAATTATCTCTTCCTACAAGCTGTTCACAGACCAGATAATGATAACATGGTCCCAAGGCATTGTTTCTGCTGTAATTTAAGTCCTAAACTGATTCTGATTTAGGCTCTGTAAAAGAACTTGCCAAGATTTATAATATTCTTGCTTATAAAAAGATCATAGTCTTCCAACCTAGACACGTGAAATGTGGGATTTTACTTGTAGAACAGAACTTCATTAAATACTCAGCGCTCAAAAGTTCCAATGAAAAACAGTCAGTGAATATTCTGCAAACTAATACTTCCAAAAGGCAATCAATACCTCATCAAGATAAAGAAATAAGAGTTATTTGACTAAATTCCACTAATTTTGGTTGATACCATCCATGCAAAAGTAGACACTCCATGCAAAGGTACACGGCATACTGAACTAAATATGGAAGAAATGTATTTCATGTTTGTCTTACTTTTCCTCCTCAGGCCTCTTCTTTATCCAGCTGTTGTCTTGCAACAGGGTCCGTCGTTTATTATTATCGTGAGTAGCCTGTTGTCTGCTTTTGATTGCAACAGAGGGGCTCTTCTTATCTGCAAATGAAAAAAAACACATCCTGAAAATGAAAATCTGGAAGAACTTTGGAAACCTAAAGTACTATTACATAGGTTGAAATAGATAAAAGTTTAATACAGATTGAATTTGCAGTTATCACACCTGCTTAATCCAGATTGCTTCTTGAAAAGTTTGTAGGTTCACCTTGAAGGGCCTGCAGAAGCCCAGCTTAGCAAACCAAATTCAGTTTCATCCTCAAAATGAAACTGCTTCTCCTGTTTCTAATGTAAACACATTTCACAGATCTGATAAAGGAATTATGAAATTTGCATACCACAGTAATCCCAGGAAAGTCAAACTAATGAATCCTGTTACCTGGGGTGTTTGTGGGTTTTGTACTTGCAGATGTGTGACAGGATACAAATTTTTAAATGAAGGCTAATCCTGAGGTGACCACGTGGCCCTCCAACTACACCCAGCTCAAAATATGTGGATTTTCATGTTTCTCAAAGAGTCAGAGTCCCTCTGAAGCTTTTTCCTCAATGGCTGAATGAACAGGGTTTCTTTTCTAGTCAGTTTCTTAGTTTTACTGAACTTGAATTAAAGCAATACCTTTACAACAAATTTAAGTAAAATTGGTGTAGTTTCAAAGGTTATTGGGAGAGACAGATTGGCATGCTGAACAAACATGGGAGCCTTACTTACTTTTGAAAATAATCTAAAATATCTTTGTCCAACAAGGCTGATACTTAGTGTATTGGGAAGGTAAGAGTATGATATTCACTTGATTTGGGAGAATATAGATTCTCCCCTGTATTAGAAAACTGATGTTTATCTCCTTTGTGTTTTTCATGAGGATTTTTTGCCCCTTTTTGCAAGCAAAAATATGCAATGATTATTGTTCAGTATTCTCAGTCTACCTAAGTTTCATCATCTGCTTAAGTATCATCAGCCTGTTTGAGCTAAGAGGAACTGTTGATGTGATATTTTAACATGGCCTATTAAAATGAAAAGACAGAAGTTCAGACTGAATAGAAATTCCATCTTTTTAATTGCTATATTTGCCCCAAATTTTTCCAGAGAAAAGAAGGTGAAATGTTAAATATTCAAAATCTTTATGAAGACAACCAATTAATTTTTAAAAAAAAATTATGAAAAATACAGAGGATCTTGTGTTGTCCTCATAGTTTTCTCCAGTAATTTCTTACTCTCTGAGCATTCACGCAAAAGGATTTTCAAAATTCAAGAGTTCAGTAATTTGATTGCATACATTGTGTCTAAAAGAACATGCTCCAGAGAAAATACACACAGTCAGTAATATGTCATTTGTCAGAGCTGTGTTTCGGCATTCTCCTGTGATTTATAAGAAAGTGTACTTCTTGCATTTGATACAAGAACTTCACCTGTAGTGATAATGTTAAAAAATGACAAATAGTTATAGTGAGTGGAAGACCAAATCAAAATAAAGCATAGAACATTTATCTTAAGTGACAATGGTCAAGACTGAATTTTTAAATAATTTTATTTTGTAAAAGTATGGAAAATTGAGATAACATTCTGTAAAAAGAATAAAATGATATCTGAAAAAAGAGATAAAATTCAGTCTAAAATATATATATGTCTGTAATTCAAACCTGTGCCTGTTTCAATTCCCTATGAGTATGTCCATATTGCCAAGTGAAAGAAAAAGAATGAAAGGTTTGGACCTATCACTGGTGTTGCCTAATTGTAAATGTTCTCTGGTTCTGTGTTGGACATCTCTCTCCAAGACTGAGGTGCTAGAGAATTTAGAAACCATGGCTGTGATAGCACAATTGTATGTTTCCATCTCTTGGCCTTCATGCCCAGGTTTGGCTTTTTTCTTTTTAAGCAGCATAGATCCAGCCATTTGACAAATGACCACGGACAGGGAAAATGCTGTTTGTAAGAATGAGCTGGCAATCATGGTAGATTAACAAAAATCAATCTATCCTCACTGCATGAATTCTGCGTCAGCCTGTTCACTGCCTATTGAGCTAGTTTTCTCTTAAAATATTTATTAAAATCTGGCTTCAAAGACTTCAAAAAAATTGAGGCAATCCCAGTCTTGCCTGAATAACTCCAATAGGTCATCAAAAATGGCTTGGATTTCTCAGAAATCATGGCTTTTTACATGGTTAAATGCAAAGAATGTTTCATGAAATCTTGTATAAAGCTGGTAGACAGGGAATATATTTTGTTTTCTTGTCAAGAAACACTTGACAAGTGTTTAGCAGATTAGCAAGCAATCTGCTAATGCCTGAGGCCTTGGGCTAGCAGAACAGTACTCTTTTCTGGCCTAATGAATTTTCTCTCAAGCTTCAGCTAAAAAATTAAACATAGATCTACAAAATATTAGGTTACATGAGCACAGGCAAATGCAGCTCATCTCTGTCTCTACTTGATAATAAAAATTGATGTCCCCAATACAGGAGAGCCAAGCAGCTCTCTGCTGTGGCTACATGAATTTTGGTGCACTTAAGCCTGTCACATCCCACCTGAACCAGGTCCTCATGCAGCTCAAAACCTTTCCGTCTATAGCAATATTTCTGAGGTTCAGGGAAATAGAAAATTTCATCATGTTTCTAGTTTGCCTCTGGTTATTTCTCTGCATAGAAATCAAGTTCCAGCCCTCCTTGAATTTTATTCCTTCAGAGGAGTAAAGAATCCCATTGGACAACATTAAACAGCTTTTCTCTACTCTTCTCCCATTCAACTTTTCCTCGATCTCTGCTCATTTTCCCTGTGTGAGTCACAGACAGCACTGAGACCAGCGGATCTTCCCGCTGCCCTTGCCGCCACCTTGCTCCTGTGGGTTTTCCATGCTCCCACACCACCTTGCCCCGCACCACCACGCTCACTGCCCAGTGGGATTTCTGGCCTGAATCCCTGCCAGCCACAGTCTGTGCACCAATAGCACCAACAGTCTGGCATCTTTGGAGGGTCACAGGGGCCCTAATCACCCTCCTGGCCCTGAGGGAGCTGTGCGGGGCACGGAGCGGCCTGGGCGGGAGGGAGCCGCACCTCAGCCTGTGGCGCCCCTGGAGCAGGGAACGGAGGAGACAGCATTACCCTTTTGGTTAGGAGACTGCTTCCGTATGCTGAAAGCTGACATTTGTTCCGTGGGTTGTTCCGTCCTTCTGCGGGAATCTAGAAGAAAACGTGACAAAAAAGAAGGAAGTGAGTGTTGACAGCCAAAATAGGGATCAGCCCCAAAGACAGGTGAAGTTTGTTGTCCATTTCTATCATCTCCTAGCACGAGTTGAGTCTGACAGGCTGGGTTGGCTTAGGGCTGGCTGCAGCTCTCCTCAGAAGGAATCTGGTGGCTTTTCCCTGGTGAAAACCATGCGCATTCCTGCCCTCCCCTCAGCCTGTCACCTGCCCCTTCCCTGAGAACTCTTGGTGTGCTGAGAGCCTTCAGCGGACAGCACAGAGTACTGAAGAACGGGTTGAGGTGATGAGCTGAATGGGAAGATGGTAAGATGGTATCAGTCCCTGGACAGCACCTGGAGCACAGGTGAGCTCACCCAGTCCTGCTGAGGGTCTCTCCATTTCAGTGGCCAGCAGCTAATGCAGAGGCCAGGCCAGAACACAATTCTGCTGCTCTGCAACAGTTTTCCAGTCACTGACTTACTTGAAACCAGGTTAAAAGCCTCCAAGACTGATTATATACATATATATATATATATATATATATATATATATATATATGTGTGTGTGTGTGTGTGTGTGTGTGTGTGTGTGTGTGTGTGTAAAATTTGGGACTTGAGCAACTCAAAAGATTTCATGTTTTGCTATGAAACTGGCTTGTGAATACCAGCTTTCCTAGAGAAAGCATCAAGCAGAACATAATGACATTCCGATGACAGGAAATTCTCCTTAAGTTAAAAAATCCCCAAATGCTAACATTGACTCAAGAGTTTGGGAAAAACTGACCCTCTTTAGCGAATTGATTCTTTTTTTGGAAGGCAGCATTTTCCAAGAAAATGTTATGCTGGAAAGCTCACAACCAGCTCCACTGTCAGGTTGCTATAATTTACAGAAGCACCAGAAAACTCTTTCTGTGACAAAAGCAGTCCTTAAAAATCAAAAACATTCCAGTTCTCTGGATGACAGAGCTATGTTTTCTTTCTTGCACATAAAATGTATTGCTCACACATGTAAACGAGAGTGGAGACAACAAGGCCTGATGGAAGGTGAAGATTTTGGATTCTGGTAAAAGCTTAAGAATAATGCTTACACTGACAATAAAACATTGTGGATGCCACTATGGATTGCACCTAGAGCAGATTTTTCTTTTCTATGCTTTTGCTGCCCAACAATTAGTAAAAGTAGTGGATGATTTAAAAAACAAAACAAAATAAAACAAAAAAAACACACAAAAAAAACCCCCAAAACAAAAACAATGAAACAAAACAAAACTAAACAAAAAACAAAACAAAAAACCCCACAAAAATAATACCCAATCTCACCTGAAGAAAAAGACAAGAAAAAAAAATAGCCTCCCAAACATATCTCAACATAAAAAATCAAGGAAACAAACCAAAATAAGCATTAAACAACTAGAGATCTTTTTAGAAAGCAAAGCTATAAATAGAAAACTAATATTGGGATCCAAAGTCTGCATGTAACTAGTTGTGAAATCCAAATATTTTTTAGAGTTTAAAATTCTGGCATTTTGAAAGGCTTCTGCCTGAATTCTTTTTTTAACCTTAGTTGTTGGTATCAGGCAAGCATTGGCACAGTGTGTGTAGAAAACATGTGACTGCAGATCTGGTTCCCAACAATAAAAACATGCTCAAGGCTATGGTGAGCCTTATTTATTTTGCAATAGGTTATAAAATGCCTTTTAAAAATATTTATATAAGGTTTTAAGCATATGTGCACTGAATTTCCTAGAAATTGTTCATGTAGGTTATCAAGCAAGCAGGTTGTTTTAGATAGTTACCTCTTTCACTATAAATTTTCCTGAACTGTCCCAGGATGATCGAGAGGTCTTTGATTTACTTTTTCTGGTTAGATACAGCTGGACATCTGATATAGTCAGTCCCAGGATAATAAAAAGTTTGATATTTCAGTATCTTTTCAAGCAATGACACTTCATCTCAAGAAGCAGAAGTTTGTATAGAAGGATTTTGGATTTATTTTATATTAAGTACTTTTAAAGCCATTTGCTAAGGGAAATGAATCATAAAACTTTGAAAAACGAGGCTTCTTTTGTGAAAATTAAACAAAAATGAAAAGTAACTTTAAAGAGGTTTGCAACTCCTCTTGTATCCATCAGAGTCTAGTGTTTTCTTTCATCCTCCAACATTTAATTAAAACTGTGTTTTTTCTCATGCTATATTAATTTTTAAATATTTTTAGGGCAAAACAATATTTCTGTTGCACATGTGCACAGCATTGAGAATAAATTGCTGCATAGTCTCCCAACCCAAAAGCAGTATGCATAAATGAATATAAGAAACAGGTACACTCCCTTTTACAGTCAGCACTGAAAATGTGCCAGGTATTCTGAAATTTTAAACCCAAGCATTTTAGTTCTACAGAATAGTGCCATTTTGTCCTTAAGGCTCTTTTTACCTCTGAGCTTTCAAGCTGTATATTAAAGATTAGTCCATTAAAATTTAAAATGGAAATTTTAAAAAAATCTTACTTTAATCTATAGCACAATCAACAATCATCAGAGTAAGATGTAAATTTTAGGACTTAGAAGTGAAAAGAATCTTGCATAAAGAGGTAGAATAGAGATCATCAATGCATTTTTCCTTAGTCTTCGCTATTTTGAACTCAGTGTGTTTGTGTATTTCAAAAGGGGAGTAGACAAGAGATTACGAGGATCACATTAGTTTAAAAATATCAGATCATAAAGATCTGGAACTGTCACATTATTCAGACGATAGGGAGATTTTAAAAAAGAGTGTTTAACTTTGTAAATGAGATTGTGAGAAAGCAGAGTTATAGCTTTCTATACTATGCTGTAGTAGCAAATTGTGTTCAGACGTTAATAAGATCTCAGCCACTGAAGCAAAACAACTCAGCTGGAATGCAAAACAAAAACAAACAGGAATGCAACTCCAGTGTAATTTGAATTTAAAAACAGCGTCAGGAAACTCTAAGCGAAAATTAAAACTGCCCTGGCCAGTCCAGTGAGCAGGTCCCAAATGGTTTTAAGGCATGCCAGTCTCAGATTCAGACCCTCAAACATTTTGTGGGAAATCCAAACATAATCCCACAGAAATTCAGAAAAATATTTAGATATGACTTCAGGGGAAATCAAAAGTCCAGCCAGCCTGGAAAGAAATTACTCCAAAAGCAGCACAAGTCTCCAACACTATTTTTATCACAAATACCTGTATTTACACTTCTAGATCTCCTTTTCATCTCCTGCAGTGACTGATTAGCAGAATACCTCAGGCCTTCCTTAAATTCTGAAAGCCAGACCTTCTAGTTTTCAGATCAGATGAACACACCCATTCCTCCATCACAGAGTCCTTTTGCCTTCCTTCTGCTCTTGGCTGTAGCTGTCTGTGTGATTAGGCTTCACTCATATGCATTGCTGTATTTAAAAAAATACATACTAATAGAAGCATTTCCTGTAATATTCCTGCTTTCCACATTAGACTGAACTCAGTCCAACAAAAGATAACTTTGTTCTTTGGCTTCTAGCTATGACAGGGATTAAGACCTTATTCATAAGTAGTCATTTGATATGTGTTTTCCTTCTAATAAAACAATATTAATTTCCACAGCTTAGAGCCAAGAGGCCTCTGCATTATCATCACATTGTATAATGTATAATAAGGAGTTCAGAATAGTAAATGTTGGAGTGTCAAGAGAGATACACCTTCTCTTAAAAGTCAAAATATTTGTTTTTATCCTGAGGTTGCCAAATGCAAATGCCTAAAATGCCAATTTTCCCACAATTATTAATGAACTGGGTGATACAAAAAGTGGCAGCTGAACAATTTATTTAAGAAAAGGAATGTTTCAGAATTTTCCTGTCATCCAACTTCTCATGCTGTATTGCTAGACCAGCCTCAGTTGTAGAGAAGTTGCTGAGGTTGGCATGTCCTCATGGAACACCAGCTGGAATGAATCTACACAACCACAGCTTGCTGGCTACTGTTTGCTACACGACCTTCAAGTTCCAGCTTTTTGAAAGCGTCTAATATTTGCCACGAGAAAAAGAAAATAGGCTATACTTCGTGCTTTCTTTATCCTAAATATAAAGCTTGCCACCAAAATTTTATCTTCTTGAAGAATTATTCTGCTCTGAAGCCGAACAGTCAGTATCTTGTGAGCAAATAAAGCTCAAAATTTTAGAATCATTCCATTAAAACTCAAAACTTACTTCAGCTCTACTTTTTGTTTTACTTGTTTTTCCCTTGTAGCCCTTAATCTTAACTCTATAGTATGTGACTTATCTTTCATTTATGTGAGCTGAGTGTAGAGAGTATGATAATTTAAAGAAAAGCACATTTGGTCTTAATCACAGTTATAAAACACACAACAGTGTTTCCTTACTTTCAGTTAACAACTTTCAAGTCAGTAAACTTCATTATTGCCTCCATCATTTCTCTTGACTATATATAGTGTGAGCAAGTAACTGAATTAAGTAATTCTGACTTGATATAGGATAAAGGTTTTCAAGCCCTAATAACTAAGACAATGGGGACACACATAATTGCAGCTGGCAATAATGTGCGTAATGGCACCCATAAGTGTGTGAGGTAAAATCTTTCTGGCCCAGAAGTCAATACCAATCTTGCTGTTGTTGATATCCATCCTTTCTCCTCTGAGATAACAGTGTTGTGACTGGGCTCTCAGATCTGCCTGCCTATACTTACACTCAAATAAGAACTTCCTGATTGCAGATAAAGGCTGTTTTGCAAATTACCATCACAACCAGAACCATTCAAGACTTCACAATCCTTCATACATTCAAACTTGTTACTACAGACAAAAATATGATGTCTTCAAATAGCCTTAAAGGCCGTTTCTGTCAGGTGCAGATCTTTATGTATAACTGATGCTCTAATCTCTTCCCTGCACAATTGCCATCAGTAACATGATTCTTTCTTTCTTTGGCAGTTAGTTAGTCTTTTTGACCTTTTCCTTAAAACTACTTTTAAAAATTTCTACATTTATTTTACTGACATTAAATATCACAAAAATATGTTCCTAAACAATTTTTTTTCAGGAGTTACACATCAGAGCAACAGCCATCTAATACACTTGTGAACTTCTGGAAATAATACATTGTGTTTAAATAAATATTTTACTCTACCATTTTGTCCATAGGACTAATAACACAGAAAAGAGTTCACTCAGAAAACGAAAATAATGTGTATTTGTGTAAGAAAGAAAACAGGCAAGGTAGGACTAGAGAACACGTGAATGTATGACAGCAATCATTCACCTATTTGTAGCTGAAAGAGCTCTCAAAACTGGTTTTTCAAGATGTGGGCGGAGGAGATTCTGTTTTGAAAGAAGCTTTGGAATTGTCACTAATGTAAAATCAACTAAATCACATTCCAAATTTGTACGTATTTTCAAATTAGAAATATACATCCAGTTTTAAATGCTTTTTTTAATAGAGTGTAGAAAAGGGGATGATAATTTTAATTTTCTTTGTTCAGCTCTGTCATTCAATTAATTGGATTTTTGCTGTAGAACACTTGCTGTTTATACATGTTTTCAGGTCATTGTATAGATAAGTCCTTGCATTAAAGTAGAATGAGTATTATTGCAAAGGTGAAAATGAAAGGGGTTTTTTTTCAAAATAGTAAAGATAATTCCAGAAAATGAGAAAACAGTAAATAATTATTAATTTTAGATAAAAATTGCAAACAAAGGAAGAAAAACCCAAACAATTAAATAAACCAAAGAGCAAAATTGTCCTTAAAACAGTCATTCGTGAAAAGTGGTCTGAACAGTGAATTTGTCTTCAGACAATTATCACTAGAGTAAAATACAATTCACAATATAATATAAATAATGAAATCATTAAGATGGTATAGACTGAAGAAGTCAGAAAGGTCCCAGGAATCTGAACACATAAACTGTAAAATTTCAGAGCTGCATTTTCATAGTCAAGTTCTCCATGCTTCTTAAAAATCAGTTCCTTTGAAATGGCATCCTAAACTGGACATTAAGAAATCAGAGCATCTGAAAATGCAGGAGTTTCCCTACATGGAAGGGAACAGTGTAAAAGCAGAACAGTAAACATTCTTACCTAGGTATGGTAGAAGTCAGTGTCCTAGCGTGGCTCAGTGTGGTCAGTCAGCTTGGAAGGGAGGCACAATCAAAGCAGACAGAGAGGTGAACTGTTCTTCCCCATCCAGCTGTCTGAGAAGTCAAGAGATTTCTCCTTCAGAGGCTGAGTCACTTAAGGAGGAGGTAGGAGGTGTGGAAAAGGGTGGCACCTTGTAGAAATACCAGATCAATTAAGAGTACGAGTGAGTTGTTATCCTTATGTGCTTGCTGTTCTTTTCAAGTGCAGTAGGGTTGGGTTTCACAAAATGAACTATTTTCACAGACCTTGAAGCAGAAAACCAAGCAATTACCATTTGGAAAAACATACTAGAGTCATTTGGATTTTCCACAGAAGTACATTTCCACAGAAATACATGTTGCAGAGCTATGGGGCTGCCTCTCAGCTATAGAGTTGCAGGTGTTTACAAGGGTGAACATGAAGTAACACCATATTTCACCACAGAAAAGTTCTGCAGAAGTGTTATGTGGGGAACACACACACTGGGATCTGAACTGCATTAAGTATTTGCACAGTTTGGGTATGTGGGCAGAGGCAAAAGATGTGGGGGGAAATCCCTCCCACGTGAGATCTTGTTGCAAGTCTCTCTTATCTCGGCACATTTGCATTCTCCGTCAGTACTGCCAGCAATAAACAAAGGAGGGAAGAACTTGTGTTCACTTTTTTTTTCCTTTCTTTAAAATGGCTGCAAATAAGTTCATAGGCTGAGAACTGCCTTACTATTAATATAGATTTCATAGTAGTAGTATGAAATCAATACTTTTCTTATAGGAATACTTTATACAACTCCATGCTTCTGTTTAAGATTCAGAGGCTATACAAGCCCACCTTATTTTATATTTGGGGAACTTTAGTAATGAAATATGTGAATCGTTTACCAAAATGCTGGCCAATTTTTAGTCCTATTGTCTTTTGTGAAAATTAAAAATTTCTTTGAACTCAAAAAAAGCAAACTGACATGAGTGAACTTAGTAACAGCCTGTATTTTTGTTCATGGTAACCTTCTCATAGGCTTGGTACTTAGAAATATGTAGCTGTTCTCCAAACATGGTTCTGTCTGATAAAATACAGGTGATGAAGCAGAGCAGTAGACAAGAAAATACCACATACAAACTATTAACTACCACAAATCTCAGAATTCATGAATACAAGCACACACACATTTCTACATTTTGTACATCTCAAGTTTTGTGTCTCTTAAAGCAAAAAAAAGCTTACAGCAGTCCTGGAATTTTCAGGTACTATGTTTATCTTTGTACAATCAAGAGGAAACTTTTGTGAATACATCTCTTTACAGACGTACTGAGAATTTAGTTGCTTTCCATGTGAAACAGATGCCTTTCCTCATAAGAAATGAGGAATTAGCATTAAATAGGTATTAGCTTTAAAAAATCTACATGCACTTTAATTTGAAATGGATAGCTAGCTTTTATTCATAATAACACCTGAGACTAGGAATATCTTCCTTTTTGAAACATTTTTCTTTCAAAATTCAGGTGCTACGTGATATGAATTTGTTATCCTTTTCCAATCAACCAGAGAAGTCCCACTTGTAAATCAGAGATATGCTTAACCTGTCTGACAGCAATGCCTTCTTTAGTCAAAGTGTTTGAGAGAAACAAATAGAGATGCAAACAATACAGTCTGGAGAAGTTTAAATTAATATTTTCCTGTATTTGTGGCCTTTGAACACAGAGAACAAACTATGGGGCAGAGCAGGCCAGTTCTGCTACCCAAAATAAGCCCAAGGCTTGTTTTTAGGCAGTCCTTGCTAAGTTTTTGGTGTCTGGTGTGACAGAATAGACAGTCTATAGGAAAATGCATGCGTATGAAATTCCAACAATAGTACTGACCTCAGCCTAGGAATAAAGCAGGCCAGCTGCCTTTTAGTGGCTGATCTGTGATGAGTATATTAATTGGATGGTGAGGTTTTGGTGTTAGCTATGCTGATTGCATAATATTTCAAAGCTGTAAAAAATAATTTATGCTTTTTTAGACTAAAGCAAAGCTGACTTACTGATAAACTGTCTGTCTCATTTTCTGTATTGTAACGACATGCAAGCATTGTTCCTAGTGAATAAAGAATATATGATGCAGTGCTTTGTATCAGGAATTGAAGAGTTTCAGCATAACCATAACAGTGAAAATTACCCATACCTATTTTCCATGAAAAAAACTTTGCATACTCTGAAGTAAAATTCAGCTTTCAGAAATTCAGAGGTACTCAAACTTTGCCTCTGGATCTCAATATAATAATTAGCATTCACAAATCCAACCTGTCTTGCAGTCAGGTTTCATTCTTCTTTTAATTCTCTAGTATGGGGTCCATATTAAATTGAAGGAAGGGTAGAAGTGAAATACAGTGAAATGTAATTTCTCAGACTATTTCAGCACTTGAATTATTTCTCCCTTACTACCTTTCTCACTCTTAAGAAAACATCCAAGTTGAAGCACAGACAGAGGGTATTCTAGACACAGATTTTTTCAATAGTGTCAGAAAAGTGCAATGCAAAACATACAAACAATTTGTATTGACAACTGATGATTATCAAATGAGTGTGAAATTTAGCTAATTAGTGCACTGGGCCATGTACTACTATTGACTTTTCACATTTCAACAATTTTTTTATTTTTCTTTTTAGTTCAGCCAGTAAGGTGCTTTGGAGCAAACAGTAACTTGTTTCATATCTATTTATCAATAAATAATCTACTTGCTTGGGACTTAAGTAAATACTCTGCTTTTGCTTGTCATTCTCTCAAGAAGAAATGAGGGGGTTCTCTGAAAAATTGATACAGACATAACTGGCAACATCCTAGGCTTATATAACTGGATATGAACCCATCAAAATTCTTATGGTAGTTTGATTTAGCAGAGTGTGTGGCCTGTCATAATTCATGACAGAAAGCAAGAAATAGCTTAGAATTCCTCGCTATGATAAATCTTCTTCATCCTTTATTAATAACCAGCAATAGGGACACATTAGTGGTTAGTAATAAGAGGCCACTATCTCTTGCATCTTAGATTTTTAACACAGTTTGGAGTTTCAAACAGGCTCAGTTTAAATACCTCATCTATTATGGAGGCTTATTTGCCTGCTAAGAAACTGCCAGTAGGGGATGTTGACTTCTAGAACAGAGTAGCACTGGCAGAAAACTGCCAGTATTTCAGAAGTGCCATTATTTAGATTTGAATGGCTTATTCAGTGTTATTAAAGTCAAATGCTTATAGCACACTACAGCACAATTACATTACCATACTTCCCAACTTTCATAGTTTTCTGAACAAGATGATTGTGCTCAGTGTTCTTAGCTTCAGCTTCTACACTTTTCTAAAACGTCTGTGTCTCTTGAATGCTAGTATAATGTATTTTTCTCTGCATTATTTTCTTGTCAATTTTTGCTGGTTTTTTCCATTTTTCAGTACAAAACATACCACAAAATATTGTGCTACCTCCACATCTTTGTTAAGGTTTATAAGAAGGCATCGTGAAAATGGAATAATGTAGGCTAGCTCCATAGAGCTTTCATGTATATTCACAACACAGAATTGGGAATGAGCAGTGACTCAGAAGGCACTTTTTGGACAAGTATGATTCTGTGACTCCTCCCAAAAAGAGAGCATATGTTACACTTTTTCATATACTCAGTCTTCCAAAGGAGAAGTCCTGTAATACTTCAGACTTGCCAAGTAGTATTAGTTAAGTGTGATGTTATGAATTATAAAATTCTATAACTGGTAGATCCAGAAGACTTGAAGACAGTCTAGCAAATAATATTCCATTTTTTAGTTTCAAGATCAGATAAAGAAGCTACATTTATGCTATTAAATGAAACATACCAAAACCCAGTATCTGGCCTGAGGACAAGGAACACAGCATGTTCTGTACCTGTATCACTAAAGTTGCTTTTCAAAAGAATTGTGTGATCTCATCCACACTCCTACTGAAAGCAGTCCAGAGCTTGTAAAAGAGAGATCTGTCCATGCCTAAGTCTTTTTTCAGAGGCAGATAATTGGCATGAACAATACTGTGCCAAAGAGTGTGTGTGATAATAGCATGGACAAACAGAGGATATTGCTCAGGTCCAGATCCTACTCCTACTAAGTTAACTGGTAGGTCCTATTCATTGGCCCAGATTTCTCCAATTTTAATTGTGTCTAATAGAGCTCATGTCAAAAGATGACTGAAACTAAACACTCTGAAACATATGATAGGTGTGGGCAGTGGATGGTGCCCAGTTGCAAGGCAGTGACACAGCTGGTTGATGTAATCTTTACTGGGGAGGGGGGTTACACATCTGTGCCACCTGCACATTTTTCTTGCTTAAGCATAGTGTAAACTCACCTATGTATGTAGACAGCAGTTCCAAGAGGTTAAGTCAAAAGGGAAGGGGTCACTTTATGCACAAGAGCCCAGTGCAGCAAATAGAAAAGGAAGAGATGCTCATGCACAGGGTGACACCTTCCTGTTGAAGGTGACTAACACAAGGCCTGCTCCTCACTATATTCCTAATTCAGGACTACATAAAATAAACTGATGGCTGGTACCTGTACTACCTCTGTATAAAGAGTTACTTTTCACTCTGGTCAAAATAATTAGCCAAGGGAATATATTGCCTGTGGGTACACCCTTACCAAGAGGTATGTGTGACTCAGAACCAGATTATGAATGTCTCTATGAATCCCAGCAGCACTCATGGCTGCAACACAGAGGAGAGGGGCAGGTTATTCTAGCACTATAAATTCCCTCTGAAGATTCTGGTGCTCCTGCTCCTAGATAGAAAAAATATACTAATGATCTAATGTGATATGGAAGCCCTCTTTCTTCATGGGCTTCCTTGCTTTTACTAGCATATGGTTTTTAAAGGTAGATAATGTCCAGGGCTGCCTTGCAAAAGGGCAACTATGAGGGGTGCCATGTGCCTGCAGTATTTTGTAACAACTTTGTTCTTTCCTTCATACTCAAAAATTTGAAGTTTTCTGCCTAATTCACATGCAAGGCTCATGCTGTTACAATCCTCTGCCCAAATTGAGGTGCAGGTGAGACCTTAAATCAATAATACAGATTTATTTGAACAGGGAAAGTGAGGTAGAGAGATAGAAAGAAATAGTAAAGAGGGGAGTGGGACAAGGGGGATTGGGGTGGAAAGGAAGGGGAGAGAGAGAGATGGGGGTCCTGGGCTTGTTCAAAACTTTTCACCATTTATACATCTCTTATTAATTAGTATTTGATCTTCTATTGATTGAATTAAATTATTCCCTCTAAAACTAATTAGTCTGCATGCTCAGTCTTTCTCTTTTTTTGAGTTGGTGAGTTTCTTGGATCAGTGGGTTATGAATCAGTGGTCGTGATCTCCATCTGTGAAATGTGTTTATTAGCTTTTTCTTATCTTGGGAGTTCTCCCAAATGTCCTTGTAGCCTGTAAACTCTGCATTCTTTGTGTCCACAAGTAGTGGATACATTTTGCTTATCAAGTTTTTTTAACCTACCCCTAGAACTGAGATCATTGAAGCGTGTCAAGCCCTTAACTTAGTTCTGCAGGCAAGTAGTTTATCCTCCAACACACAGACAACAGTACCACCTTTTTACAGCCCAAGTTCCAGGTATCCACAGAGACATATCTGGGGGGCCTTGGTGGCCATTGGTGGTCACAGATGCCATTTGCCCCATAAATTAAGTGATACTTGTTTGACCAGTGGTATGTGTATGAGCCATTGCTACTTTTCACAGAGTTCACCATGGTGAGAATTTTTGTCCAGATTCATTAACCAGGATGTGCTAACCAGATCTTGCCTCTACCAGACCTGGAATTAGGGCCTTCCTGTCTCAAATTCCTCCCTTCTGTGCCCACTGTGGTGGCTTGTCATATGGCAAGTTCCTTTTGTGGTCTTACAGTGCTTGAGATAGGTAACTGTGCTCTTTAACTCTTTAATACACACTTAACTAACCTTCTTAAAGAACAGGACAAGAAATCAAAAGCTTACCAATTGGAAGGGTCACTTAGCATATGACTAAACCCAAGTTCAAATCATTCCTCCTTTTGATAACAGCTTATTTTTACCAGCAGACTGCCTTAACCACTGAGTTTTAATTTTTTGTGTGAGTGAACATAATTACCTGGGGTATTCTACCTCCTGAAAATTTAAATATTTACTGGAGAAAGAATAATGCTACAGACCTTTTACTGTGGCATAGAAATACTGGTGTCACTACCATCAAAATAAATATTTAAATACTATGCATGGAATTCTCATTTTTCTTTTTATGTTGTAATTTCTCAGTATTTTATCACTGAATTATTAAAACAGGTAGACATAAGAGTTATTTTTAATATGATGTAGCAACAGCTGCTGTGTAGAGGCAGAAGAACCTTAAAACACTTTCACTAGTTTAAGTTACTGTCAAAGTCAGTACAGCATTTCACGAAGTCTGATATGAAATACCATAATGCACCAGAGATAATGTTATGTTTTGTGGATTAACTTTTGCCAGCCAAGCCATTTCCTTTAGTTATTGTGGGATCCTGTGCCTGGGGAAGACCTTTCAACTGGTTAAAGTAAGACATGCAATCTTTTCTTAGCCACACCTTTCTGAATACCGGAAGGAGCACTGTCAGAGCTTTTTCATATGAATTTTTGAATGCTAAGAAAACCTTAGTCATAATGTAGATGTATTTGAAGCTCATTGTTCTCCCAAAGGGTGTGGCAAAGTTCACAAACTAAAGGAGGAAGAAAAAATGCCATAAATAGTATGTAAAATAACTAAAACCTTTTACATCTTCTAGTTGCCACAGAAAATGTCAGAGCAGTGTCTTCTGTTCATAGCAGGTGCCAATAGATTTCCTGGAGGTACATAGTCTTCAATGTTACTGGGCTTGATTTTCCCACAATTTAAATAGGTCCTTACTCTGCAAGTAAGTGAAATATAATTCAGAAGTCCCTGAAAGTCTGGTCCATAGCATTCTAAACTTGATTATTTTGATCTTGCATCACTGCCATTACTGCCTCAGCTAAAGAACACAGTTACTTATTTTATCAGTTACTGATAAGATTAGTTAGTTGAAGAAAATTGTGCTGCAAATCTGGCGAAGTCAAATAACATGTGTGTAATACCAGCAGAATGGCTGTAACTATTTTGTAACTTCTGTTATTGACAAATAGCTTATTTGTTAATTTGTTACCAGTGTCTGAATTAACAAAGATCATTCACCTAGGTGGCTAAAGAAATGAGAATCAGATTGTGACCAATAGTAGTAGAGGGAGTGTGAGAATTATGATTAGATGTGGTTTTTTTCATTAAAGAATGATTTTGTAATAGCTCTTTCAAACCCCCACTGAGAAATCTCTGGGAAAGAACAAACAGTGCTGGTCTCAGAAAGAGCCATCTCTTTAAAAGATGTTAGAAGAGGCAAAGTTAAAAAGAGGAAATTTTTTTCTTGCTCCTTGTCTAAAATTTTCTTAAAGCATTTAACTGGTCATGGGCACTGTAAATACATAGGAGACAACCCCCACAGGCTGTTCTTTTTTATGGTGCAGATAAGGAGATGTATCTGCCCCACAGAATTATATCCATGTGAGGAAGTTCACATTACAATTATCTGATAGACTGATTCTCCTCTCCTTGCACTGATAATGTGTTTGGATTTTTTACTAAGGCTAAGCAGCCTTCTCTTGTGATTCTTTCCTCTATTATTTGGATCAATTTAGTTCACTAAGAACTTGATTGTCATTTGAAAACCTACATGGAAATTTCATACCAATCAAAACAACCCAATGAACCAACATCCCACCTATTTGATGAAATCTTTCTTTGACATACATTCCATACTGGTGTTATCAGCACACTTAACTGCAGAGCATGATAGCCAAATGTTACAGATTGTGATACTGCTCTCTATCCACATCAAAGCTGAATACAGGCAGGGAAGAAAGGAAGGGTACTCCCTGTTCCTGGAAGATGCTGGCTGTGGTATAGTTAGTACAGAACAGCTTATTGTAGAAGAGTTGTTAGAAAATGCGTTCTAAAATCCATAACTGCAAAAATAAGACAGACAAAAATGTGAATCAGAAAGAATGGAGTTGAACTTTAAAAAGTTCAGAGAAGAAAAAAAACAATGACTGACGATGCGTAATTACTTCTCCCCACATAGAAAAAGCTAGGACTGCCTTAGTCTGGTGAAAAGAGGTGTAAGTGTAAAAACATCACAAACAGAACAAGAAAGGTTTATTTCAACTCTCCCCTGGTGCAAGAGCTATTTGCCATCGACATTAAGAAAAAAGCAAGAGAAGAAAGAAGAGAAGAGAAGAGAAGAGAAGAGAAGAGAAGAGAAGAGAAGAGAAGAGAAGAGAAGAGAAGAGAAGAGAAGAGAAGAGAAGAGAAGAGAAGAGAAGAGAAGAGAAGAGAAGAGAAGAGAAGAGAAGAGAAGAGAAGAGAAGAGAAGAGAAGAGAAGAGAAGAGAAGGAAGAAGGAAGAAGGAAAAAAAAAAGAGAGGCGTTTCTATATATAGGATGGATGTAAGCTGACCTTGCTGCAGGAAGATATATTTCCAATAGATTATGAAATACGAGATTATTTATGTACGTATCTGCCTGTACTTGTTCATGCGTGTGTGTGTGTGTCTGCGTGTTTGTACTTATACAGGCATGTGTGTGTACCCATACATCAAATAGCTTAATGAGACACAAGCTTGTGGAAGAGAAGAACAGTGATGGTTACTAAATAAACAGAAATTCCATTGGGCTAAAGAAGAGCCTGACAAGCAAATTGATAGAGACTCTAGGGACACTTATGGAAAGCAACTTAAATGCTCTCCCTATTCTTCCTCTTTTTCCTGAACCCCTGAACTTTGCTTTTGGCAACTGTTGGAGACAGAATACAGGGCTGACCAAGGAGTGCCACTGTCATGTTATGCCCCTATGGTCAAAATTTGTATAAGGCACATAACTAAAATTGCATTAAAATTCTTTCCTAATTCTTTGATGATGATGCAAACAATTAGCAATACAATCAAAGTGATACCATTTCTCTGTGGAATGTTGATTCACCAGGTATTAAAATAAGCCGTAGTGAAGGCTTATTCAGCCCCTCAACTGAGAGTCATACAGCATTGTCATTTTTTGTTCTTCAGATTTTCTTCTTTATTTACATGACAAATGTGGAGAGTATGCAGATATGTAAACATGGAGAGAATTTTAGTTTGAGAACCTTTGCAATCCAGTAAAATTTTTCACCTGTTCAAATAACATAAAAAATAGCAAAACAGATTTACGATATGTATTGAAATGTAGCTCATCTGCAGGAGTAAAATTAAAAACGGTATCCCAGAAACGGCATCAGGCCTCCACATTCCCCTTCCAGCTTCCCTGGAGAAGAATTCAGCTGGCTTGTTGTTCTCCCTTATCCACAGAATTAGAAGGTTTAGTAGCATTTCAAAGCATATTCCAAGGAATAAACTTAAGGTGCAGATTTCAATTACAAACTATGTGAAGAACAGAAGATTTTCTAGATTTACATATTTGCAAACAGGACTTTGTGAACTGGGAAGCTGAAGAAATAACTGAGCTTTCTTCTTGTGTTTTCAAAATATTTTTCCTTTGATATAAACTAACCAATAGACTGGTATCGAAGTCAGTATATTTTAAATATTAACTTCCCTTTCCCTTTACTTAGAGGTAAATTATGTTTTTCTAAAAATTGTTTTCCGAATTGTGAGTAGTGTGGAAAGAATGTTGGCAGAAAAAACTTTTACATGAGCATTAATATTCACTACATGAAGAAGAATTGAAATTTTTTACATTTGTTTTTGTTGTTGTTGTTAAATGAAACAAGGCAGGGCTTTGAAATGGAATGATTTTTAAATAATTTGGGTGATATTACAAGGGAAAGAATCAGAACAGAATTATTATAATTATCTGGATGTAATCACAGGGGCCCAAATAAGTTCCTTAGGCTCCAGATCCTGCCACGGTGCAATAAGAGCATAATGTGAAGAAGCCAATAATTTCAGGTGCAGGCTTCTCTGGATCTCCATGCAGGCTATTAGCCTGAGAGAGCTAAATGCCAATTAATGTGTAAATAAATAATTTGAATTCTACTCAATGAAGGAGACGCCAGACCAGGGACATCTGTTTTCAAACACTTGTTTCCTCAGAGCTGGGTGAGACTTTCCATCACAGGCCCTATTTAACAAAAAAAAAGCTAGGCTACATCAAAAGCTAGGCTCCTATCTCCAAGTTTATCCCTCAAGACACCACTAAAGGAATCTCAGATTACATATACACAGACATAAATACAGATTAAAGTAGGTCAGAGGATTGGCTGTGGAAGTTACTATTTCTCTCCACTGTTTTGAAAGGAAGCTTAAAAATGACAAGTCAGATTTAGGCATCTACACTGTAGATACCTATACATGTCGGATGAATTCAATGTCATGGCAGGATTTCAAATAATTTTTTTTCTCTTGCAGAAAGCAATAGTTTCTTGTCCAATTAAAAGGAAAAGGAAACAAGGATGCAGAGGTTTTTTTCTCTCTCTGTCTAGACAAAATTCAAGCTGCAAAGCTTATTCTGCCACCTCAACAGTACTGCATCTATAAAAATGTACTCCCCTACTGCATTGTGGTCCCTTACACAAAAAGTGTGTCTAGAAAACTGTAATCTGGCCATGTAGGAGTCTGACACAAAAAGAAATTGTAAGATGAGAGAGTAGAGAAGAGAGAAGAGAGAAGAGAGAAAAACAAAAAATTGTGCTTTCCTTTCATAACTTTCATTCATGGATACCAAGGAAATATTACTTTTATTATTAGAAAAATGTAATATTTTTCTGTATTTGACTCCTCTAGCTATAGCAACAGGAAGACTTGGATTTGGGGGTTTGACTGCTTTACTTACAGGTGTCTGTTTTCACTGTGTTCAGATCCCTGAACTTCAGATAAAATAGTATAAATGAATTTTGGATCTTCTGTGAATTTGTGAATAGAATCTCAGAGCATTGTACATAATCACATTCTTTGAATTCTAAAAATTTTCTTGGTTTTCTTAGTATAATTTTGAAATAATCAATTTTGCCCCAGAATACTTGAGACTTTTAAACTTACAGTGCTGAACTCATTTTAGGTTGAAGCAGAAAGCTCCAAGCTAGTGAGCTTTGTTGTAACTTAATTATATGGCCAAGCTGGGTGTGTGAAAATATCCAGTGCTCACTGGAGAATAAATTGCTGGGTTTGGTTTTTCTTGATTTACAAGTTGCTATAAGTGGTGCATGTTCCCAGGGAGTGGTGAAAAGTAGGGGTGTGTTAAACAGGTTTAAGAACATTTTAAAGAAACACTGTCAGGTTTGAAGCATAGTAGATTTGGTGTACATCCTCCCTTCTTCCAAATAACATTTTCTGTTTCTGTGGTTACAAACAGCTGAGCTGCACATCGACTCTCTGTTTAAGCAATACCACAAAATCCAGTGTAGCAGTTGTGTCACACTGTTGCTTTCCTTTTTTCTTTATTTTTGCAACCAGTGGGGAAATGAAACTGCCAGAATTGCTGTTCTTTGCACTCCTTGGAGAGCTCAATACACATTCAGTTCAGCCAGTAAAATCTTGTGGTTTTCTGCAAAAAATAGCTATGGTGAGGACAAGCAGTTTCTGCATCAAACAATTTCTCTGCTCAGAGTTGTACAATAGTTATTTGTTAGTGCTGCTGGGGCCATGACTTCAAGGTCTGAAACTCCCTGGTATAAAGTCAGGGCTGCAAGTTTCTCAGGAACCTTGGAAAAGCTACATGATTTCAAGCCTAAATCTTTTTTGTTTCTCAGAAGTTGTGAATGGAGAATGGACATAATTTTAAACCTTTTATACACATTGCACTGATTTTGAGCCTTGGAGACCTAGAGGGTGCTTCCTTCTTCTGGATATCCTACTGGAACTAAAGATAATTCCAATTGAAAATGAGAGTAAACTTTCTTAAAAAGATTTCACAAGAGATATCTGGAATATCCATTTCGACAGCTTGTTTAGGAGAATAGAATCAGCTGAGCAGAGTGTATATACAAAATTCTGTATATGCAAATAACTTTTGCCATCATTGCAAACAACAGTGAAGTCACTGTTTGGAAGGATTCAATCTTATAATCTAGGCAACATTTTGAAATCACTTTTTTTCCAAAGCTGGTAAATCTGTTGATTTCATTTATCTCTCCTGTGGCATTATGCTATATTACCTACAGTGCTATTCAAAATTTTATAAAGTAAAATAATTCAATGCCAAAAGGTCCGGTAGATTAATAGAATATCCTGAGCTGCAAGGGACCCACAGGATCATTGAGTCCAACTCCTGGCCCTGCATGAGAGATCATCAAGAACCACACCCCATGCCTGAGATCATTGTCCAAATATTTCTTGAACTCTGGCAGGCTTTGTGTCATGACCTCTTCCCAGGAAGCCTGTTCAGTAATTAGTTATTTGAGTAAATACATCTTTTAAATTCCCTCTTCCAAAGGTAATAAGGGAACACCATGACATGCACACAAATCATTGCTTGCCAAAACACTTAGTCCATGAAAAGGGCAGAGTGGAGTTGTGACTTGCAAGTCCCACTATTTGGAAGACACAGAGCAAAGGGAGATTGAAATTTGGAAGCAGGTATCAAAGTAACTAAAGAGGATTTGAAATAATAATGAAGGAAAAATATGTCAAAGAGAAAAATGGAAGTAAGCAAGAAAGATTCTCAAAGGTCAAAGATCAGTCTGATTTCTTATACTGACAATGCAAATCCTCCATGGCAGTGTTCATGAAGTGTTTCAAGAACAGTATCCTTGTAAATGAAGAGTAATGTATCCTACTGGTTTTAAGCAATGGTGGAGGGGTTTGTGTAAAAAATAGAAAATTCTTTGCCCGGAAATTGTACATTTTAGAAAAACTGCAATCAAATGAAGAGAGACAGGATGAGCAGTGATGTTGCATGAGAACTATGTCATGTACAATGCATGGTACGTCAGCTATTCCATCTACATGGCTTGTATTTGGGATAGATTAATATCTGAATTATGCTGCAGAAAGAGCAAATAAAGACAAACACAGAGGATGAGAAAAGAGGATTGCTGAGTTGCAAACAAGAAAATCAAGTGATTTGAAGTCAATGAAAACAAGCAATACTCAGAAGTTTGGGCATGAGGGCAAGGGCAGTTAAAGCCTCTCAATAAAACTTTTTCTCAGGGTTTTGCAAGGTCAGCCTCATAAAAAGCCAAAGGTATCACTGCAGGGACTATGTGTTCGGGAAACACCACAGAGATTGTCATGAATCTCTGTCATGAATTTCATGAATCAGTATCTCTGTCATTTATCTAACTGTACAATGCAGTGATCCAGTAAATGGGTGTTGACAATAGGTTTTACAGTGAATAGCAAGGGTGAGGTTTCTTTATCAGTTTAAACTGATCTAGTACCACATTCCCACTGAAAGTAACAGTTGTTCCTGGCCTGTCCTGCCCTTGGCCATGCTCTCCAACCAGTCCCTTAGATTGCCCTGGTCAGATCACCAAACAAAGATTTAATTCACTTCAAGTCTCATAATCAAAAGAACTGAAGCAAAGTAAGTGGAAAAAAAATTATTCCAGATAGGCCAAATCCATTCCATTTCCAGAGTGTGATTGAGTGGTTTGCATCATTCAGGAAACCAGCTCTTTTAAGTTAGCACCTTAATTTAATAGCAGTTGGAACAAAAAACCCTTAAAACCAATATTCTAACTTCTCTCTAAATTCAGTCATATTGTTATTAGTGATTGTTACTAGTAGTTTCCCTGCCCAGCTACAGCTACAGTGTTTTTAATACAAGAGGTCTCTCACAGGACTTCAATTTCTAACACCTAGAAGGAACCATCTGTGGCCTTTCTGAGGGTGTCCAAAGTTTTTTGAAGTACTGCATTAGCTTTTTTCTCATCTACAAATCACACTTTGTTCAGATCTCTACATGTAGAAAGGTTAGTAAAAACATAATTTGGTATATGTGGTAATTTTCCAATACCAAATCATGTCCTTTTCTATATGAAGAAACTTAGATATAAACATTTTTTTTCATATTAATAGTCTTTGATATCTTTCAGGAACTGCTGGGAAGAGTAAAATTTGAGGATGGGATTTGAATGATAGGAACTATTATTACTTTAGTTTTAAAAGAAGCCATCTGACCTCCAAAATGGTCAAATATGCTCCAGTGCTTTAATCATCACTGCATGGGACTCACTCCAGTAAACCGTATCATTTTTGTACTGGGTAATTCAGAACTGGACGTAATAATCCAGATGAGGCCTCACCAATGTTAAAGAGAAAAAGGATCCTCTTCCTCATCCTGCTGGCAATGCTCTTACTAATGTAGTCCAGGAAGCTTCTTCCCTTTTCTTCCATGAAGAGTGTGTTGGTAACACATGGTCATCTAGTTTTCTGTTTCCTGAAAACTTTCACTCCAAGGACCTTTTAAGCAAAACAATTTCCAGACAGTGAGTCCCCAGCATGTACAGGTGCTTGGGTGTATTCCTCCACACATATAAGGGTTTGCCTTCACCATTATTGAAGTTGAGATTCCTCCCTGCCCTGTTCTCCAGCTGGTCGTGGTCCCTCTGAAAGGCAGCACAGCCACTGGCACACCTGCCAGTCTGCCCAGTATCATCTGAGAACCTGCTGAAGGTGCACTGCGCTCCTTTGTCCAGATCAGTCATAAATATGGAGAACAGTACCAGCCCCAGTACTAAGGCCTGGCATACAGCACTAGTGGCTTTACCAGATAAGATCCAACCATCTAAAGCACAGAGCGTCCTGTGTGTGATAAAAGGCAATTTCTCTTCTCCCTGAGCAGCATGTACACCATATAAATTGCTACTACCCTAGAGGGAAGACCAAGCCAGAATTAGTAACTTTAAAAAGAAGCCCATGCTTTCTCTCTTTAATTATATACATCTTCTTTTCATGCGACAGCATTAACCTGCTTCCTTCCTCATTTTCTCCCATTCTTGCCACATCCCATCTCTGACAACCATGTAGAAAAAATGAAGGGCTTTCTTGAACACTTCATTTAATAACAAACAAGAAGGAAGGAGGTAATCACCCATACATTGGCAACTCTATAATTATAAAGTCAATGAAATGTAAACCATCTTCACTACTGCCTCCTAAATAATTTCTTGTAATTACTAAAATGTACTGATACATTTTCATTCTTCTGTTGTGGCATAAATTACTTTTTTTGCAAAAAGAAAGAATATCAGAAGCCCAAAATCCAAGATTCATAGACAGGAAGATGTTTAACTGTAACCATAAATTTGTATTAGAAGCAAAGGAGGTGAACATAATAAATAGGCATGTTTTATTTCAGTATTTCCACTGAGGTATTTAATCACTTGCAGTTTTGTGTAAGCACTAGAGAAGTTGCTCTGTGATGAACATCCAAGCCAATCTGAGTACAGATGTATTGTATCTCATTAGCACTACTACTATGAAAGGTAAAATCCACAACTGCTTTGATTTATCAGCAAGGTACAGAATATGCCTTCAGGTGAATATAAACACAGTAGAAGCAGACTTCATAGATAGTATGCAGATGAGTGAAACTTTAAGCACTACTTTATGTGTTTTAATTCCACAGTAAATTTAATGTATGTATAATATAAATATTAGTTTACTGGGCTTAAATATGGTCATGTACAAAATTAAAGCCCCACATGACAAGCTTTCTCTATAGTTGTCCTGAAGATTGTGCAACCATAGTTGGGAGGAGTCTTGGTTCTGGCCCCTGGGCTGTTCATGCAGAGTCTCTGATCCCAAGGTGGCCACATGTCCCATGTATTGCTTTCTCATCAATCTGTAGCTAATGGAGTGGTCCTTAGTCTGTACCTTGAGGATATGGTGGTGAACACCCACCTGTCTCCAGTTCCAGATGGGAAGAGTTCAGAAGAAAGCACCTGCAAACCTGGTGTGAGATACTCTGCTCTCAGTAATTCTGCACTGACCACTCCTAGGTGACTGCACAAAGGGAAAGGAAATTTCGGGTGGCTCCATAATCAGGAATCTCTGGCTCCTTGTATTATTTAAGGCAGACAGAGATGGCCTGACTCAGCTTTGAGTGTAAGTGGCAGACACATCACTGGTGTGGTGAGGTCACATATCCTCTGGTTATGTCTGACCTCCCTCGAACTTCTTTAATTTTATTGTTGAGACCTTTGAAAGTTCTACTCGTAAATTCAGGGAGAAAGTTGAGATTAAGAGCAAGAAAAGTGCAAATTCTGAAATCATCACAAATAACATCAAACACAAGGGGTTAGATTACTCCCTTGTAACAGACACAAGGAAATACCTGCTCACCTCTCTGGTGGAGACTGATTTTCAGTAAACATGCCTAGGCATGTCCAGGTGTGAATTGTTACAGGTCCTGGACTGGGATCTGCCCCAGCTATTGCTGCCCCTGCCTCCCAGCCCCTTCAAGTCACAGCAGCCATTCCATTTTGCTATGCTGAAGCTTCAAAGAAGGATGAGACTTGAGAGCTTCTGCTGTAGTTCAGAATCACTCAGTGCAATAGACAGAAAAATCTGTGAAGGGTTTAGTCATTATTTCTGGCACCACAAGATGAATTTGCAGGAGGCTTCTCAAGCTTTATGGACAGATTTATTACTTTAATATCAGAGGAAGAGCAGTGCCCTTACTTCTGACTGCAGGTCCTTGCACCTTCCTATGAAGCATCTCCCTCTGGGCTCTGTCAGAAACAGATTAGTGCCCTGGATCTTCTAATCTAGTCGAATGGTCTAATCTGGTCTAATCTAGTGTGTCCATGCCTCTCCAAAGGAAAACATTAAAAGCAGAAGTGTGCTTCTCCCTACCAGCCTATGCAACAGAAAGAGTGATTCAAATTTAAATGTTTTTGAAAGCACTGAAATGTTACAAATATTTCAGCAGACTTACCCCTCATTTTAAAGTGTGATAATTTATTTGATTTAATTTTCTACACTTTTTCTCAAAAATGAAAAAAAAAAACAAACCCCCAAACCCAAAACAAAGCCATATTTTCATCCAATACTCATTAGTGCAAAGATCACAGGACTATATAGACAAGTCTGAAGAGGAGACATAGTGCTTATTTAATTTAATCACAATCTATTAAGTATTTACATAAATACAGTCCTTCAAGGAAGTAAGCTTTTATTTTGCCAAGAGCAGTTTCTTGAAGGATGATAGGGCAAGAAATACTAAAGATATTATTATAAAAGGTTATTTAGAAGCATTAATTTTAATTATATTGGATACTACTGAAACTTCCTATTCTTTCAAAAACTAATTTATTCTGCTTGCACCAGTTTATAGTTGCTTTCATACACAGCAGTACTTTTTCCTCCTGTAACAAAATAGTATGTTCCATCCCCTTGGAAAGACATACTCTGTCTGAAATAATACAAAGACTCAGATAGTCTTCACCTGACTGGGCAACTGCAGAGAACAAAACAGCCCCTCACCTGACTATGATCCAAGACAAGAACAGCTGCTACCAGATGGGTGGGACTTCCTTGCAGACCCCACATACAGACCCTGCCCTCTTCAAGGGCTGCCTTCTGTACTGCAGAGTTACATCCACAACAATCCCAAGCACTATTTAATTAATATTCTTTCACAAATGAGGAGAATTTGACTGTAAATAAATTTTGATTTTACTATTCAAATAAGAAGGTTATACAACAGAAACTGGTGTAAACTTAAACCATTCTGTAGCTCAGAGTTCATACCAACGTTCACAGTGGTAAAAAAGATACAGTATTTTAACAAGGAGGTTCTGCTAGAAAAATGCTGACCTATACAGCCCTAAGCACTTAGTCTTTTGAAAGGTTAAACAAGTTGTTCTGAAAATTAATTTTAAATCTAAAACTGAAATGGTAAAAAACCTCAGCCTGCCTGTTGTCTCTACCCAGAAAAATGTAAATTCTGTAAGCAGGTCATTGTATTCAGAGTTCCCTACTGACATACATATATTCCTCTGCAGAGGTATCTGCATGACTTGAAGCAAATTGCTTGATGTCTGCCTCACATCAAAACTGGGAGAGGAATATCCAGAAGACCTGAAAGGAGCTTGGTGCAATACAGGTTTTTAGGGTGGCCTAATGCAGCAGTCAATGCTGGGCACTTAATAAACCAGAGGAGATGCAGAAGCTTTATTATAAAGCAAATCTTATCATAGCTGGTGCAGTATGAAGGGGCCTCTCTTGTTTTATTGAGAGTTTATGAGATGTTGTTTCATTTATGATTAATACCCTGCTTTTATCCAGGAAAAGGTGGCCACAGCTGTGCTGCCTCCTACCTGTTAAACCAGAGGTTATTATGCTCTCCTAAACCAAGGACATTGCAGTTTCTTAGTCTGGGCATTAACTCATTCACATTTTGCACACGCTCAAAAAGAATGCACAAGGGAGAAGCAGGAGCTCAAGCCATTTTCCTAAAGAAAATATTCAAACTACAAATTGTGAAACAGGAGATTCCATCTTCCCACATGTCAGACACAAGGAGAAATAACCATCCTGTGTTTTTCAGATGATGCCTGTGGTACAGATAACAGTTATTTAGCTATTTTGATTTTTATAAGCATATATACCATAAAAATTTTGCTTTAGAACCTGAAAGAAATTTAAAATATCACTTGTCCTGTCTGTGTATGCTCTTGTCTGTCCATAAGCCTACTGCTACATTTGACAAGGCAAATCCACAAACTGTGTCTTTAGCTCTTTTCAACCTCCTGAAAAAAAATACAGATTTCATGGTCCATCACAAAATCTCTCCTTTTTTTCATCCTGCAACACCATCAAGTTTTCAAATCCCCCAGCTGTGTTACTAAAATAGATTGTTCTGAAATGTGAAAGTACTCTATAACCTGAGCTATATGGGGAAAGACTATCCAGATGAGTCCAGCTCAGAGCTTCTAGGTGTCTTAGCTATCCCTTTCTAGACTGCATCCTGAGCACACACTTGTGCCTGTGAGAGTAATGAATGTCTCTCAATTACTCTGGTGTGGTCCTTTTTATTCACATGCATTCTTTTGACTTCAGTTAAGAAGAGAACTACCACCAAAATAAATGCATCCACAAGAGGGATTCTAAGAGTTCAACCATAAAACTGACACTCCTGTTTCTGCACAGATCATGCAGAAAAGACCATATAGGCACTTGACAGACTTTATTCTCGGAATTGGTGCCTTTTTATAGAGGTGATATTTAATCTTACCCTTGCTTATTTGTACTGCGGATTCCCTGAAAACAGAGAGCAACACTGCCATCCTGGATTCTAGAACATACATACAGCTTGGTGCAACGAGCACTTGGAGCACTAGGTGGAAACAGAGCAATGAAAATAAGACCCATTATCAACCCTTCAGCACAACAAATGGAATAGATTTTCTCAACAGACCTGACAGATCCCAGAATGGAGGAATGGCAGCTAACATCCACTTCATTTTGTTGGGGGCTTCTATAATTTTCTCTTCTTTCACATAAAGAGAAAATATCCTTAGTCTTCTTAAAATGTATTTTTAATTTTCTTGCTTTAAATTTTGGGATACCTTTATTCAGAGTGCTCAGGTACATTTCTGTTGGATATTCAAACATTTCCATGCAAATTAGACACACAACAATCTTTCTTCTATTGCTATTGCAGTTTTGCAAATTTTTATGTTAAAAATATACTGCTGCTTTTGTCGGCTGCCATTTCCTTGGTATAGATCCTATGCAAATAAAATAGTGGAAATAGAGATGTAATGCTCTCCTTTCACTTGCTTATGCAACAAAAAAAATCAGAGCTAGAAAAGTTACCCTAATTTTGCTCCTTTTATCAGACAGTTCTAGGAGACTCTTTATCATAATGTTTTAAGGTTTTTTTTCATCTCAGGAATGAGAACTGGAACAATATTTAGCTTTGGATGGTAGCCATGTTTTATATATTATGTTGCCTGTGGAAAACTTGGCTCCAGAAAAGTCCATATGCAACTGCAGCAAAACCCCACAGAAATGAGGAGGAATGATGTGGCATTACACTGGAAATCACAAACCAGAAGTGAGACAAACAACAGCAGTTCTGGTCCAAGCATTCATGGTCAGGATGGCACATTCAGACCTTCTCATCTTACTTCAAGATCAATGGTGTAAAACCATCCATTTGAAAGGACATAGTCGTGATTTATGCAGTCTCAAAAGAACTTGGCCTAGTCATTCCTCACCCTTGCAGTACTGCCTGCAGAGCTTAAAAGGTCTGGGTTAAGAAGCTGGTACAATATCAAGGGATGTCTCCAGTTTTATTTAGAGTTCATGACATGCTATTTCATTTGTGACTACTACCCTGTTTTATTTTCCCTTCTTCCAAGTTCTTCTATTTCTTTTTTCTTTAGCTAAAACATTGGTGATTACCAAGAAGTTGCTCAATTTCATTATGCATGTTTGTCCAAGTTCTACATCTATGCCCTCCTTTTAATCAAGAAGAGGCCAGACAGCTCATATCTCTAGCCAATTTTACGAACTGAAGTAGATTTCAACTGCCTGAGGTGACTTAGTCAATCAGCTCAAATGCCAGAGCAAGTATTCATACTGATGGAATGCAAGTCAGAATGTGAACTGAACTTAAAACCTGTTGAAGCTTGGGGGTAACTAAGAATATTGTTCCAGATCCAAGAAACAAAAATGTTCTATCTACTGGGTAAATATATTCAATAAATTAAATCAAATTATTTCAAACACATTTTTTAAATTCTGTAGTAACAAATGGTAAACTAAACCCAAAGAGCTGATATCAGATAGGTGCATAAATCTACTTTCCTGAACGAAGTTTGTGCATGATCTGTTCAATGAGGGTTAGATAGATCAAGATATAAATGCAATTATACAGTAAAACCTTTGCTTGTGGAAAGTTTTGAGGAATTTTGCACCAGTTGCCATTTAATTAAACCTGCCAGTGCCAGTTGTCATTAAATTAAACCACATTTCCTCAAAGATTTTTGAAAATAGTTTCAAAAACAAATCAGTTCCATAGGACAAATAGTGTCAGCCCTTTGTCCCTCATGAAGTGGTCATCCCAATCCTTACAATTATGGTCATCTTTTAGAGAAGAAATATGTTAAATAGCATGAAAATCTCCTTGCAGTATAGTAAAAGAGTGTCACTCATCCTTCACTTACAACTGAAAGGTGATAAATTCCTAAATAAAGTACAGGCATTGTTAAACACATCTTTAAGTGGTTCTTGTGTACATTCAGTAACATCTCTGCTTGAAATACTGTCACAAGATACTGGCATTCATTCAATTTAACCTATTATTCCAAATCTGCTGAGTATTTAGAGACTGAATTTTGTATCAACGTGACTTTTTATTAGTCTAGCTACATGACTGTGCAGTTTCCTGATGGCAAGCTAAAGAATTCAAATACTGGTTCTGAAATAAGAAATAGAAAAGGACTTTTCAGGACAGTCAGAGCCCACATTACACATGGCAGAAGTACAGGGAAAAATCTAATTGTAAATTCAACAGAGATTACATGGAAAACACTGCAAGTCAAGCACAGATGTTCTCTTTTTATTACAAATTAGTTCCCATTTTAAGTTCCTCAGGTAAGCTTATTGCTACAACATGGACTTACCAATTTTGGCACTGAAGAGTGTAGCTCAGGAGAGCTTTCCAGATGCAAAAGTTTCCACTGCTCACAAAGCCTTTGAAGACTTGACCACTGAATAGAGGATGCCTGATGTGCCTCCAGTTACTACTTGAAACAGCTAAAATCCCTTTTCCACCAAGATTCAAGTCTCAGGCTAAAGCAGACTGGAAGTTTACCTCTGCTGTTATCTACTTTTGCTGGCTGGCAGTTGCTGTTAGTGACTGGAAGTGTTGCTAGGAGTGGTTTTGGCTCTGAGTAGGATAGCTGTGAGTCAACATGTGGGATAAATCCAGACATGCCCAGCTTTCCCCCTGCTTTGTAAACACAGTGATCTGATACAGAAATCTGACTTTAAAGCACTTCAGATGCATTAAGTTTATCTCTGCCTTTCTGACACATAAAGACTGTCTTCATACTCAGCCCAATAGTCAGACTCTTTTTTGAGGCACCCTAAATTGCAATGACTTCCTTGCCTGCAAGGTCAAGCATGAGTGATAAGCATCAAGAGTGAGATCCTGGCTGCCTAAAGCCAAGAGAAAAATCCCATTGATCTCAACAGAATAATGGCATTGCTTCAAGACACTGCAGATCACTTTGGAGGAGACTTCCCACAGAGCCCATTTTTTTCCTTTCCATTGTACTGCTCTGGCCACTTCTTTAAATCTTTTTCATCTAGAGCCATGTCTTCTACTAGAAAACTAGAAAACTTCTACTAGAAAAAAAATTTCACTGTCCTGTTTCCACTGTTTCCTCAAACAGGCTGCCTTTATATATTTGTTTATTTCAGTAAATTAAATTCCAGCTAATACTGTAATCTGGAATATTTACAAACTTTTTTTTCCCCCCGGATGAATAGCTGTTAAAACAAGAGTCACTCAGCTGAATTCTTTAAAGTATGTCTTTATGCTACACATCAGGAGGATAGCAATTCTTTTCTGGGATTAATATCACACATACTACACTAAGTCTTGACAGTGTAGAATGTCTTCTGCAGACAGTCTGGATTTTAAGCAGGTGTCCAGCAGTAAGCTGTATTAATTCACTGAAGCTACTAACTGACACAGTAAAAATGGATTTTCATATATGAAATGTTAAGGAACATACTCAATAGACAAACTGGTACTGTGCTTTTGCAGGAGAGGATATCAGGAATTTGTGTTTAAAATGTTTAGAAATAAGGTGGTCATAGGCAGAAACAGACATACATGGCCATATTCTTTGCAGTTTTTGCCTAATCCTGCTATGTCCAATAAGAAGAACAAACAGACATAAATAGAGTTTTCAAAAGATATATTAAGAAAATTCAAGGAGAAATAAAGACAGAAAGAAATAAGAAGATTTACTCCAGTGAATTCAGTATTCCTCCAAGAATGGCTACTTATATCACCTACTTATCCACTTTTGAATCTGTGCATTTTTGTCCCTATAATATTTTTGGATTAAAAAGAACCCTTTGATCTTTACTCTGACATCCTGTAAGGGCCAATGAACTGCTCTGAATTTTGCTTATATTAGTATGCATTTTTTTAAGATAAAGTGGATACTATAATTTATCAGACACTGTCGTTTATATTTTTCACAGATTGTAGGAAATGGATCCTTGAAGTGATGCTAAATCTGCAACCCAGATATTTGCAGAATCCATATAAGGGGGCATAAAAATTTTCTCATTACTCAAATTAGGCCATCAAACTGGCAGGGCATGAAAGAATTCTCAAATGGTTCTTAGATCATTTTCCATCATCCTTTAACACTGCAAAATTTATTTGCCATTGGATCTTTGAGTAAACAGCTATAGGGTAATCTCTCCCTTAGTCATCAAAAAGTTTGACAGCACTTGATTAAAATGTAAGCATCTTAGATGCAGAGCTGCTTGTAAGACACTTTTAGAAGTTGAAGATTTATCTAAAGCAAAAAGTGGTTTATCTGTGTGGCTTGCTTAGCTTTTGGATGCTGGTCTCCCTCTTGGTAAATAAAATATACTGAAAGCAATTCATTATGAGCTCTGTATACACCGGCATGCTCGTGCATGAACATACTCATGTTGGATTGTCTGTACATCAAATTTCTCATAGGAGTCTTGGATATCATAAACTGTAATGTTATTATACAACCAGATAGACCAGTATCTGATAGTGAACAGCATAGAAAATACTACATATATAATAATACATTAGGTTGATACAATCCTTTCCTATAGAACTAGTTCATAACTGAAAATTTCTTAGAATATTTAGCATACACCATTATGAAATTACAATGAATCATTAAGTAGCAGCCCTAATAGCATTTTAATAAGACAAGAGTGTATTTAATGTCAGTTAGCAATGAGTGTAACTCTAAAAATATGCACTGTCTGTGAGTCTGTGTTTCTTGGATAGTAATTCAGGACATGTTAATTTTATAATGTCAGTCCTCTGTCACCCCATCAAAACCTTTGATTCAGTGTCCCTTGCAAAATGGCACGAGTTCAAGAGCATATGAAGGAGTGCAGAGATTAAAGTACACACAGTAACTTGCAAGTATTATCATGTACTCAGAATAATGGCTACTAAAAAAACCCAGGGGCTATCAAGCAACATTTTAATCTTAATTCAGAGTAACTACAGTGTATTAAGCCCCTCTCTGCAGTTTCTAACTGGAGATACTTAAAAATATTTTCCTTTCCAGCTGAAATGAAGGAAACTGTTGAGGAATTCTCATTGACTAGTATTTCCTCAAAGTACTGAGGAAATCACAACAGACATTCTGTTACAAATAGACACAACTCCTCTTTCAGTGCTTTATTTAGATTAATTCATTTAAATGGTTTTTAGATTACCAACCCAAAACCAAGTTGAATTCTGACTGATAGCATATCTCCTCATAGCTGTGCTTTAAATAGAAGCCTATTTGGTGCATGGAAAAGGAAATCTTGTCTTACTAGATACAATATATAGAAATTTGACTTGCATTTTAAGAATTCAGTTTGTAGCATTTTGTGCTGTACCTACTGTACTGTGCCTTCTATCATCCTAAAGAAGACAAACAATAAAAATGTATATTGTATATAAATTGAAATTTTTGCTTTTGGTCTTGAACACAGAAATCACAAAATGGAGTAATCCATTACAATGCAATATGGACACATAAAATTTCAAGAGAAAAAAATTGAAAACTCCCAGGAGGTGCAACTGCTTCTTTCATAGAAGGTAGCTCAGCAATAAATGCCCAAATCTGTTCTTCAGAATTGAAATGACATTATTAGGACACAATCCTAAACTATTTCAAGACACAAAGGATGAATGCCAGTCTTGTAAAATCTGCTGTAAACGAATCCAGGCCTGGTAGTTAAACCAGAAGAAAATATAAAGTAATTACTTCCAGTGTTCTCACGGGGCCTTGCACAGAGTCATAACAATGAGAATTAAAGTTGTGCATCACCCTTCTCACTAATTAACCTGTTTCTTTCTAGAGGTGCTATGTAAGAAAAACTAAAATTATGGAGACATAAAGTGCCGCCAGGTCTCTGAGCTTCATTGTGCAGAGGGGCTCCATGGGGAAGCCCCTTGCTCACCAAGGAGCAGGGAGCAATGCCTGTCCTTGCTGTGCCAGAGGAGAGCACGCAGGGGAGCACACAAAGAAGCTAGCTGGTTACTTCAGCCCTGCAGAAGCAGTGATCTCACCCTCTCCTCCCACCAGTACAGAGCTGCTACACTTGGACTGATTGGCTTGATTTTATTACCCACTCTCCTGACATATAGGAGAAGTTAACGCCCAGTTCTTGATCACTTAAATTAGTTTGGAATTATTGGATGCAAGCCAGCTGATGATGGCAGTGCTTGTGATTTTCTTCTCCCTATATGAAAACGAAAAACAGTGCTGGACAGTTACATCAGAGCCTTTTAGCAGGGCATTAATAAATCATGTAGAGATTACTGATACTGATGATTACTCACAAGCAATACTTGGGAGCTCAAGTTCCTGAAAAGAGCCAGGTGCCTAAAATATGTGTTTCAATGATTATTTGGGTATTGAGAATGTCTGCCTTCTCTGTACTGATGACATTAAATTAATTCATGATTTATAGAAATACTGTGGAAATACTTTGCTTGATTCAATGTTATGTTTGCATAAAGTAGAATTAATATGAATGGAATCCGCTTAATTTTGAGAATTTTTTTCTCATGAACAGATGCTTAGGTTTACTCATTGTCATTTAATAGCAGAGTTTAAATTTGTCTCATAAGTAATGAAAAATATTGGTAAAAAAATGCTGCTTCTCATTGCCATGGAATATAGCAACTGATTATCTACAGAACGGAAAAATTGCTACTGAAAAGAATCTACATGCCCAAATTCTATACAAGTGACTAAACTATTTCAGAACTGTGTCACCTGATCTACCTTGTTGTTTTGCACACAGACAAACTGCTGAAAAAACCTCATTTAATACAGTTTGGCTCTTGTGATTTTTCCTTTCTTTGTGGTGTTATATCCATCCCTGGATGTTCTGCAACCCTGCTTTTCTATTTCTTTAAATAAAAGCTGCTTCTTTGATCATCTCTACCATGTGCCAAGACACAAGACAGATGCTACAATGGTGCAGTTGAGAATCCTCAATAGGAAATTTATTATTGAAGAAAAAAATTACCTCTGCACTTGAGATTAAAGAAAGAATTTACTCTTCCTTTGGTTATTCTCCTGCTGCAGGTGAAGTGCAACTGCCTCTGCAAATGGCCAGGAGATTCTACCTTTTCTCAGCAGCAATGAATGGCAGTATGGGCTGGATAGCCCAGATTTGCAAACGCAGGAAACTGTCCACAAACAGCTCTCAGGAATGCAAAATGTGCAAAGAAATTTGTGGCAACACTGGATGAATAATAAATATATCACAACTAGAAAATGGTTGCACAACCAGCTGCTAAAACAGCCAGCTTAATAGAAGGACAGATTATAAAATGCCTTCACTTTTAAAAATTTAGAGAAGGAAGGGAAGAACGGAGGAAGTGTAGGAGGGAGAAAGGGAATAGAAGGGAAGAAAAGGGAAGTGGAAGAAAATATAAAACAAAAGGGAGAGGGATGGTGGAAAGATATTGTATTTGACTTTTTTAAACATTTTTTAATATTTTTTTAAAGATTCTGATGAGCTGCATGAATAAATATAAAGTTTATATTGGAGCATCACAGAAGTTCTACTAAGCAGACTTCACAATTGAAATAGTCTGAGTTTCTTTCTTTTAAAACAGTTTTTCCTGTAGCAGAAACCTGTGCTCCATCTCTTTTCCATCCCCTAGAGATTTTCTGACATAACCACCAGGACTGTGTTAACAATTCAGAATGACTCGGTCGTGTTCTTCTGCCAGATCAAACCAAACTGTTCCAAATCAAGCAGGAACTCCATGGTTTTAGTTAGACACTTCAAGTATGTCCTTCTGAAAATAAACATTATCCCTTACTTCCTATGATCAGATGGAAAGAGCCACATCTTAAAAGAGTCTTGAAATTTCCAAGATACCAAAATAGTGATGTTTATTGGTCGAAGTAAATCCTCTGTAAATAATTAGCTAGAGTTAATTGCTTAAATACAATCATAGATTTATAACCAGAAATAACATTTATGATACACCCATTTTGCTGTTACATTTTTGTACCAAAGAAATGACCCTCTGCAATGACCAGGTATGCAATCTCTTTCAGAAACAAACAAGATGAAAAACAAACCCATTCACTTTTTAATAGGGCTCTGTCATCCTTTCTTCTAAATCTCAGAGGTATTTATGCTTATACAAGAGTCAGTTACAGTTCATCATGTTGCTCCAGCTCTACATTTGTAGCAGCACAATGCCATTAGTCATTTCCAGAACCATAGCTATTAGAGATTGAAGTGACCTTTTAATGTCATCACATCCTACCCTGATTCTTACTATCCATGGCAACAGACTAATGTCAAACACACCATTATGACTTCACTGCAAAGTGTAGCAACAGGGAAGCTGATTTCCAGTTTTAAGCTAAATTTCAAAAGTCAGAGGCTTTTGC